>NC_064878.1:49548548-49626048 GCF_943734665.1 Anopheles aquasalis | reverse complement strand
ATGATTATCAAATGATCTTTTCTACTCTCTTCGAAATGAAATAAAAAAGGGCCTCATAAAAATCGGGACAAACAATTGTCGGCCCATTTTTCAAGTTCAATAAATTTCGCAAACAATAAGCAGATAATTTGCCTTCTTTCGTTGATACTCAACACAAGTGATCCAGAGCAATCCTGAAGGATTTTATTCGAATAAAACAAAATATTTGAGTTACGAAATTCTTATATCCTTGTCCTAGTTCCCCTGTTTAGAGAGACCAGCGAAATTCGAACAAAAAACCAACAGCAAAATTCAAAGCATTTCCAATCGTTTGTCATCCAAGCCCTTTTTGTACAAAGTACGAGCAAAAATTATGATGAATTAAAAACCAATTTCTTCTAAAAAATCAATCTTTCTATAAAAATAGAAGATATCTTCATTGCTCGAAAAGGCAGAACAAGGGTTTTTTTTTATGAAAATGCTATTGCTTTCATTTAAATTTCAGCTATATCAACATAAAACTGATGGAATAGCATAGCCTATCAGATCGTTCGTGAGCTCTAAATGTTAAGTAGTTTTTATTGATACAGACACCGGAATGTCTGGCAATTAAACATATTTAATCAATGAATTTTATTTGAAACATTAACATGTTATTCCTCAAAACACGAGACCCTTTGTGTGGACGCCATTTTCGCAGTCGGATGAAGCCTTCATCCTTGCCAGCAACGCTGTTCAAGGCTCCCGATCCGTTGTTTGTTTCGATGAAACCGTGGCGCACTAGGGGGAGTTGATGCTGGCGACGTTTCCCCTGGCAACAGATGTGCAAACAGAGACAACATTCGAAGCCAACTGCGGGATTGCCTAGTGTCACTCGCGCTAGAGTCAACAGCAGCATCAACACAGACACGCAGACCTTGGGGAATACGCACAATTGTGGCTTCTGTGCGTTGTGATCATGCTTTCTTTTATTTTTTTCTGTTTCGTTATGCTCGATTGTGTGCGGATTCTCTCTCACTCTCTCTCTCTGTCTCGACGGATGCGGTCTTCGTGATGCGTTTGCGCACCCCGACACACCCGCAAAAACAAACCAAGTCCTGGGGGCCAAGCGAAAAACGCGAGCAATCGGCATCGACAGCTTTATGGATATTTTGTTGCACACAATTGTCATATTAAATATTCATTAGCGAGTGCGAGGGGTGGTACTGAGAGGCCAGTATACCTCACACGCCACGCAAGTGACGCACACAATCCCCCGCGATGCCATTTGACGGTTGTCGATTCGAACCGACGACGAATGGAACGCAATACAACCCTTTCAGGTGCGGGAGTTTGCAGGAGGTTGATGAGGGTGTAGAGGGGTGAAACAACCCCTCGTTCGATGCCGCGGGGGTGGGCGAGGAAGCGGGGGTACTTGATGCGGAGCGCTTTATGGTTTCGCTAGCCGCCAGCTCACTCCTTCTTTCGCCTCTCGTGCCGGATCAGCATTAATTTAGAGTGCCGAGTGTGCCGAGAGAGGCAGAGACAGCACATTGAGATTCCGCTGTTGCGACAATACGCGCCGGTGTACCAGACACCGGCAGACGGACACACCACAATAGACGAGAAGACGACCTTCTGCGCACGCTAATGCCGAGTGTCTCGCGGGAGGTTTTTTATTTCTGTTTTTTATTCGAACGAGACCCAACGAGACGACGTGAGCGCGTAGAATGCAATGCGGTAGCTGGCACAATTACGTACTATAGTACGTCGTTGTTGATTTATTGAAATGGAATGCAGAAAAGTGCAGTGCCGTTGTTTCAGCACCATTCCTGTGTGCCTGTGGCCCGGTTGGTCTCAATTTCATTTCCTTCTTTCCGTCTCAATCGCGAAGCATTTGCGGTCCCGTAATGAGAGGTGTTGTTCAAATAGGTTAACTAAAATCACTTTTTACCATCATTCTTGCAAAACCTTATGAGGTTCATGGGCGTTATTTACTAAGAATCATTCCTTCTTTTAAAACGTGGAACAGTTGCAGTTTGATTATGTTTTAGTGCATACTTTTTTGAAGATACATTACAAAAGGAGTTGAATCCCTGAAACTAGTAAATTAGATTACCAAAAAGACGAACAGATTCTCTGAACGAACGATAAAAACGTACAAGGAATCAATACGCAGTTACAGTTGTTGTAAATGGAGAAAAATTGATATGATTTGTTCTTTAGTTACACGATTTTTAGGATGAAACCTACAAAAGAGTTCTCAATTTCAGGCGAAACATGATGGAATTTATTATTCTTTACATCAACTTAAACGTTTTTAGAGGAAATATGTTTTTATTCGAAAGATTGATCGAAAGCAGTGATTTATTCAATCGGGATCGAGGGCAAAATCGGAGTAAAAGGGCATGTTTTAGCGATTCTGTGTTTTACGAAACAGTAGAGATGCTTCTATTCATCTCAATGGCGTTCTGGAGTAAAATATTTGTAGAAATTAGGTACATTTGTATGGAACGACAGCCGTGGCAGCCATTTTAAGAAGGAGTCACTGCTAAAAGCTTGTTTACGGTGTCTATCGTAGCTCAATGCTCTTTATTTGAGATATAAAAATCCATCTATTGTCCTTCTATCGGTTTTCTATCTTTAGAGATCTATCCTATCACTACAGAATTAAAGGGATTACATGTAATTTTCACGGTTTTTTATTCCAAAAATAATTGAATCCAGCAGCATGGATTCGATATCATAGTACCATAATCATATTACACACCGCCTTTTAACACGTTTGTGTTTTAGAAAACCAATTTTAAAGGTTTAAAATGCACACATTTACGCATTGTGCTCTGATTTGAAACCGAGTTTTCCACCAAAATCAACAAAGTTTTGTCAAGCAAATGCAGCAAGACAACTCCGTTTATCTTAAAGCAGACTCTCCATGCGCCTCCCTTGTCAGCATCTCCATGACGCTATGAAAATTGCTTTAAAATTGAATTTAAAAAACCGAAACGAAACGAAACTTCCAACAGTGTTCACAAACTAAGGGGAGCGAATGGATGAACTCTTTTAAATGCAATTTTAATTACAAACCACTACTCGTGAACCTTTGGCACGAAAAACTTCGATCCCGGCCGAGCCGGTCTCGTTTCGAGCGCCACGATTCGCTTCCAGCCTGGCCCCGCGTTGCCTTGGCGATACGACGTAGCACGCACCACCAGCACTGCTCACCTTGTTTTGGCACTCCAGGGTTTGCTGGGATTACGCTGCGCTACTGCGACGGTCTGCTAGGCGATGACAGCCGGCCGGGGCTGTATCCGAGCAGCCAGTGCCAGCAGTGGGATATGCAAATAATTTCGAGTTTTTCAAGGCTCGCTACTTATGCTGCTGCTGCTGCTGCTACGAGTCGGCTGGTTGTTGTGGTGGTTTCTTAAACAAATAAGCAATTGAATTCGGAGTGGCAGCAGACGATCGTTTTGGATTCAAATGAAGTGCTTAGATTAACCGGGCGGTTTCAAGTATTACTATTGTTGCTGGCAGAAAATTCGCTGAACCAACCCATTCAAAACGTCCCATAAACGTGTTCATTTGCTCGGCAATACTTTTCCTACATTGTTCGTCATAAAGATTGAGATACACACGGATTCATGAAAGCGACATTAAATCGAGTGAGTGCGTGTCGGTTTGGAAGACCATCGACCTAGACGACACTGCGACACGGCGTGTCTTCGCTTTCGTGTACGAATTGGCGACTAAACGGATGATTGACGAGGTAGTGTATGGCGTGCAGGACCGAAAGCCACCCCACACGACGTACGTACACAGCCATAGCCAAGGCAAACGGCCTCCACCTCCTTCTCTTCCTTTTTTGCGGTGGTGAACACATGCGTACACAGTCGTAACAGCAGCAGTAACAGCAGCAGCAGCAGCAGCAGCAGCGACAGCAGCAGGTCGTATAGGTCTATCGTTCCACTCCATCATCCCCTCACGGCCCCCTGATTCGAGTGGCGAATTGAGCTGACAACACGCGTAAATAAGTGGATTTAGGTGTGACTTGTTATGAAACCCCCAGGCCTTGGCTCACCGTTTTGGTCAACTAGCGCACAGACAGAGACAGAGCGAGAGAGAATCTTATCACGAAATCTTTAACAAGAAATATCTGTTCTGTTTGTGCCTGTTGATATCAACTTTGAAGTGATTTAATCATTGTCACTCTATGGCTGATGATAAAAAGAAAAGAAGAAAGCTTAAGTCTCATAACTCGCCACGGATCAAAGTTGCCTTAATCACGCTCCTGCAACGACATCAAAAAACAACCGCAACGACAAAGCATAAAACTTTAAAATGTCCGGAATGCCCTGACCGTTATCACAGCTACGACACGAACAGGGCAATCCAGCAAGGCGGCTCACACCACAACACGGGCTTTTCACATTTTATGACCAACGGTCACGCAATTGGATTTCCTCGTCTCATCGTCGCATCGTCAACACACATCACGAACGAACGAACGAACGACGACATTGGCGGTGGCCACAGAACACAGAAAGGCCAACCACTAAGCACCTCCCTGGCGGCATAAATCAATCGTCGCCCAACCGTACTCCACCCAGAAGCGCAGGGGTCCCGTCCCGTGTGCCTTTGCCACAACACCTTTGATCTTTCGGTTCCGATTCCCGGTTTGCCGCCAACCAAGTCCACACCACGACGACCGCGAACGGGATGAGACCGCATCGTGATCGCGAGACGAGCGCATGGCCAGAGCCATGTCCGGCGCTATAATCCCTCCACGGGGCTACGTAAAGTTGTAAAACCATCGGCCGATTGTTCGGGGGTCTCTTTAAAAACAGTAAATAATTTTATGAACCAGACTCGCGCGAATGCATAACTTGGGGGCGACCCTGTAGAGAGGTCTGCTATTGCGCCACTTCGTGCTAAATTATCGACAATCCAAGACGGCCAATTCAAAGGCAACGATGATGAGTTGCGGTCCACTTTGAAGGATTTCCTTCGTTCGTTTCGTTACGGGATGTTCGCGCGCGCGAAGTGGTGGACGCCGCCATTTTGCCGGTGCACTGGGCTGGGTCCTCGATTATATTGACAAATGAAGTGGAAGCGAACTGGGTCCATCTTCAAGTCTATTTGCATTAAAATGAAATTTATGATTTTATGAGCATTTGTGGAAACGTTTGAATATTGAACTGACGAACGATCGAAGTCTTTATGGTACGACTAGATCAAGCTCTTTGACATTATGCCGTGTGTTAAAAAGCAGTTCTCGTGGCCGTTTATGCAGGCTCTCTACTTTTAATGCACGACAAATGCTATGCTGATTGCATGTTATTAAAAATTAAAGAAGGAACGCCCCAACGATAGAGAGCGTGACTCTTGCGCCTCGCAAACACATCCTTGAGCTGAATGAACTGATAACGGGGTTGAAATGAAATATTCTGCTTCCACAAGCACAATGCACATCTAGCAAACTCCCATTGTCTGGCTGCGCTCAAGGGCAAAACGTTTTGCCAGGTAATCGCACAGCAGCTTCCCGCATGATGAGCCAAGTCACGAAACCCATTATCAGTGGCACGAGTTGCCGCGTGGGTTTTGCGTCTCGCTACTAACCAGTCAGCCAGCCAGCCAGCCCGTGTTTTGCATATCGGTGCATCGGATGCACCACCCGAGGGAATTGGGTCCGTGGAGCGACTGGTGCGATGGATTCAATTCGTTCTAACGTTAGCAAGCATTAATGCTGCGTCTGAATCGCGAAGGATCATAGAGGGTTAATGGCGTTCTGTTTACGTTCAGGGCGTCAGTGAAGGTTGAATTATTAAGGAAAGTACTTGCTTTGATATGAAAATGCATCCATTAGTATCTAAGTAGTAAAGTAAGTCATTACTTTACTACATTACTGCATGCAAATGATATTGGCTAGATAGAACAACCAATATACCACCAGAAGATCACAATAAATTAAACTCATTTGGCCATCGCCACTTCCTTATCCTTTATTTGAACTATTTTATCAGAATTGCTGTACTTGAGACTGTTTAGTGGCGTATTGTGTATTGGTGGTCATTGAATGGCGTCGTAAACTATTCCTTCGCAATCCAGTACGTGCTAATGAGTAGCTAACCAATGAAGGAGATTGGCATTTGATGTGAGCATGAGTACTGAGCGCAACGACTGGTAATCATGGCAACTATAATTCCTATCAAGTGTTTATACAAAACGGTTCCTAGATGTGAGCAGAGTGCGTTATGAATCAATATGATTTATGCAACGATTCTCGACTGCACGCTGGGAAGTCCGCACTTCGTTCTGCTGTCAGTAGGATGAGCGACAGAAGTCCTTCAACCATCTTTCTCGAAAGTAGTGGATATTGAGCATATGACGAAGCTAATAAGTAATTGCCATACCGTGCTATGCGGCAACATATGAATAGGAGCATAGAATACTCTTGAAAGGTTCACCTTTTAAGGTATTTTTTTTAAATAAATGTGAAAAATACGCAAACCCTTCTCCTTAAAAGCCGCTTAATCAAACAGTAAACGATAAATGTAAGCCAAAAAGTAAAAACCAATAAAACAGAATGGTAACGAGGGATATAAAAATTGCAGAACAAAGCCAGTAACAATAAAACCGAAAAACCAACATAATGCATAACTCCATAAACCCCGAACAGTACATTTATAACATACCAAACAAACAGGCGAGAAACAATTTATCTCAATACTGCCTTCACGCAAGATACATTACCTGCCGCGCGTGTGAACGGGTTATGGCCAAGCACATCCTTCAACAGCTCCATAAAGATTGATTAGCGGTGCGGACCTGATGCGGTACCTGGAGCGCAGCGATCGGTTCGGGTCCAACGGGTTTCCAGCGGGTTTCCTCCAAAACCTCAACCAACCACAACCGTTCCGCCGCATGCGATATTATTGTGATATGAAAGACGAGCTCGACCACTGGTCAGTGGGTGATACTTCACTACAGACCCCCCCGGGTTCCCCCCCCCCCTCACCCTGCCGTAACAACAACACAAATAAAACGCGCGATACGTTCAAATATTGATTATCTTATTTTCCCTTTTTTGACGTTTATTATTCATATACGCGTTTCGCTGACGGGCCGCACGGTGTGGCCACGGGATTACAAACATATTACACATGGGTCCGTCTGGCTGGCCAGTTGGTTGGGTAAGTGAGTTTGTGTGTTCGGTTGGGTAGCTCAAGGTGGGATGGCTATTTATGTACGTGCCATCCCGTGGGTGGGCCATTTGTACCTTCCAACACGTTGTTTGCATGGTCTATTTACTGTCCCTTTGGCGAAGCAAAGTTTTCTCTTTTCTATTCTGCCAGCCCAGCCCAGCCCACCCATCCGTCCCTTATTTGTCTTATCTGTTGCGTGGCTCCTTCAGTTGGCCCTCAACATTCCCATTTGTCAATGGTACGAGCGTCTGCGGAACAATTCGTAGCGCTTCGACCGCGACGACTACCAACCTCCTACTTGCTTGCTTGCTTGCTGGCATGCTTGCTATTTTACATCTATTATCCAATTTGCTCTACATTCCACCTAATGGCTACGTGAGTATGGGTACCGTTGTATGTATATACGCATATGTCCGTCTACTGTGGATGCTGGCCACTAATGTTTCTTTATTTCCTGTTGCTCACCCTGAGAGAATATCATAATTGGTTATACTAGATTGAATGAATCATATTCGACCCCTGACGGCGGTCTGTGCCTCCGCAGCGGACCAAAATTATGCTCACTTTTGACGTGTGTCTAGCCTCAGTAGCTTTGTTGCTGAAAATCCATCTAGAGATTGTACACCTATCACCACCTATAGGATAAATGGATGAACGTTCCAATAATTATGTTTACATTTAGCTTCTAAACGCAGAAATTGTAGAAGAGTGAAGCACAACGAATTCAATTCATTGCGCCGGCTGCTAAACTTACACTAAGATTGCAGTTGTTGGACACTTGAGAACGTGAACATTACTTACTTTTTTACAAACTTGTCTAGGAGCGAAAACAATTCTAAGGAATGGAAAACTATTTACAACTGACGCACCTGAGGCCTGATCTACCATTTATCGTTCAAAGATCGGTTCCTAAACAACAAATCAACTCACAAACTTATGCTACAAAACAAAGAAACAATATGAAACGATGTTTATGTGACTGAAACGGAGAGTTAACTCATCATCAGCATCGTGGAGCGTTCACAGCATCATGGGAAACCCTCTCGGAGCATTAATATCCAATTGATGAATAAATAAAAAAGCGATTTCGAGCGAGCTCCAGACACGATCGAACGGATCCCCCGGATCCGGAGAGCCCCGTGAGGAGTCAATAATTTTTCGATTTACTTCAATTATCAATCGATCTTCGTTTCTCATTCCTTTCTCAGCGAGCATCGCTCCCATGGCGGTGTCCACATCGGGTGGGTCCCAAGGTGGTCCCGCATGTGCCTACCCCCGCTGGTGATGCTGCGGCGAGGCTAATGTGCGCGGTACCGAAATCATTTTTAAATATATTAATTTCATAAATGACATTCTGCCGATGCCCAGCGCGTTTGCCTGTTCGTAATCCCTCATTTCTTTGTCCGCGTTATCAGTGATCCGTTAGCGAGTGTAAACGTTTTGATTTGCCGGTTTGTTTGTTTAAACATTAGCAGTGGAAATTTCACCACAATCTGTTCCCGTTGTATTGCTCAAGTGGCAATCTACAAACATTCATCTATTTTGCTGCCTAACGTCCTCAATTCATATCTCGATAGAAGCGAACCAGATGTTTATCTGTGTTTATTCAGTTGCAGAGCTGATACAGATGCTCAAAGCGAACACACAGTGTACCGGTACTCTTTCTTTGCTATTTTGAGAAGTTACGAATTGAAAAAGAGTATCCAATAACATCAACCAAACCGCAAGTGAACTGGTGCACTGTTTTTGCAACGTACAACTGCGCCACCAGCAGCCCTGGAGCAGACGCCAGAGCGTGGACCGAGTTCAAAGGAAAACAGAAAGCATAAAAATAAATGTCCTACTTGTGGACGTACACAGTGCGCTACTACCTTCATATTGTTTCATGTGTTTGCAATTTGTTTGCTTTCTTCACGATCTTGCCGTGCGTTCTACGCGAGTTCTACTCACTGGCAGCAAGCTCGACAGAAGGTTCTGCGCCTTCCATTCTGCAGATTTGTAGCGATTATGGAATCATTTTTAATGAATCTCACTGCAACTCGCTTGCTTTCCAGTTATGCACATTCACTGGTTGATTGGAAATAAATAACTTATCCTGCCGGACTTCCTAACATCTAAACACATAGCCTTTCTTGCATGCAGTGAGATTATTGTGGTTGCATATCTTGTGTCATACTGCACCAGTATTGAGGAGTTTATGATTTTAGCGAAAAGATCATTGAATGAAGTTGTTGGATTGCTTACTAAGAAGAAATAGTATTACGCGAGCAAACTAACTATGGTATAGAATGTGCTGGGATAAGACATTAAAATACATAAATTCGGACAGCATCCATGTCCCGTGTCTTCCTCTGTCCCCTTAAATCCTTCAGGATAATCCCACGTTAACCCACGTTTATGATACTTGCCGTATTGGGCGTGTTCGTGGAGCTGACGGAGCTCGTCACACTGGCACTGGTAGCGCTGGTGACACTGCTTGTCCTCACGACGTTGCCACCATTCGTAGTAACCGGTGCGGTAGTGCTCGAGGTAACAGTGTTGCCAGCAAGTGGTTTTCGCATCGGTTCCGACGCGGTAGTCGCCACGTTGCTGCCATTCTGTACGGTTGTTGTGGTGCTGGTTGTCACGGTTGGACTACGAGCACCAGCGGTAGTAGTGGCACTATCGGCCGTAGCTGCTGCTGCCTTCAGGACGGCTGCAACCGTTTCGATGGTTTTCTTCATGCCAGCGCCACCAGTAGCACCGCCAGTGGCACCGTTGGTAGTAGCTGCTGTCTGGCTGGCTGGCGTAGTGTTGGCGTTGGCATGTTTGCTGTTGTTATTGTTGTGGCTTCCGTTCAGTGAAGGAGATCTGGTAGTCGAAACACTGGCCGGGCTTCCAGCAGTAGCAGTAACACCACCACCACCACCACCATTCGCTGACTTCGAGTGACCGTTCAGACTGTTTCCGTTGCTGTGCGCATGAGCAGCGGTTACCGTGGCAGCGGATGCGCTACCGTTCGTCGGTCGAGGAGCCGATGCGGACGAGGTAGTGGATACCGCACCTCCAGCACCGCTCCCAGCACCACCACCGGACGTCATGGACGTCCCGGATTGTGCCCCACGAAAGGCGAGCGCCGATGGATTGGGAATGTTGCGTATCGAAGCGTTCGGTTGCCGTACGGCCAGGTTCCGGTTGCGGTTAATCTCCGTCAGCTTCGGCAACGGTGCCAACGTTTTGCCCGTCGACAACGGTGTCGTGCTGGGAACCGAGAATCCCATCACATCCGAGGTAAACTTCCGATTTCGGTTACCGTCTGGGCGCATCATCGTTTTCGTGCCGATCGTATCGATCGAACCGCCAGCCTTCACTGGACTATGATCGAGAATGATAACCTCGTCGGAAATGTGCTGCCGTATACCGGAGAGGTCAAGAACGTTCCCGGTACCGCCAGCACCACTGGATGCAGCTGGTTTTGAAGATTCCGTTGGTTGTGGACGAACGGCAGCCAGTTTCTGGAGCATTCCCGGTGTCAGGGGAGTCATTCCAGGGAGTGTACCGCTCGTCACCGATTCACCACCAGCAGCAGTAGTTGTTGTCGTGGGCTTCTTGATCTTTATCAGCGGAATGGTGGCCGGCGGTGGACGGGTGGTCTTTGGTGTCGTGCCGCTCGATGACTTCGCCGGTGGTGTGACCGGTGGTGGTGTGGTGAAGGGTGATAGCGTTGGCTTATCAGCAACGGGCGCCGTGGGCGGAATTCGTAGAATCTCGACCGGTGGCCGACAGTCAACCATGGCGGATGCATGGGACGCACCCAGGTCCGACATCTTCGTGACGCTGATCGAGGAGGGGGGTATCAGCAGATTGGGAATCGGTTTCTTTGAGCCGATCTCCTTGGTGTAGCTCGAGCTGATCGGTGATCGGTATGGTGGTGGCTCGATCGGCAACTGTTGCTGCTGCTGCTGCTGCTGTTGTTGGATCATCAATCCAGCTGCTTGTTGGGCCGCTTTAGCCCGATTGGCACCCTTGGCGAAGTTGAACATTGGCGCCTGAATTGGGGTGGACTTTTTGGCGCTTTGTCCAACGAGTGGCGAAACCAGCGATGGTGGCTCCATACGTGCCAGCTTAGGTTGGGGTGGTGATCCACCCCTTCCGTTCGAAGCATCGTTGCTAATCGATCGCTTCATCGGTGCAGCCATGGTCCGGATACTGGCAGGGGTACCAGCCAAGGACACTGGTGTATTGGCCGCCGTCGTTGTGTTGGACAGCGGATAAGCGAGCGGAGGATAGGATTGCATGGTCCGGGGTGAAAGGATCGGTGTACGTGGTTGTGACTTACCAACCAGCGACGATGCCGCACCGGCGGATGTCGGTAGTCCAGCAGCTGCTATCAGGGCTGGAGTTGGTTTCACCAACGGTACACTGGCGATGCTCGACGGAGCCGAAACAGTGGTCGATGTCGAGGACACTTGTTGCTGGGTCGTTGCTGGTGCCACTAGCGCCCGATTGCCTGTGACCTTCGCCTGTACGCTCTCGATCAGTGAATTGAAAGCCGTACCACTGGCACTGTCGGCCGAGAGGCTACGATCCAGATTCGGAATGTAGACCATCGGTTTGTGGCGTATCGCGCGCATTTCACTGAGTTTGTCCTTCGCGGAAATACCACCACCGGTTGTGGCTGTGCCACCGGTGGGTTTCGGTGGCTGCTCATGCACAAACTTCACATCATCGTCGTCCTTGGTGATGTCAATCACTTTCGCAACTTCCGGTACAGTGGGTGCTGGCACCGGAACGCTCACCATCGGTGGCGTTGGAGGAGTCTTTGGCTTCGAGGGTGCAGCAGTGACTTGCGCTGAAACGCTGCTGCTGTTGCCTGTGCTGGTAGTGGTGTTAATGGCCGGCGGAGAGTCCTCTTCATTTCCCGTCGATCTCAGTCGCTCGTGCTTCGGCGGTTTCTCCGTCAGCTTCACCTTCATCTTGAGGCTGGTGTCCTGCTGCGAGGAGATTTCGGCGTGCAGCTTGCGCCGCTTTCCGGCCTCCTTCGAGTGTTTGCCCTTCTTGCGCTTCCGGTGGGACGACGACGACGACAATGCATCGATTACCTCTTCCGGTTCATCTCGCTCTTTGCGACGCTTCGACGATGCCTCTTCGATCGGTGCCGGAACGGCGGCATAAACTGGCTTGAGGCCGATCGTTTTGGCGTACTCTTCTTTGGCCATTGGCCACACTGGGCTCTTGCCGGTCGAGGAGGATGCGGCCGATGAGGAAGGAGATGTTGCGGCCGATGAGCTGCTGCTGCTCGAGGGACTGCCACCATTTCCCTTTGACTTAAGTCGAGGAAGTTCAATCTTCAATCTGGGAATCTCCTTCGTCTGGCTCTGACTGGCAGCAATGGTGGTGCTTCCGACGACTGTTTGCTTCTTCAGATTGACGTAGCATTTAAGTTGACTCGGTGCCGGATCGTCACCACCTTTTGCTCGCTGTGCATCCGGGCTTTTGGCTTTCGGTGCTGATTTGGCCGACGATGCTCCCGTGGTTTGTTGGGAAGCTTTCGAGTAGCTAGCTGGTAGTTTCGCCGCTGTTTCTGAGGTCGTCGATGGTTGTAGTACCTTCAGTGAACTGTTCTTTTCCTGTTCGGCCTTTGGCAGAACTGGACTTTTCGGTTTTGACACCAGCACCATCTTCAAACCACCGGTTCCGTTCACTCCTACTCCGTTTGACTTGATGGCCGTCTTCTTTTCCACTTCCGGGGACAGCTTCCGGCCAGCTCCGGTAACCGGTGAGGTAGGTTTCCTCTGGTTCGAAGGAGTCGCTCGGTTGATGCCAGTGACGACAGTGCTACTGGTACTGTCGGCAGCACTTGCAGTAGCCGCAGTGGTGACCTTATGATGACCATTAACGCCATTACTGACCGTGTTCTCCTTGTTGCCACCAGCAGGTGAGCTATTATTAGCGATCTCCTCCCGAGGACGATCCATCGTGCTCGTCGCCGAAGTTGCCGCCATCGTACCCGCCTTTCCCGGTCCATGGCCACCCGTTTCCTTCGGGTTGTTGCCACCGCGCTGGCCGTTGTTGCGTGTCGTGGCGTTGGCAGTGCTTGGGGTGTTGGCAGCAGTTGCTGCTGCTGCTGCTGCTGCCGTAGTTCCGCTGCCGCTGCCCGCGCCGCTTCTGCTGCTATTTTTATCCTGCTCCTCAACCCACTGCTGCTGACTGCCAATGGCCGATTGGGCCGGTTTCGTGGTCGGATGGATGAAAATGCGATAGAAGAAGCGCATCGGCAGTACCTGACGGAGGTGAAGGTAGAGAGCGAAAAAAAAGGAGGAAAGAAAATAGAAATGGTACTGTTAGTTGCGCAGTTACGATGCTGAACGATGCAATATATGGCACTGCATGTACCGAAAGTGGGTAGACGGTATCAGGTTACGGAATGTTGTTCCGTTCTGCAAACCAGAACATGGAGTCCTTGGATGGGAATTTCTCTTTTTAGAATATTACCAAAAGGATCGTAGAATGCCACCACAGTATTTGGGATGTTGACACCATGTTGTCGAAGGCACCTCCAATATGAAAGAAGCTCTTTTATTTTATTCATCTACTCTCTTCGTTCTACAATTGTTTTCAAAACAGTATTCGTATAAGTGCTCATACATCATCGACACAATCAATATGTAGACCTAACACCAATAAGTGATAAGTGATGATAATCGTGTACACTTCAGATGAACACATCTCCATTCTCATTCTCCCGACCGCCACAGACTCCGTGTATCGCGACATCATCATCGCGCGAGAATCCCGTTTTGATCCGTATCGCATTACATGATACTCTCTCTCTCTCTCTCTCTCTCTCTCCCTAGTGCATGCGAGTAACACCTTTTGCTGACATTTCAATCTTCGTCGTCATCACGGAACACTCCGAGCTAGCCAACAGCTCATCTCGGCCAGCTAGCTCCCGTCCTTCGCTGATCGGAAAGATAAAACTCTCGCCGTGATGCGTGATGCCCTCGTACGCGACTTGTGGACCGCAAACAAACCGGTACGCGGCGTTATCTGGATGTCCTTGTCCCCAAAAACAAAAAAAAATGGATGACCTCGCTGCTTCCAAGTGGATCCGTTCTACTTCGAACCCTGTGAAGTCAGCGCTACATGTTGCTGCGGTCTAGGCAGCACCGTAATTCGGGAATCGACGAAAACGTTTGTTTGGCTGGCGGTTGAAGCAAGAACGGCGGCAGCCAGCCAGCCAGCCATTGGCCATCGCATTTCTCTTGCTTCCTCTTATCCACAGATCATCACAAGTCATCATCATCATCATCACCATCACCATCATCATCATCATCATCACGGTCGTTATTATTTTCAGAGTTGTGCTCTCTGCTGCTGTGATGGAAGAAGGAGGAGGCACTAGCAGCAGCAGCAGCAGCAGCAGCAACAGAATCTTCAACGAAGCGGCGCACTGCTGGTGGGGGGGCCTCCTCCTAGTGCTTATCGAGGCAATCGCTCAACATAATTACTATTAATTATTTTCATTTCGCCGCTTCCACACTGATTCCGCGGTGCGAGAAACCGTATGCGTCTTCGCACTTGGCCCTCGCGGCGCCGTATCGGCCCATTTCACGTAGCGCTCTCGTCGCTGGACGCTCTTGGCCACCGACAGTGAGTTTCGGATTTTGCTGCAATGTCAATGTGGCCAATCTAGCGGCACCAGACCAGTAATTCGATGATGATCGTCACCCTACACCCTTTTTTATGTTGTCACCAGAAATCATGTAATCGGTACCAAATGTTGGACACATTAGGTACGCGTCAAGATGCTTCTCAAGTGGCTCAAGTTTCTTGGGAAAAAAATCCTTCCAGAACTGGGTATTAGCGGGATCCAGGGTAGCATTTCATTTCATGCCACTGATGGTGCTGCTGCTGCCTGCCACATTTATTGTGACCTGATGGTACATCACTGTACTTCTTCAGCGAGAAAAAGCCAGATTCAAACACCTCATCGTCATGCGGCACTGTTTCGAGCCGAGTTCCCGTCCTTTTCATGCCTGTACACTCGATGGCTCTCTCTCTCTATCTATCTCTTTCTCTCCCCGACTGACGCTGCCGGTCGCTATCCCTTTTTCTGGCCCATCATGCTGCCAGCCCTATGCTGTGAAGTGGCCACTTGAAGCCCGTTCCGAAGGGTTCGCGAGAGATTTCAGCCCGCGCTGCTTCTCGTCGCTCGAGCATAAACATCACCATCATCTCGCTTCACACCCTCCCTCCCTTCCTCCCACCCGTTTGCTGTCGGCGTGGAATGTTTGAAGCGGAGCGGAGAAGACGAGCGCGTACAATCGCTGATTTCTTTTCACAGATTCTTGCGTGTTTCGTTCACGTGATGGTGGGAAGCGGGAAAAACCTCAAGCGTCCGTGATAATTCGTGGGGTCCACATCCCGTGGCCAGGATGCATTCATCCGTGGCGAATTGCATTTTTCCCTTTTCGTTTAGCTGCGCCATTCAATCCCTCTCCAGAGACCAGATACCAGACCAGGTGCTGGTGGTGGTGATGTGGTGTCTTTCAATTATCACAGAAATGGAGACGTGTTCGTGTGTTCCGCATCTTGCCAGACGCCTAGAGGATCTTCGTAAGGATCAATTCAAATCATCAAATGCACAACGGTAGGTCTAGAGAGTGCCCTAACCACCCCAGGGCTTGTGTGACGTTGATTAGTTTCGTTTGCTTCTGCCAGTGAGTAAGGAGTCTTTTTCAGGATTCCGCAAAAGTCCCTCGTATGTACGCTCGATTCTACCGCAGAACAAGTTTTTCCAATTATCCTTTTGAAGGCGACTCTGAATGACAAAAACAAAGCTACTTCCAACGCTCAACCAGTTGGGTTGGGAGGGGCAGGAAATTAGAATCATACACCCTGGACACCCCTGCAGCCAGCATACAAGTTTGCTGGATGCGTTGCTTTCATGCGTTTCGATTCCCTTCCTTTTCAAATGTCGATGAGTTTTTTTTCACGTACTTCAAGACGATGGACTATTTTGGAGAGATTTCTGAAATTCAAAAACAATGGAGAAGTCCCGCACTTACCCGCTTGTAGTCGAAGCAGTAGGCCACATCCATCAGCGTGAAATCGTGCGGCAGGATTTCGTCCTCGTAGATGATCTCGACGCGAATGTTGTCCGATCCGACCAGCAGCCCATTCTTGGTGAGAATGAACTTGTACAGATGATGGACGGTCACCGCGGCCGGACACTGCAGATAGGTGATGGGAACCTTCTTCTCCTCTAACTCTGACACCACACCACAATCCGCCAGCGTATCGTAGTGGTATTCCAGCGAAAGGCTGTGTAGAGTGAGAAAGAAGACGTTGTCCATCGATTAGAAACCATGATTCGTCTAAATTCCACGCTGGAATAGTTCCGGAGGACTCCCTCGCAGCTTACCTGATCGGTTCGTCGGGCGAATAGAAGTTCTGGTCTTCCAGTAGCGCCTGTAGATGGTCGACGCTGTCGTCGTTGGCCCCCGCCAGACTACCGGAGCCAGGTTGCCTTTCGTTGTAGAACTGGACCATTCTTTGGATTTCCGATTTGTGCAGCCCTGGCACTAGCTTGTAAACGAGAGCCCGCAGTGTACGGTCAGGCCTGTAAAAAGTGACGAGAAATTGAAGCAAATTGCAATCGTTAGTATAGCTAACAGTGCATATCGCAACGGTGGCATGATAAGAAGGAAATAACAACAACATATTCCAACTAGCGAGCAGCAAACACATCGTGGAAAACATTTTCCAAGCGTTCCAAACATACCGATGACGCCCTCGAGCGGAGTTTGCGCGCAATCGCAACAGGGCCACCCCAAAAAATCGTACCCACACACAGAGACCGGACGTCGCATACGCTGGCATCAGGGAAGAATCACCTCAACGGAATAGAGAAAGAGAGTTGTGCAAACTCTGTCCACTGTCACGGTGCATTCGGTGCAGTGCACGAGTGCATTACGGCATTCAAACAAAGAGGGCAGGCAACGCAGATGCAACCTTAGCGAACTGCTAGAGATCCCGGGAATGAAAATGATAATTTGTCATCATTTGACAACCTATGATCTGGCTGGACGGGTGGGGAGAACGCGCGTACAGGCCACTGCGTTCTGGTCAAGGTAGACAGATGGTGAGTACGGTTCGAGAAAGATGGTGAGATGGCATAAGCCCGTTAGCTCGTAGGCTCCAACCCTCACTCCACCCATAATTACCTGAGGCTGGTGACCGTAACTGGTTTGCTGTTGTAGGACTTGCATCTGGGACAGTATTTGTGCGAGCCGAGGTATTGCACGATGCACGATCGGCAAACTGTAACGAAAAGCGTGAGAAAGGAAAGGAAAACGATTATCGACCGCGATTGGTTTGGCGTGGCGTGTGGTTTGCGACAGGTTTACACAAAGAGTTCTACAATGCGATTGAGGTGACCTACGAATTACTATTATTTGGAGCCACCATTCTACACTAATGTTATCTACAAAAACGAGCCAACTAATCAACTGCTATCGCACAACGTGATGTTCTAATCAGTAAAAACAAAAGCTCAAGCATCAACCACTCACTAATTGGCGTTCAAATATAAATTAAATAGGGAATTGACAACTCCCAATGGTAGCACTCGGCCGAACGGACAGCGAGACAGTGACTAATAGCTTCTTCCTACCGATTGGTGACGATGAAATCTGTAAAAAACGAGGAAAATCCGTACCCCGTCGGTCCGAACCACCTGATTGCCCTATGCTGCTGCTGGTGACCAGTAAGGGTAGACGGAGTGGTCGTGCGACAGTACATTTATCATCCACAGTAGCCACAAACCATCCCCTCCATCAAAGCTCGTCGGCATCATCATCATCATCGTCGTCACGCCGTCGGAGAGCAGAACGATCTTATGATTAGGAAGCGGTCCCGGGGGGTGACACAGTCAATCATCATCGCCCCTCATGTTCTCACACCTTGCTCGCTCGCTCGCTTGTCTCTCGACTCTGCCGCTCTTTGTTGTGACAGTTACGAACTGTTCAATCATGGCCAGGTGTACGCGGAATCGAAAAAGCGATTCCATCTCCACTGGCAGCCGTAGACACTTGGCGAACCACTGAGTCCGTCACCAGCTCACCTTTAAATCAATCGCTATGCAAACAGACCGACCGAGCGAGCGAGCGAGCGAGCAGCAACGGAAGGCGACACCAGCGTCGACGATTGACACTGAACTCCACCGCTGATGAACCGCTGAAGGGAAGTGTCAAAAGTGTGATCGTAATCACCTCGCCGCCTGCTTGACGCCCGCGTTAATCTCTGCCCGTGATGTTTGTGTCTCTTTCGTGGTCACGCGATTGCCGGCTTCAGGGTGCGAGCGCGCCTATCACGGAACCACTGTCAACGAGGTGACCGATCCGGATGAAATTAAAATCCGTTTTTACTTTTGTTTTCTCCCACTTTCGGGTGCTTATCCAGGTTCCAGCCGGTGGGCTCGGTGGGGATGGGCTATCCGTCGATGGGTGATTCGATAGTGAAATGTGAGCGAAGTGAAGCCTTTCCTCATCGATTAGCCTACTTTATTAGGTAAACATAGGCCCCCGAAGGTGGCTTTTTACCGAGAGCTTTGCTGCACCGTGGTATTGTTTTCTCTTCTACTTTACCTAGTCGGTGTTAGATGGACTCTACTTCATGTTGTGCACTACAAAAGGAAAGTCGAAACGTTGCGACAGTAAAGAGTAGATCAGCAACAGCACTTCATCATTAATATAATACTTGCATGGTGCGGGATTTCAATTAGTTAACTTTGTTAACTTAGTTGAATCTTCTTTTAAACTTTTCAATTGATACTGCACGCAACTCTCGACACAACGGAATCCTTCTACCTATGGCTACTTAGTTTTGCTCTTGCATCTGTCACTCCGCACGACAGTTTTCAAAGTAGCCAGATGTGATGCTAACTTCTCACCGCGAGCACCATCTCAAGGAATGTCAATCACTCTAATTTTGAGGAAGTGGCAGCATGTTGAGGAAATGTCTTAATTTTACGTCCGGTTGGGTAAGGAAAGTTGGAAGGTTAGAAATCTCTCCACCAGAAAACCGTTCCGTCCTCCCCAAACCCACACAAAACCCCATTACGGACCGTAAACCCCCTATCGTCGTAACTTGGAATTTGTTTTGATCTCAGGTGACGACGGTTGCGGACACATTTACCTCTCGCGTGCCCGTGGAGAAGAAGCTTTTTTCCCTCCTTCTAAGCGTAGGATGTTACACCCTCCCCCTCGCTTATGGTGTTGCTTCCCTTGTTCGCTTCCAGCTTCACTTCGAAGCCACTGCTCCGACCACCGAGGAAGAAACTTTTTCCCGCTACCAACAATCCATCCAATCGGACCGACCGACCAGGAGGCCGACCTCATCCATGGGGAAAACTGTCCAAAAAACACATTTCGAGAAGTGTGGGGGGCGAGTAGGATATGAACCCAAACACCTACCCCTTCTTCGGCCCCGTCCCTGCCATCCCTTAATCACGCTACAAAAAAAAAACGCCAAACTTTATTTCCTCCGGTGTGCCACGATGCGAAGGAGCGGATCCGGTTAAAACAACGAAGAAGAACGAAGAAGGAAGGAAAACAATCCGGAGAAAAAGGGTCCCACGGCGAAGCAGATTAACAACTGCGGTACGAACATAATCATGATCCAGAACCGTTCTTTCGGCGCTAGGTTCTCTCTCTCTCTCTCTCTGCGTGTTTCGTGCTTTCTGCCATTCTACCATCAGCATCATGTTGGCCGTGGTGGTTCGTTCCGGTGGGTCGTTTGAGATCGACCAGAGCAAAAATGGGGTTTCGTGGCACGTTCGAATGTCGGATTTTTGCGGCCACAGAAGCCGAGACGAGCCGATTCTAGCCAATCAAACGGTAACCGAGCGCAAACTGGAGCGGCATCAGATTCGTGCTCCGTTGGGCGCTGTGAGGAACGACGATGATTATTGAATCCATTGGGCACCTAAATGCTTCCATATCATTATGACGGCTCGTGATAGAGTTGCATTTGTTCCTCAAGCGCTCATTATCTCTTAAAACACTTTACGAATAGAGTTGTGTCATGGTACAGGGAATACCCAGTACATCCCTCGGTACAACACAAAAAGGTCACAAAAGAAGTCACGAAGAAGGCGACGTTCACATTCCTGTCTTCAAACGGTCCATCTCATTACGACTTTACGGGGGTTTGTCGTACAAACGGTGAAAAGATGGCTTTTCATCGCTTCTTTGGTTCGCGAGCGCAATTGCAGCTTTACGGCCAAAGGTAAGTTGTCCCAAACGGCGACATAATTGTGGCCATTAGGGGCCTGGGTCTCCAGTTGCGTTGGCGTAGTCTCTTTAGCTGAGCTTAAGGAAAGGAAAAGGGTTGGAGAGAGCGACCCGGTTCGTTGAATGAAAACTGGGAAAATTGTACGCCACTTTTTCCCCAACTTCCGTCTCTCTGTCCTAAGGGGAAACTCGATATTAAACGTGCATATACGTGAGCCGAGATGCCGAGGCGCTTCATGCATGTATCATACTCCCGCACTAGCGCATGCAGCAAGAGTTTGGCGCAAAGAGAAAGAAAGAACAAAAGACACAAGACACCGGGGAGGCAGCGGGAACGAAACACACAAGGAAAAACAGTGGAACAACGCGATACCATCGCCATGGGCCCTGCGCCCGGGACCATCCAGGCGAGCAAGTTCCGGATGAAAACGTTCCGGCACCGGCACACACCATAGTGGTCCCCCTTGGGGGGCCGTACCATCGTTTGCTGTGTCAGAACTTTCACGGTACTTCACGAAGCTACTCCCGGTGTGAAGCGAATACGCAAACGAAGTCTCCGCCGACTCCGCTCTAGATCCGAGATCTGGCGGTAACTTTGTTTCGCTTTTAATTGAAATTGGTTGCGCATATTTGGAATTAATTCTTTGCCAAATGAACTCTTACTCAGCAAGCTGCTAACGTCGAACGAAGGCGTCTCAAATCCGCAGTGTGCCACTTGGGGAATTCTCATCATGAGCTTCTCTTCTGTCCTAACCGATGCCGAACTGCCAATTGTGCAAATCCCCAACCAGAGAGAGATGTTTTTTTTTGTGTGTGCATTTGTGTGTGCACGAAACAGATCGAAACAGTGTCGCAACATGGGATGATCACGTTGAGCTCGTCATTCAAGAAGAACCGTATGCGAAGCATCCAACGTGCTGGCTGGCTGATTGGAGTCTGCACCTTCTTCGATCCCAGAGAGCATTGTAAGCGCCAATTTGTTTACATTAATCGGCCATAATTTCTCCAAAAAATAAGAATCCCTCCCGCTGCCGAACGGCTTCGGGTCAAGATACCACTTAATCGAAAGAAAATAACAACCGCACCGTCGTCGCCGTCAGCCACGTTAGTCGCGCCTCGTTCGCGATGCCTTCTTTCTTGGTGAGCATTCGAACATCACTGCTCCTTGCCCTCCACCAGCAGCAGCATCAAGAAGGAGCCACCGCGATTGCGATTACGAAGCGCGGAATAACCATAAATTTGTTTAAATTAGATGGAAGCAACACGTTCCGCGTCTTTGCGGCCTTTTTTGGGTTCGCTGCGATACGCTGCTGCTGCGGGCCTCTACCCCATGGACCAAATTTGGTTGGCTGTGGCAGCACGCTGTGTGCGTTCGTTTTCTTTGCGTAATCACCCCCCCCCCCCCCCCCATTCCGCCGCCTGGCCGGGTCCGATGGTGCTGATGATGCAGCAGTCGGCGCAATCGGTCGGCAGCTTGGCGCGCGCGCGCGCGCGAGACCGCTCATTAATTAATCGGTCGCGCGGACCAATAAAAATCATAAAACGTCTTCGATGCGATGAGAAGGAAGAGGAGGAAGCAGTCGCAACGGACTCATGGTGGTTGTGGAATGTTATGATGGATTACGAAAGTCAAACCGGGAGAAACGAAATGTCGATCTTGGGGACCGGGGCCGATAGTGGCGACACTCCGGTTGACACATCGAGGAGATTAGTTAATTATTGAATTATTGTCTTCACTCTTCTTGGTAGATGCTTAGCGAGATACTCTAAAGAGATTAGTTCCGGTTGAAACAGTTGTCAACTAGAAATGCTTTAAGACTGGTTATAATAAGAAAAAGAGAACGAAAGTCGTATGAAACAGGATTAAAGTATTGGAAGATTTTTCAGCAAGTAAAATGAAATGAAATAAAACAAAACAAAACAAAGAATGACACCAAAACCAACATCAATGAACCTTAGAGAGATTCCGGTACGAACTAGACAACATAAAGACACAGAAACTCAGTAACCGAACCCAGTCATCCAAAACATCTCCATCTAACGGTGTCTTGTATCTTCGCTGAGACTGGCAATTTCCGCACAAAAGCAAATGACAAGTGTGTAGCGGAAGCGGCAGCGCTGCTGATGTGCTGAAATGCAAAAGAAAATCCCATATCCAGTGAACACCAGGGAGAAGAGCGCCGGAACAAGAGCATAAACCTGCGAACGCGAGATGAAATCATAAAGAAGCAGGAAGAGAAGAAGAAGAAGGAAAAAAAACAAACAAAAACAGATCTTCAAACAGTAAAAGCTGGCAAGCGAAGTTAAACAAGAGTGCTGGTAAGAAAGGCACAGAGAGTAATAAAAACGGAGAAAAAGAACAAAACAAAGACAAAGAGCACGAAAGAAAGAAAGGAAATACATCAATCTTCTCGGGCCTCTGCTCGTTCGGAGAGTTTCCCAAAAACTTCGTTCGCGGGTTTAGAAGAAAACCGGAAAAGCCGCCAAGAGAGAGAGAGAGAGAGGGAGCGAGAGAGAGCCCATTTGCGGATAGGCATTAGACACGCAGCCATGGGAGAGAGACACTTCCGAGTGACACAAACAAACACACATACACACTCACGGCCTCTTGGGCTGGAACATCATTTTCTTTCTCATTTGTATGCACCCCTTGGCCGTGGCGTGTGCTGACAAGAGGACCGGACGGACCGTGTGGTGGTGAAAAGGGGGTACGGGATCAAAACAGAATGGGAAAAGTGATCCCCTAACCCTCCTTTCCTCGCCCTGTCTGCTAACAACCTGACGCCCGAGCTGGTGTGCGCCGGGTGTCCCTTTCAATCGCCCTCAGCTCGACACTCTCGCTCGCTCCCTCGCTCGCTTGCAGTGCCACCGAGAGGTTGTCTCTCTTGCTGACGCACGAAACAATAAGCGGGACCACCCCACCACCACCTACACCTTCAGCAGCTTAGTTTTTCACCGGTTTTCCCTCCACTCGGCTCGGCGCTGCGGCTCTAAGGTTCTCGGTTGCGTGTGCCTCGTCTCGCTGTCGTGTCTCTGGCGGCAATTTGTTTGCGCCAAAGAGAGCCGTAGAGACGCTGTATTGCATATTTTTATCACTTTCCACCTCGCTCTCTCGGTCGCGCACGCTCTCTTGCTCTCTCTGGTGGCATTTTCCTCATTTTCACCAAGCCATCGGTAGCCAAGCAAACGTAAGGTAGAGGCTGAGCCATGTAGAGCCTTTCTCCGCTCAGTAGCAGCAGCAGCAGCAGCAGCAGGTTGCTCTCATTTTTCTTCTCCGAGGGAAATTGTGCTGGCGTGGCTACTGCTGCTGCTGTCGCGTCAGCAACTTTTCAGCATTTCTTATCAACCATCAGTGTGCTGCGAGATTTAGAGGAGTTTCTTTTTTTATTTCAATACTATACAAACCTCTTGATTTCCAGACCAATTTTCAGTGATTCGTTTGCGATGTCTGTTTACAAGTTTAATACTAAATCTCATATCCCACCACTTCAAAGCAACATAAGTGCATAAATTAATTGAAAAAAGAAACCCAAAGCCATTTCTAACCTGCTTCTGCAAATGACAGCACCACAGGCACGCCGTCAAGCACTGCTTTCGCCCATTTTCCATCAGCGCAGCCTACGACGAGGCTGCTACTTCAAAACCGACCCCAGGCCTGCTGCTGCCTGCTCTAGTGTCATGTCACCGGCCGGACCGGCTCTCTCGGCCACCTTAGGGCACACTTTGTTCCCATTTTTTCGATGAAACCAAGCCAGCACCGTAGCCGCTGTCGTCGTCGTCGTCGTTCGCTGCGGCACTCACTGGCAAGCCTACGAGGCAGCCAGCAACAACAACAACAGCAAAAACGGGAGAGAAAACCGGAAATGTAGGCCACCCCGAACCCGAAGGGGGGCAGAGGGGAGGGGGGGGTCCCAGTGCCACCCAGCGATGGCGTTTTGAACGCTGGCGAGCACGATGGCGATGGCGAAAGGCTTAAACCGGAGGCTCGGATGGCTGCAGCAGATGGTTTTTGGCACAAGCCGTCGCTTGGGCGCTACATATTCATCCTTCGTCTCACGACAGATAGACACACGTACAACGAGACACACGTACAAGTCTCACTTTGTCTTTGACGATTACGCAGCAAACGCAGCTGAACCTCGTTATGATTTCGCGTGCGACGAACAAACATCCTCCACGCATTATATTCCCGCGTGGAAAAAGGGATTCGTCGTCGTCATGGTGGTGTGCGTTGTACTCTCAGATACTGAATTCCAGATACCAGAAGGCACGGAAACGGTAGGCAATGCCGCCGGTTGAGCCGTAAAACATTCCGGAATCAAAAGCGCGGTAAAACGGGCCACCAAATGCCTCCTGTAATATGGTGTTTGTGTGCCTGTGTGCCTGTGCCACCCCACAAGACCACGAGAGTCAGTGCGGCGTAACAGTGCGCACAGCTCACACCACCAAATCCGTGGTTGACTGATTTCTTGAGCAGCAGCAACAGCACCAGAGGCCGCCGCTTCAGCGCCGTGTCCAGAAGAAGGTTCTTCACGACGAGCTCACGACGAACCGGAGAAGCAGCAGAAGGGGCGCCGCCGTTTGCGCTCTACCTCCTATTATTCTATTATTCTAATTTCCTATTTATTTTTCCCCTTCACCGTCCACTTGTTCACCCTCTGCACGCTAGAAGAGACACCACGGATCCACCACGTGTTCTCACCCTTCGCGGAGCGGAGCGCGAAGCGATGATGGTTCGGATCTTGGGATCCGGTTGTTGTTTGTACAAATTATTACACGATGTTCGGGCACACTGGACGACATCACTGGCCACGAAGACACGCCGGCCGATCCTTCCTTTCGGAGACCGATAAGTTCCACAAACACCATCATCATCTCTGAATATTCATATTTTGTTTCAACGCATGGGCGAGCATTTTTGAAAGTTCTGAATTCCAGTGCCAGAACACGGGAACTCGCTAAGTTGTAATTGAATTAAAATTAATTCTTAAAGGGACCAGAAGACGCTACTGTAGACTTTTTCCTTGTCCTTTTCCTTCCTTCTCAAACTACTACTATAGCCAGCTTGCACACAACTTCAATCAAACGTGACGTGTCACGAGGTGAAAACGGCGACCTCTCACACCAAGAACTCCAGATCATACCACAGCAGCAGCACCCGAGATGACGACGACGAGCTGCTGAAAACAGCATCTTATTGAAATGAAATATTGCAATCACTCCGGGTTCACGTGTCGCTCTCTCTAAACCAATGAGAGTGAGTGAGAAAAAGGGAAGACAGTGTTATCCCCCTACGGCCTTTCGGTGGCAAACATCCACACGCGGAATTACGCGAATACATCGGGCACGAGTCCCGGTATTCCCCTTATCTACGCGCAGAGACCTATGAAACTCACTCGGGGTGTGTGCGAGCGAGAAGTAGCACATCGTCAGAAACACCCCTGGGGGATCACAGGAGAAAGGGAAGTGGAAGGAAACTGGAATGTTTTGAGACGAAGGTACGCAGGACGCAGGATTCCCCTTCGCAACGCCATGCGCTTCGGCTTCGGAGAAGCGCCAGTGCCAGAGGTACGGCCTGGAACGTACGGACGACCTTAAAACCTTCTCGGCACAGCAAAGGCGAAGAGGAACGTCCTGGAAGATCCTGGCGTGTTCCTTGCTGAATAGGCATAGTCCAAAAAGGACCCTCGTTCGTCCTTGTCCTCGTTGTTGTCGTCTTCCCCTGGTTCGGTCATAAAAACCGAGATTTACCACGTGGTGACCCTTATCAGATGGGCGCCTCCAGATCCGGTCTCTCTCTCTCTCTCTCTCTCTCTCTCTCTCTCTCTCTCTCTCTCTCTCTCTCTCTCTCTCTCTCTCTCTATGTGTGCGTCGGCGTACCGTACTTTATTAGATGAAATCTATTAAAGATATATGATTGCCATTGCACACCACCACCAACACCACTGCTGCTGCTGCTGCCGACAACTGGCCGTCGATATTTGCCACAGGGGAGTACTTTGCAGCCTAGGCAATTCGCCTTTTTTTCGGGAATTTATTCTTCTCTTGCCCACAACGAGCAGCAAAAGGCAAAAGGCGAAGATAAATGTCCGAGAATCGAAAATCAGTCCGCAATTTGATCCGTTTTTTTGTTTGCATCTCCTTCCTTCTACACCGGAAGGTCAGCCTAAGCGGGTGTGTGTCCAAGGATGTTTCCTTGGGTGTCCTGTAGGCAGATCCCCGTTGATCCGTTTAACGCCGGTTGGTCTGGAGAGGGGGGGGGGGTTCGATCCCGTCCGCCATCCTTGTGGCCAGTGCGACAGATAAATCGAATACCGAAATGTGAAATCGCACGTTTATAGCCCTCACCGCAAACTACCCAGCGGAAGACATTTAACACCTCGAACGGCGGGTCCACAAATGGAATTTGAATTATCGGTTAGGTCCGTCTGCGCCTTTGGAAATGATACCCATACATTGGGGTATGCGATTGGAAAGAGGAGGAGGTAAAGATGCTTTGGACTTCCGGAAGATGTAGGATCCGATAGGACCAGCTTCCAATAAATAGATTCAAGAGAGGCCGAAGAGAAGAGAAAATACGAATTCAATCGAAATCGTATGTTTTCCTTAAAAATTTGTGTAATTATACTGAATTAGAATACAAGATTTATTCCATAATAATACGAAGAAGTCAATCGATCGATTCGAGTCGTTCTAAATAAATAGATTCAAGAGAAATAGCCAATGGAAAGGTTCTTGAGATCACCATGCAAACGCCTAGACACAACAACCCGGGTGATGTCATTTGTAAACCGAAGAAGCGCAAAATACAAACAGAAAAGATCTCCAGCAACACCATCCAGCCGAGATGCCGAAAAGTTGTTAATGTTTACTTCACACTCGCGCATGATTTATCGGCATTTCATTTCGCCCATTTTTAGAACCGCGCACACCGCGCACACCACGCACGCAAACGGAGAGACTAGCGCCGAACTGAGAGGCGAGCGTGATGGGAGTGTTGATAGGAATTCGGCAACGCGAACGCGTGTGGACAGATCCGTCTGGCGCGAGTGTGTATAAGGAGCGATTAAATTTCATTTTGTCTCCGGGCACTAGATATTAAACGGATCTACGCTAATTTCCGCTTGAACAAAGCACTGGAGTCTTGGAAGGACAAATTGTTTTTTTTTCTTCACAACCAAAAACCAACATCTACGATGACACACGCGGTATTCGCGTGCGTGCGCGCGCGCTCTCCACTGGCCATAACTTCCTCTCGCAGCTCTTCCTCCGATCGAAACGTGCTCCAAAAGCGACGCACTGTATTACGGCATAGCTACGGTCGTTGCATTTTTATAACCAGCGGTTTTTATGTCAACGACAGCGAAACTCCCCAAAGCACCAACTTCGGCTCCCCCAAAAATGGCCGCAACCCCCTGGGCCTTTTCACCGGTGCGGTAGAGAGGAAGCAGTAATCGAAAATTGGTTGTTTT
Source organism: Anopheles aquasalis (assembly GCF_943734665.1). Taxonomy (NCBI): domain Eukaryota; kingdom Metazoa; phylum Arthropoda; class Insecta; order Diptera; family Culicidae; genus Anopheles; species Anopheles aquasalis. The sequence goes on along the minus strand of NC_064878.1, from coordinate 49,598,139 downwards.
ATGAATCGTAAACCGTGGGCCGTTGGAGCTCCTGCTTCCGGGAGGAGAAGCGAAGCGAGCAACAATATCTAATGAAGAATCGTGCTGAGGTTAGAACTGTTACTAAGAACAGTGGCGGAAGAAAAAGCACCCACGGGAAGAGTGTGTTGTAAAAGATGGCACCGGATTACAAGCAGTTCTTGATCCGAGGCCTTTTGAACAGTAGCTGAACACAATCGCAACAAAGCCAGTCTCAGAATCTCAATCCAAATGTTACGCTTTTCACGTTAAAATCCTTCAGATTCCCGTCCATCCGACTGATCCGGTACGGATTGACTTGAAACGAACTAGCAGACTGTACCGGGGGTGAGTAGAAGGCTCACTCTTTCTCTCGGTTTCTCTCTATCAATTATGCAAGAATTGCCTCTTTGCAGCCGTAATGCAGCACCAGCACCAGGTCCATCAAACGTGCAGGCCATGGTATATGAGGAGCAGCAGCAGAACGTTACCGTTTTGCCGGTTCCCAGGCGCAAAATCAATATTTTATCGGCTTTTCTGTTATGCAAAATCATAAAAGTGACCATTCGTGTACCCGGGCAATGCCCGTACCGGGTTGTTGTGCGAAATCTCTTTGAAACATCCATTTCGAAACATTCAGCAACCGAAGGCAGGGATAGTGGTTAGTAGCAGCATTCCGGATGAAAGCGAATGCCACTATGCCATCGACAGCGGATCATTCAGTTGACAGGTAGCTGTTGTGTGAGTTTGTGGCAATTGATTAAATGTTTGAATTGGACGTCAATTGAGTTGAAGCTAGCCAGCCGAGTGGTTTCATGGTCGAAACCCTGTTTGCTGACATGTTCTGCCGTCAGGCTTTCAATTCATTTGGAAGCGCAGGAACGTCAGGAATGTTAGACGATCTGGATCAAAATGTAAAGCCCTGTGTTTTATCCGGGATTATTGAATATTATGATAAATCTTACCTGCGACAGTGGCATTATCGTGTAATGTGTTTCTGCAAAGCAAACATTTACTTCTCCTACCAACTCGCAATTGATGGCAGTAACTCATAATGTCTACATTGAGCGTGGTGGAGGGGATGCAAATCATAATAAAACAAATCATTCCATAAAGACGCCTTAAACCAAGACAAAGCGACGGCGCACTGGAGTGCAAGTGAGTGCGTGGGGATGCTTTACAACAATTGATCGCAATTATAGAAGATTTCCTGTTCCCCAGGGGTTAAGAATCGATTTAATGTGACTTAACTACTCATACTACTATGTCTACTTTTAATACCCCTTTTTACTACAACTAAAAGTGGTTAATGAGCTTGTAAACGTGCCGGCATTCTCAAGACAACCGCGCATCAGACACGAGAGCATCTGTTTTCGATTGGGATGTGCCTTGCAGGCCTACCATATGCGTAACGTTTGCAATCTCAATTAATGCCCCTTCCCCAGACTTCCCTTCCATCTCCTCCTCCTCCTCCTCCCACATGTACTCACATGCGTGCAGACAGTCGTTGATGGTGGTTGCCTCGATCAGGTATCCATTGCAGAGGGTGCAAGTTATGCTGTCGTTGAAGTCCTTGACGCGTCGCCGATTGCTTGCATTCGAGCGCATTCGGATGCGCTCCGCGTCCCCCGGCATCATCATCAGGCCGGCCATCGTCATCATGCCCGCCAGCGGTAGCGACGGTGAGGCGGCCGCAGTGGCCGTGGTAGAGGAGGCCGGAGGTGATTGGGATTGGGTGCTCCGCCGACCCACGCTTCCGTCCGCTACCGACGTTGCCGACAGTCGAGAGTCCTTGAGGGTGGCGGGTGGCGGGGGTGCAGTATCCCGACCGGGCGTCATTGCCGCCCCCTTGCCACCATCACCACCACCACCAGCACCACCTAGCATGGCTGTGGCTGTGGCGGCGCTTGTCATTTGCCCCTCCGCACGCCCGTACGCGTACCGGTTTGTTGTCTGGGGTTTTGTAATCCGTTTACTGCTGCTAATCCTTGGGTATTTCCTTTGTGGGGTGGCCAAGAACACTTGCACCTGCACGCACCAACACACAGGGCCCACGTTGCACGTACACACAACGCCCTTTTCAATACATTTTCCACCGAGTGTGGAAGAGTGCTCTGCTATGTGGGCTTTGCTCACTTCACTGGAGAAATGCCACTAAACACTGAACTGCTTCTTTGGAAGTGCAACTGCAGTAATTAAACTTGTTCACTTGATTTTGTTTTCATTAATTGTTTTTTCTGTGGAAAAAAGTGAAGAAGAATGATTAAATTACCGTAACAGTGTGGTGTTAAAGGTCTTTTGATTTTAAAAATTATAAGGAAAAAGAATGAACTTTAGAAAACCATAAATGTGATGTATAAACATGTATCATAACAATTTAAAAAGAAAAAAAAACAATAAAGAAAATATATAAACAATATAAAAAGAAGTTGGCAAAGAAACAGTATAACGTAAGTGGTGAACCGAATGACACAACAAAGTAGTACAACAAGAGAGAAAAAGAAGCGAGAGAGCTACTGCTTTGTTCTCCGATATTTTTCTCTCTCTTTCTCTGCATACTACTACTGCTCCTGGTAGTACTACGCTTGGCTACTACTACTACTACTACTACTACTCCCAAATTAATCGATTTCCCGGCGAGCATGCTCGGTACGAGTGGAGAGCCGCTTGAGAACCAGCTCCTTCGTCCTTCGAAACGATCGAACCACAACGATCGTCCACCCCATTCGAGTGGGTACCCACGCAACCCACCCCCTCAATCAACAACCCCCCAACCCGCCCGCAAAAGAGTCAGGGCCGTCACAAACAAAATCCAACGTCGTCTCGTGCACCAACACCGACGTCAAACAACCCCAATACCAACGCACAACGCGTTGTTGGGAGAAAAAGCAAACACGGACGCCACCGCGCCACATGATGATACAACCCAAAAACCCATGCTTCGCTGGCTGGCTGGCCAACTTACCATCTAGCAACCAGCACCGGTGCGCGAGTGAGACACAAACGCGAGTGCGGTGATGTTCCGTTTCGTTTGCGCGCACACACCCCACGGCTTGCTGGGTGAAATTTCAATAAAATCCACTTTACCACAGAGGAGACACACAGAGAACACGCACGCACTAACAAACTCTCTCTATCTCTCGCGATGTTGAACGCCGAACGAGAGAAATCTCAGGTGCTCGAATGCGCGACATCAACTGCTCGAACGCGCGCGCCAGAGAACGAGGCCGAGGAAAATCCTCCACCACCACCACGGGCTGGTATGTGTAGCGACGTATCGTGTATGTGCGTTTGTACACTACTAACCACCTCCTACTCCTTCTACTCCTTCTTTAACCACCCTGCTAGAACGCCCTTTACAACGACGTGGCGCGACAGCGAACGATGGCGCGCGGATCTCCGGTGTCACGTTGCTGGCCGCGGCACAAAACTGACTGACCAACGAGGTTGCGCAAACGAGCGCACGAAGCCACCGATGCCGCGGTGTACCGTGTGTTCCTCCCGATCATCAGCACCCGAACGTGCCAGGCGGAGACCACGATCGCTCGAAGATAGCGCCCTCGTCGTCGTCGTCGTCGTGGTCGTCGTCGTGGTCGTCATCGTGCCCGTCGAAAGAGGGTTCAGTAAAGGCAGCGTGGCACAGGGTGGATGAATGGATGGATGGTAGTGGAAGAGGATGCTGGTGAACGGACGAGAAGGGATAGAAGGAGGCGCGCGTACTGCGCCGACGCATCCACTGGAACCGGCCCCGGTAAAAAGGTAGCAAAAGGCAAGGCAAGGCAAGGGATGGATGAAAGGGGCCTTGGAAAAGGGCGCATAACGCCGGAGAGAAAGCGAGAAGATCCAATCGAACCCCCAGAGTGTGCCAGCGAGCGAGCGAGCGAGAGAGAGCGAGGAAAAGCGCTGGGCGATGTGGACGACGACGGCGATGGTGGAAATGCTCGCCCGATGATGTCGTCGTCGACGACCGGTGCTGGCGGCCAACAAATGGTGGCGCAGTGCGTGCTGTTCATCGTGGCCTCGGGTCTCGACGAAGTTTCCCGAATCTCCACAGCACCGAACTCGACTCACCTTCGTCACGAGCTGCTGCTGGTGCTGCGGAACATGGAACGGGCGACCGATGGGGCTGAGGCAAGTGGCACCGCCGGGAGGGAAAATCGATAAAAGAACACCAGCCCGAAACCAGCGGTGGTCCCTCGATGCCCAGCATTTTCGTGACAGGGTTTTTCACGAAAATCGTACAACGTGAGAACGGCCTGGAGGACTGGAAACTGGCATACGAAATGGGAGGAAAATGGAAAACCATTCACGCGCCACGCAACCAGCGAGGTCATCGCGGTCATCGTTAGCGATGTGGATGATGAGCGAGAAAATTGCCGCATTTTCCACCGTGACAGAAGACAGATGGATGGAGAAAATTGGCTGCCACGTACGCTGTCTGGCTGTGCCTGTCTGTGTGCATCCTGCGACCCCGTCGAGCATCACGGACATTGCACGACCACACGCGGAACACAGGTGGTGGCGGCCCCTAGCTGCCGGAAAAGTCCACCCTCCAGCAGCAGTAGAAGCAGCCGCACAAGCCCGTGGCATTTGCAGAAGAACGAAAAGGCGAACGGACGAACAAGGGGGAATCGCGGACACTGAACTCGCCCGAGACTCTGGCAGAAAGACGCCATGTTTCGAAAAGGGAAAAGTTTGGCTTTTTGCTGTAGCTGCGGTCGAGGGAAAATGGCAGTTTCTGAGGGAAATGAATTCCTCGTGCATTGCCGAACGGGAGTACAGTGGAAGTGGTGGAGGCGAAGAGAACAGGCAAAGAGTTTCAGCAACATAAACCTTATGACGGCTGAAGCATATCCGAACTGACGAAATTCGGCCATCAAATAACGAGAAACAGGAGATGAAAAGCCTTGGAAGCCGCAAATATTTGTCGCAAAGAAGTGTCCCAATTTCAATGCTTCTCTAGATTTAGCAGAGTAGTGTAGCTTCTTTTTCGTTCAAAAATCCATCGTGCATCTCGTCATCAACTCGTCATCCATCGTGCATCTCGTCATCAACTTACACACCCGAGTAAAAACTCTTTCAATATACCATAGTTCATAACGATGGAAGCATTTCTGTGAGTTAGAAAGGATGATAAAATATCTAAACAGATGCATGTGTTTTCAAAGCGTGTAATGAAGGCCAATTGTATGAAAACTGTAAATCTTCCTTGCTTAGCTGCACCACAACTCACTCGGAAAATGGTCATTCGCCAAGCGCATGCCGTGGAAAACATTCGGAAAACTATGGTGGAGATTGCGAGAATTTTATCACGGCATTCAGCTTATGATTGCCGCTTAGGTGTTAAAAAAAACTCTGTATGAAATGAAGAACAAAAGATGTTTAAATAGCACATTTAAATTAATTAGAGAGACTCCTGTTTCGTTTATGATTATTATGTTTACTGACGCGAACACGTTTTTGCATAGAAGCCAAAGCAAATCTCGTGCTCATCTTGAGATTCAAATCAAGCCAAAAGAATAGGTGTAAATGTCACAAGTGTTTAACAACTCCTTGGCAGAAGTGAATAGAACAATGTGCAATGCTTTTACTATAATTGGTCGATCTGCTGCATTGTATTCTATACGACATGTTTGTTGCTTCTGCTTCCGATATTTCTGAATATCTGGATCTGGAATGAATCAGAATTCTGAATCTGGAATGAATCAGATGAGAGAAAAGTTGGAAAAGAATTGCTGTTACGGAAGCTGCACCAGTCTGGACAAACACTTTTACGAATACTTCGAAATTCCCTTCTTTTTGATCCGATTTTCAAAGAATATTACGAGTTTTCTTTCTCATCGGCGACGATTTACCAGAAATAGGCCTTTCATAATAAAGAAATGCTAGATCCACACAATCAGTTGCTTTTCTTATCACAGAGGGACGAGCTTCGATACAGAATTTCGCATTTCGCTTCTTTTGTTGCGAGAATAAATATCCGATGGACAGTAATTTGCAGTTCAGATAGATTCTTAATGTTGGCTACTGCGAGCAAAAGTACAAGAGAGATAATGTAAATCGTTTTTAATTGTGTGATGCGAGACAAAATTATTATATCTCTTCGTTTTACAAATAATTAGTCAAGGCAAATAAAGTATACAGTGATTCATCTTTCCTTTGCAGCATTCCTGTAACATTCATCAGAGTTTTGCAGTGTCTTTTCTGTTGAAAAAAGTTTTGTTGAATTATAAAGGGCAGACAATCAGAATCAATAAACCATGTCAATCGTATTCAGCATTCGCTATTAGTCAGTATTCATCGACTTCCCTGTAAAGATTCCATGAACCATAAACGTTCTTGATTCCGCAGCAGCCCCGTTTGATTTGTTTACACGTTCCGACGACGGAAAACCCATTTGATTGACATTATTCGCGATCTCAAACACGTCCTCTTCCTGTTATTAGCCATCACTAGTAGCTTCTTGTATGTTCAACACATTACTAATCGCACATAAAACCTCTTCTTTATCTTTCAAACAACTGGCATGGCTACTGACTTTAGCTCTAGCTTTTTATCTTGTTTTTTGTTTGCCCCGCACGAAAGAATGCTCCACCAATATAGTACACGTCAAGCGACGGCCAAAGGTGCCGTGTCGTGTCGATGGCTATAAACGGCAAGAAACCACAAACGATCATGGGGCCAACAAGGGGAGAGAGAGGGGCTGCTCATGCACGCAGCGACTTGAATAGATGCATCTAGAGCGCTCGTGACTAATCGAAGCAATAAATACAATCAACCCGATTCACGGGGCCGTTGTGCGGACTGACACTCGTCTGCGATGCCGTTGTTTGTGCCGTTGTGTTCGGCGATAAATTCCTTCGCTCGCCCCAGCACCATCACCAACGTCTAAAGTCAGCGACCAGCGGGCACGTGACAGCGAAGATGCACGTGAGTAGTGGAGAAGGGAACAGAAGCGCTTTAGCGAGCGAGCGACGAATACGATCTGTTAGCAATTGAAACACGGAAGATGCATCTGATGCACCGACAGTGATGTCTGTCTGTTGCTGTTCGTCATACGAGGAAGTTGTGGTTGACAGTCATTGTCTGTATGTGTCGTGGAGGGGGACCGGTCAACAAGGTTTCCTTCCTAATTTTTTTGTGCTGACAGGCGATAGACTCACTTTGGCAAAGCTTTATAGTCAATCGATTTCTCCGCCAAAAACGGAATATGCGAACGCGTACTAGCCAACGCAAGGCCAATCCAGGGGGCTTTTCATTTCCCTAAACACCACTTAAGTGAAGCGCAACCTTCGCAACACGTTTTTCAATCGCTCGATCCACAACCCCTCCACCTTGAGACGATCTCTCCATTCGGATTCCAATTCCAATTCCGATTCCGCATACAAACGCTAACGAGGAAATGGGATTGGATCGTAAACTCGGGGCCTCGACTCTTCCCGCGGCGCACCACTGACTAGAGGGCAATTTGAATGACAAATTATTAATGGCCGCCCGGCACGCGCGCAATGCCACGCGGAACACGGAAGTCTTAAACGAAGGCGGAATGCGGAGGTCTTTTGAAAACAAAAAAATGAAATGAAATACGTGAAGCACTAAACACTCGTTGGGGTGTGTAGTAGTGTTGAGCTGTGTTGGGTTGGATGGCGGTCTCGGTTGGATGGTTTGCTATCAAATAACAAACCGAGTGCGTCAGCAGCAACACACGAAACCGGCCACCGTACTGCTGCTGAATGCGAGTTGAGTTAGATAAATGGTTTCATTGAGTTTCACTGAATCAGCTATCGTTCTAGCTAGTGTTCCAGCATTCTTATGTTTTCAATGCTGTTTGACGAAGCAAACAAACATTGGATTTCATTTTCGACCTTATCGAGACTCCATTGGGCTCACAAAACAATCGGAATATATGCTCGTGATAAACGATGTTGCACATCCTAGGCCCATAATTCCTTATTAAATTGCCAGTAATTGGATTAATGATTCGTGACATTCCCTTACCATATATTTACCAATCAGTTATGAGAGAGGTATCAGAGAGAGAGAGAAAGCCGGTTGAGATTTTATGCCAACTGTTTATATTTTTTTGTTAAGTATTAAAAGCTCGGTGTTTTCAGCAAAAGAGTATCAATCTTCACCTCGCTGAAATTTGACATGCCTGCATTTTTTATATACGTTCCTCAATCTTACCTTTAAAATGGTAACTTAATATAGCATTCACTAACACGGTTAAAGTCCGATGGTTTCATCACAAACAATCATCAAAACTGAGTCTCTTTTGGCATGAATTAACGTTAGTTCTTCTAAAAACATCATCAACTTAACCCATTCGATTGTTTTACGTGTTTATCTGATTGATTTACACTCCAAAAAAGCTTGCAACATTCCAGAAAGCTACTCCCAAAAAGCTTTTCCACATCCTGAAAAGCTTAAAACTCCGCGATAAACTCCACTAAAAACGGACTCAACGGGCGTATGTGTTAGCGTTGGCCATGTTGGCAGACTCCTGTTCCTGCTTCTACTAATTCCTGCTCTAACTCATCCCCAAATGAAGGGGGTTTGGTCCTGTGGTAACACTCTACAATTCGCTTTACGTTCTACGTCCACACGAACCACGTTCCCCGAGGAGCAACGAGCCCTGAAATACCAAAGAATATCAAATTCACCGACACAACCGAACGAGTTCATATCGTCATCATCATCATCATCATCATCATCATTCCGTACTCGCAGACACAGGGATTCAGTGCCAAGAATGCAGCAACAGCAGCAGTCCCTCGTGTCCGTTCACAAATTGCATTCAACGCGCAATGCACCGTCGTCGACGCTATTGCGGCTATCAGAACGAACGACCTGCACTTGGCAGACGACAGGAGTGCACATAGTTTATGGCTATTTACGGCACACAGACACAACCTGCAGGAGATGGCACAAGAGGGAGCAAACGATAAGAATCCTAGACCTACGGAACTGGCGAGCTGCATCGTGCAGTAGCGCACCTTCCATCCACGGAAGCTCTCATCCCCGTCGTCGTCGTTGTTGTCGTGACTTTGCAGTTGCGGCGCGGTCTTGCAGTCCACGGGGTCCCTCGCTTGTTATCATCCTCGGAGGTCGTACGCTGTGCGATGCAGAGCGATAAGCATACGAGGAGTGGGAGTCAATGAGGAAAACGAGTTTATCTCGAGCTAGCATTTGCTTCCGTTGCTTCTGTTGCTGGTCGTGTTTTATTCGCTATTTCTGGACCGACCAACACCGTTGGACATTCGCGTGGTTCTATTTTTAGGATACAAGTCCCCACGTCCCCACAGCAACGAATTGCAGACCCCTTCATGTACCGCAAACGACCGATTTCGTTGGCCAAAAAGATCAGAAATGAGTGCTGCTGGAATGTTGAAATGCAAAACTTAATCCATCTAAAGGTTTCCCCTCTAATTTGCTGTACGGCGACAACGAACGATGTAACGAGATGCACGTGAAGTCAAATCCGTGCTCCAGGCGATCAGGATCGGACCCTGAGACCCTCGAGTTCCCTTCCCCAAAAAAGGGGAGAACCAGCGAGGGAACATTTGCATAGCACCACATCTCTTTGCTGCTGTGGTCGCCCGTCGCAGGAAAATCTGCTTACAATGCATCATCAATTTGAATTCACGTTGCACGAGAAAGCGAAGACCTGGACTTGGGGGTTGATCGTGGATCTAGATGAGTTGGTGCATGCTATGGTGTCGCGTCGCGGCATAGCGAGTGTGTCTCACCTCCGCTCCCAGATACCAGGATGGCAGATTGGCCGATAACGAACAGACAGACCGTCACCTCACCATCCCCATTCTCCGCGGCAGCTCGGCATTGATTTCGTCGAATCGAACCAAGCGAATCCGTCGAAGGAACACCGACACCGATGCTAACCCACCGATAAGCTCCACTTTAAATGGCTTTCTTGGCTTGCGTTGTTTCACCTCGGCCCCGGCCCCGTGCCTAGACAACGGACACCGGAGACCAACGCGATCCCCAGGCCGCTGGTCGCCCAAACTTGGCTTCGTCGTCGTCGTCGTTGGCGATACATCGTGCGACGTGCGCGAGAAACAAACCAGCAAAAGGACACCACCACCACCACCATCACCTGGCCCACGACCCTCCCGATAACCGGTTCCGGTGGCAGGGAGGGGCAGGGTGTGCATGTGTTGGACATTTTTCTTTCCCCAAACCGGGCACCACCTTTTCCCCTCCAGTGGATGGCGTTTAATCTAGTGGCGAGGTGGTGGACCGTTCCGGTGGATCGGAATAATTGAATTTCGAACGAATCCGGGGCCCCCGTTCTGGCCATCGTGTTCTCATCGCTGGTGCTGCTGCTGCTGCTGAACGAGGCAGAGGATTAGTGGAACCACCTAGATTACAGGATAGGGGGTGGGTGGGTGTCTGGTTGTAGTTAGAGTAAATTATGGAACATCTAAAAGTGATTCTCGACCGGACCGGACTCCTAAACAAGGCTAATTCGTGGGATGGGAGGCATTAAAAGCAAAGCCAGCACCGATTCCGTTACACATTAATGGGTGGATTCAATTTCCAGCCTTCATTGGTAATGCATTAAGCCTTTGTAGAGTACTAGCAGCAGTGTTGGAGCATTCGATAGTTACTGATAGTATCTTTGACGAATAAAAGAAGCAAATAAAAGAAAAGGAAGAGGTGTTTTGGATCAAATTGCACTCAGAATCAGTTGAAAAGTGTAAATTATGTGAAGATTGCATGTAATGCTAGATGAATTATGTTCAACGATTACGAGACAGTTTACGCATTTACCTAGTAGTCCCGTCTCAATTTTACAAAAATTACTTAAAACATTTTTAGTCAACTTTCTATAAAAATAAGCTTAAGCAAAGCATGGAAACAAATTACTTTTTCAATGTAAAAGGACTCTCAACCATTTAAAAGTAGAAAATATAGTGACACCTCAACGAGACCAGCTGGGGAAAATTCTTATTTAACAAAGAAACATCGAGTTCAAACTCTCTGGCATGCTATGGCTTAGGTACATTTTACATTATCTTTAAATAACTACTAAATTTTTGTGAAAAGTGGTGCATTAAATGAAAAATATTACATTCACACAAAAAGTCTGATGCTTTTATCGCGAAAAAATCCAATTTGAGCATAAATTTTGCATGAGTTTACATTTTGCTTTCCGTAACTTGAACAGTAGCTCGTCCGTTTTGCTTTCGAAACCTATTTCTTAATTATTCCGTTACCATAAGAATTGATTCCACAATCTCGAAATCCTGTTCCAACGAAACGCCACCACGCAACGGCTCCACTTGTTCCAGCAATTGCGCACTCCTCACCTTCCTTGTCGTCTCCCCGCGCCCCACCAGGAATAAATCATATCATCCCGCGTGAATGCGAGTACTCAAGGGCGAGGCTACTGCTGCATCCCCAAAGGAGTTGCTCCATCTCCATCCTGCAAGTGAATGCTGCGAAATGCTGCTGTTCGCTCTGTGGCATTCATTTCCCAGAACGGCGATCGGTGGACAGGTCGGTTACAGTGCCCGCAAGAGATCTACGACAAGAGCCGGCCCGAGACTAGGCCGAGCTTCTGGGCACTTGACTATTTTAATGAGGCCTGCAGCCTCGCGTGTGCGCGCGCGAGGGGGAATGTTGATTCGCGAAACATCGAAGATTGCAAGACGCATGGTGTGGAACGGAGCGTAGAGGCGAACAAACCCTATCCCAGGACCGGGGTCGTTGTTACCTCTTGTTGTTATTCGATGGTGCAAGCACCGGGAACACGGGCGCGACGACCGACGACGAGCACATTCCCTGGCTGGTTGGCCCTGAATCCCGTGGTCCGCGGTCGAGTCGATTTGAAGGATCGCCGCTTGCCCGTCAACTTGTGGCTTGTGAACTGATGCACCGATACGATGGACCGAAGGAATTATTAGCTGCGTCGTCGTCGTACCATGTTATTATATCTGGAAATGGCATGGAGCAGCACATGGCCGCGAAGGTCCACGATATTGGCAGGAGCATAATGATCCCCAGTGGAGAAGTGGCCCAGTGGTGGCGGCTTTATGGCGCCGTTCATTAGCGAAGGGGGGCTGGATCGGCCGGTGAGAAGGGATTATCAACGCATCTCTAATCAGCCATTAACGGTGATGTACTACACGCAGGAGGTGTGGTAGTACCCTCGTCCCTCGCGAAGTTCCAGGAGAGTTTGAACTGTGGCGACTCTGGGGATTACATGCATTAACTACGAGAAGGCAATCGCTTGTTGCGTTGAGAGGGATATGTAGTGAGGAAATGGGCGAAGGAATGCTATCGATCACCGTTTGTCACGATAGTGGCACTGATTTCCATATCTTGATGTATAAATCTTTCACGGGGAGTGGCGAGGACCGCAACCAACCGGACTCATGATGGTGTTATCGTCTTAATATGACTGAAGAATCAGAGTGATATCTGCTAATGGAAGTTCCTTAATTGAATGACAATCGGCAAATGGAGCTTTTAATGGAAAATCATGGTCTTGGAATGCACAAAATGCTAGAAGAAGTGTTTAACGTATAACAAGAATTAAAAGGATTACAATTAGACACAACTGTCCAACTTTAAATTCGATAGCTAATGTTCTAAGCGACATTGCACTTCATCTGAAGACAGCTAAACGGTTTTTCGTGGATCCGAATCAACTTCTAAATGTGTGAAAATTAAATGAATTGAGCGTCAGTTCATTCACCATCAACCTTTATCTCTATTTTCTTACAAAAAAGGTTTCAAACAATTCGTAAATTCGTCGTCTAGCTACTCGTCTTTGCTATCGGAAAAAGTTTTCCAGTAAGCCAATCTAGCTCGGTTAGTCGTTCGATTCTCACCTCACCCCTACCGGCGGAAATGGCTGTCACCGCAAGGCGTTCTAATTTGTTCAATTTACATAATTATCACCAATTCCGTTGCCACCCGGTCGGTGGCATTCGGATTCAACGAAAGCAACAGTCGTAACTGTTCCGAATACCAATCCGCACCGTCCGCTACATCCTTGCCTGCTAAAGAAATCCCCGTACCTCATCAGCTTCATCCGTTTTATAGAAATAAAGAAAATAAAATGGAGAACGGGAGCTCCGGATTGACTTCCGGGCATTACTTCCGGTGGCACTGCACCCTCCCCCCCAAAACCATCGCTACCTGGTCTTTTTGTGTGTTGTGGAAACTTCTTCAGTGAAAACTCTCAACAAAATAGAGTTGAAGGAAATCAGAGGTTTTAAAGAGACGAGAGGCTACAGGAACCGGAGGCAGTAGATAGTGAGATGCGACTGAGAGAACTCCGGATTCGCTCTTCTGTGGCCGCTCGTTTTGTAATCGAGTTGCATAAATCAACTCCTCGGATGTCTTGGGTACCTCAGCTTCCGAAATCTGTAGGAAGTAGTTTATCTACAACCCCAGCGGAAGCTAGTGAAACGGAACTTTTACGAAATAAAGCAAAACAAGTTGCGGAGCCGAAAAGTTGGAAATTCATGCGCTAATTTTTGGGCGAACTTCGGTGACACCCTGTGCTTTGCAGGCGTGCAGACGAGTAACTTTACTTCAGGTTATTCTCTGTACTTTTGCATGACCTCGACCAGGTCCTTTTTTGGGAAAAAAATGGAAAGAATGTACCGTGACTGATGGTGAAAAAGGGCAGCAGAGAATTCGGACGTCTGGAGTACTCCGGATCACTCCTTCTACGGTTTCTCCTCACCTCCGTAGAGGAAACTATTTCAAACTCAATTAATATTCATGTTCTGATTTATGCGCAGGTAGTACTGCGAGGCAGAGAAGGGGCAAAGTCAGGCTCGAAATGAATGTCATTCGCAGGGAAACTCCTGGCAGAAGGCCCCTTTGGGTTGGCAGCATGAATATGCTTCCTCCAGCACATTTGGCACATTTTTGCTACATTCTTTCGTCAGCGTCAGGTTGAAGCAGTGATGATGGTGTCACGGTGGGCTGCTTGCCTCACCAGAACCGGAAACGAAACAGCGTTACAAGCCGCGCGCCGGATGCCGGCTAGGCCCCGGGGCCACCGGAGCCGGAAAAATGTGCCAAATGGAATTAATTTTCTCGCCGAGCGCTTTCCTGGCCTGGGACAAAATCTCAGCGGATCACAGAACTCCACGGAATGGCTGGCTGCAGTGCAGTCCCTCAAGGGAACGGAGTGAGATGATAATAGAATTATGTTGCCCGTTCCTTCTGTCGGTTGGAATTCCGTTTTCCAATTCCCAGCTCCACAATTTTCTCTGCCTCTCTCTCTCTCTCTCTCTCTCTCTCTCTCTCTCTCTCTCTCTCTCTCTCTCTCTCTCTCTCTCTCTCTCTCTCTCTCTCTCTCTCTCTCTCTCTCTCTCTCTCTCTCTCTCTCTCTCTCTAGAGCTGGAAAGCAGAGCGAAACCATTCGTCGTAGCAAGACGGATTCGCAAATTAATATTCATCAACAAGTCAAGATGGAGCTCGGGCAGCAATCCTTCCGGCGCGAACTTTGCGACATAAAATCCTTTAATTCCCGTCCGTCCACACGGTTGGTATGAGTGGCCTTTAATGGAGTGTAAAATTACTCCACACCTTCCATTAGTCCATTCCATAGTCCAGCCAGGGAGCGCAACAAATGGTCGAGATCTGAGCGGTTACAGCCAAACGAGAACAAACGGTCGGTAAAGACTGGAGCGGTCAGTGGGGCTGTAGGCTGGCTGGAACCGCAAAAAGGATGACATCCGCAAATTTATTGAAATGAATGGGCACTTGGTGTAATTAGCAGTAGCATCGGCCAGCATCGAGCATCAGCGGCAATGCCAGAGTCAATTAAATTCTTTTATTTCTTTTCGATGAGAGGACCAGCCAAGTCATGGCTCAATTAATTCAATGAGGCACTCACGGTAAGACTGGTCGGTACCATTTCGAGTAATTGCTCCAGAACAATTGTTGGCTGCCATATTGCATTCAGTATGCAATGCATGCAGGTAATACACCAATGAAAAACCCTCACCGTTAGCCTGACGATGTTTTTGAGGAAGGAAAATGGCCGCCTGTCCATCACCGATCGACGCGTCAACAACTGCTTATCGTTGTCATTTGACTCCTTATCTTATACTCGCTGGTGGGTTGGCGAAATGATAAATGACACGCTTATCTAACATGCCGGCTCTTATCTTAATGATTGAGGCATCGAGACCCTAATGGGGAGACCTGTTGCTGCTCAATACGAACTAAAATACTGGACAACATTTGAGGGGTTTTTTATAAACACTGGGTTAGAATGGTAAATATTTAAAAGACAGCGATATGTCATTGTCTGTGACAAAAATCAGCAACCAAAGGCTCAAAGACTTGTATCGAAATCCATGTATCAATTATCAAAGGCCTTAGATGCAAAAACTTATTATGTTAACTAGTGTCAGAGAACAGGAAAACAATTGTAAGTAACGGTATAATATTATAGCTTCTACAAAACGTTTGAATTACACAATTTGATTAAGGCATACAGCTAAAGACGAAATACTCTGACTAATGTTTCGGTTTTTAATAGATAAAACACGCAACAACTAAACTGCCCTGTTATTATCACCATCGATGTTCAAAATGCTTCCCATTTGTGTTTGCAAATGCAACCAATCTCCTCTTTTTATTTTGCCCTCAGAAACGACATCATACAGAGCACCTCTCCCAACTAACTGGCGACATGCTCATTAGTCATATTTGATGCGAAAGCCTCAAAGCGACGTTTCCATAAAAGCGACAACAGCAAAAAGAGGACGCACCCGCTAATTGATGGTCACTAATCAACGAACGGAACCGCAGCGAAACCAAACTCCTCACCGACCGCCACTAATGCAGACATTATCATTTTGGCTAATAATTCATCATCCTCATCGGACGGTCCCACGTGTACTTATCGCCAAAACCGAACCGAACCCAGCTGTTCACCTCGTTGATCGGTCCGTTGATCGATCAAACGAACGGCAAAATTATGTTCAAATATTTACCTTCCATTGAGGCTAATACAGAGCGCATCCGAACCTTACCTTCTGCAACACTCAACAAGTGTGCCCCGCACGTGATGTCCCCAAATGAGAGATGCATAATTTATCCGGAATGCACTCGAAGAGTCCACAGGGTAATGACAGCGTCACGCCACGCAACGTTACCTTTTCACCTCCCGCTATGTAAAGGACAGGAAACCCAAGCGGATTCCCCAAAATGTGGAAAACCAAATAAATAAATAGTTTGACCTCCTCCCTCCGTCCTTCGCTCCTCCCTTGGAATGCGATGTGCTGCGCTTGGCTGCACCCGATCGCTATGCATTAATTAATGTCACCAGCAACGACAACGACGACGAGCACGTAGAGGACGGGGTGGGAGGTAATGATGATGGCCACGGACCACGGACGGGGGCCAGGTGTAATGTTAATTAATTAACCCCACGATTACGCTGCTGCATTGCTGCTCCACATCGCGGGTACGCGCGCGTTCTATGCATGTTCTGGGCAATTAAAAGGGTGCAACACCACCCCTTATCACCCCCACCACCCCCAACAACAACAACAACAACGTAGTACGTGGCTCCGAAAACAGCTCACCGTTAAACTGTGCTATGTCCCATATCGACCATTTTCGCGCAAATAGTAGTGGGAGACAGGGGCCGTGGTGATAATTATCACTCCCTAACACGCCCGCGGCACTCAAAAAGAGCACGGGATGGGGTTGGATCATCCCACGCGCAGTGTTTTCGGCGCGAAATGCCACTTTAGCCCGGATGTGATTTAGTGGCTCCTGTCGGTGCTATCGGTGCCGGGTACCGGTGCTTGGATTCGCACCAACGAGACACCAACGCCAACGAGCGACACAACTTCTGGGAGTAACGCGAGACTACCCTGTAGCAGCAGCAGCGACCCCTTGGTTGGGAATCGGGAGTTGGAATTCCCCATTTTCCAGGCCAGACATCCCCGAGGGAAGGAGAGACAGAAAAGGAGAGGAGGGTTATCATGTCATCATCATAAATTTTATTAAAATTTCAATCCGATCCGCTTTGGGCTATAAAGCGACGCGAGACTCGCTGTCGCAGTTGCTGCTGCTGCTGCTGCTGCTGGCAGGAAAAGGATAAAACATCCAAGGAGGCGAACTGGCGGTCTCTCTCTCGCACAGAAGGCCATGCCAGCTGGTGCGACCATCGCGTGAGTGGCGGTGGTTTGAGGTTATGGTAACGAGCGGCAGCAGAAGTATAGGCACCGTCAAGCTCTCTGAAGTGGAAATTTGGTGAAGAGGAAAAGACGAGAGGGAGGAGGCCTTAAAAACCAACTTAAAGGACACGCTAACGGAACGGATCCTTGATTATCGAGGGCTTGTGGTGTGGAGCTAGAAGGAGGAAGAGAAGGCGTGGAGTACAACTCCAGGAAGGAATGAAGTGGTTTCGAATCCCCCGAATTTTGGATCAACTTTTTGGGGAATTTTCCTCGAGATGTGTTCACACACAACACCCACACAAATCAACCCTTAATCGGGGATAGCACCTCATTGTAATCTATTGAGACACGTTAAACGATGATAAGTAGAACGAGTTAACAAAAAGGAAGATTGGGAATTCATATTATTTATGGTAATGCTCCCTGTTCCTGGTCATGTCCTTGGGAAAGAGCAAATCTATACCCCAGCCAAGCCTGAAATGAAAGTGAAGGCAGCAATAGAGGACACATAAAAGGACCTTCAAGCGTGCGAGAGAGAGATAGACTTCCTCTAGTTCCATCACCACTCTCCCACCATCAGTATCCTTTTTTGATCGATTTTCCATTTTTAGCTTCGGTCGAAAACATGCAAACCCTCACTCAAGTACAGCCACACAAAAATCGAGGATAGAAAAAAGAAGCGACAGCGAGGAACATACTACCCTTGGGGAGAATACGGTACCGGTACGGGAGGCCAAACGGAAGCCCCCAAAAACCCCACCACCATCACCAACCGAGGCCTTCGATTGCCTTCAATTCAGGACGACGAATGACAATCGACCAAGCAGCACAACAACAGGCTTCGAGAGGGAGAGTGCTTGTGCCCGTGTGTCTGTGCTTGTGTGTGACTCGAAGGCCATCAACGGTCGGCCTTTCGAGCTGGAAAACACCCTCGAGAGACACATCCGGCCAGCACCAGCTCGCTTCGCTGGCGATGAGCGCGTGTCCTTGTTCCCATCGCTCTCCATCGTCCGTTCCGCATTCGCTCGCTCTCTCACTCTCTCTCTCCCTGTCTTTCACACTCCATTTTGGCTTTTGCTTTATCGAGCCTTCTAGGCTTTTCCAGCGAACTCGCGCCACGAGAAAAGCCTCTCTCGCTCCCGGGCCACTTCAGGTCGTTTTTCATGTTCCATCCATTGGCCTGTCTCCGGGTATCCTATCTCTGGCAGTCTGTACAGTGGCCGATGATGGGCCATTCTTGGGGCCTCCAAGGGACGAACGCAACAAGGCGCTATCCTCCTACCCAATTTTCACTCGAGCATTTCCGCTTTACGGGTGAACTTCGCTCGTCTCATCCTCTCTGGAACCCCCAAAGGTTATGAATATAAAGTTGCGCTGGACTGCGGCGGCGAGGATGCCGAGGGATTGCCGAGGGACTGCGGAAATTGAAAACCAATTTTTGCACGCACTCAACGCGCTGCTAACGAAACACCGGCCGCAGAGAGAGAGCGGATTTCTTTTGGCAGAGGAACGAAAGAAGCGAATAAATCTTTTAAAATATCAAGATGATGGCCAGACTCCGCGCTACAGAAGGAAAACGCAATTTAATGAGAAACAGTCGCGCTCTTACAGGAAGAAGTGGCCTTTTTCCGTCGAAGCTGTCGGCGATTAGATGAATTACGGCGGCCAATTCGGCGACTCATTAGTGCCGACAATAAGCGCCACGTGGATCATTATGCTTTGTGCCGGTGTGCCAGCAATTGCCGGCACGTGCCTCCTGTCCCGAATCCGAAGCACCCACCATACTCACGCACTGTATCATTTTGTGTCGCATTTTGACCTCTTCATGTAAATGCGGGCCCCTGCACTTGGGAAAGACAAACACAAATGATGAGTGCCGCGAAGCACGCAAGCATGGACGATGAAATTCGTAAAATCGTCCTCTGGATTCCCTCAAAACGGCTGTATTAGCCCTTATTCCTTTTATGGACTCATTACCAAGTGGTTTAGTTATGGTTTAGGTTTAGTTATAGACACTATAGGGTCCTGCGAACAATTGTGAAAGGATGCATGATGTCTTGTAAATATTTAATACGATTACTTGGCATAGAAACACCGTCACTAGGTTTCTAAAATAGTAAAAATCATCGCTCCCTACTAACATAGACTTACCTACCCAGCTGCTGTAAATGAAGGGGTAGACAGATCCCGCTTTAAATTTACACAATAATTAAGAACAGTTATACCAATCTTGGATAAAAAAATCAAGGTGATTCGATTGCCAATTAAATCAACTATTCCCGGTACTTTTTTGGCAGAATGTACATGTTGATGGCATACCCTCAAAATACCATTGGTTACCATTTCTCATTATTCGTTCAATCGGAAGAGCTTCCTAATAGCGGACATACAGAGTCCTACTAAATGCAATGAACTTATCAAAGATAGAAACAAATCGCAAACACACATTTGCAAGTCGAATAACTCCTCATTACTCATAACTTCATTCAAGAGGGGAATGATGCGCTACAGTAACAGCCCTTCATTCATGCCGGAATAACGCTATAATAGCTGACCTAAAAAGTTATGTCGCCCATTATGTTTGTTCTGCGCGTTAATATCGTTGGGGTAATGAGGCGTTTTCATTAAGGCAAAACGACGTAACCCCTCCTCGCTACACCCCTGGGCCGTTTGTGGAAGTAAAAGGACATTGAGTAATTTCGTTACGTCACGTTCATTAAGGCTCGCCCCAATTCAGATTTGGAAGTTCTTGACGATTCCATGTGCCCATTCATTTTTTGGGTTGTTGATTTCATGAATAACACGAACGGATGGCTTTGTGCTTGAAACGTGTTTGTCTCTATTGCGAATAAAATTGGTAAAAAAAGAAGGATTTAGTATTTTCAGTATTTGTTTCGTAAAAACTCTCAAAGACACGCCTATGCACCGTACGCTTGCATTTCTGTATCTTTGAAATATCCCGCTGTTGGTGAGCTATCAAAGTGACCTGTATACTCAATGACTTCTTTGATTTTATGCTACTACGTACCTCAACTACTGTCAGTTCTAAATTGACGGCCGTCACGCTGTAAATTGATCCACAAACCGACGTAAAAAGTTAGTTTTGTGCAACCTGTTTTTTCCCCTCTCGATTTGTAGACATTCCCCGGCCATATGCGTCCTATCTGCACAGCAGGACAACACGTTACTCAGCAGATGTTTGTCCGCTACTAGCCAATTCAAACGATTCACGCCGGTCCCAGCATCGGCCATCCCTAAACCATCGCTACCACCGCCGGCTCGGTGGCCCCCTGCGGGCAATTAACGATCCAAAAACGATGGTGCGTAGCGCGAACTAAACCCGACACTTGACTGCAGCAACAGCTAGCATATGTTAGGTTCCGGTTCCGGCCACCAGAACAGGTGCCCAGTTCGTTGTTTGTGTTTGCATTCGTGTGCTAGGTAGCTTGTTGTTGATGTTCTTTTTGCTTCTTTTTCGATTGCCTTGCGCTTGCACGCCAACAAAACACATACACATTTCCATGACATCCCCTCGAGCACGCTGTGTGTCGCGTGATGGCGCGAAAGGACCACTTGACACAGGCAACGGCGTGGCAGACACTCGCTCACTCGCTCACCCTGGCACAACACACTTGAAGGTGCGGGGAGTGTTAAAGTGATTTTTCAATTTCACGTTTTTGCTGTCGTTGCATCGCGATCCGGGTGACACTCTGTTTCGTCAATCGCATTTCGCTTCCGGAAAAGACGACGATCCGGATAATACGACGCACGATGGCACACATCTTGAAGACAGACAGCGAGAACCAGATCGAGATTACTGGAACATCCTTTTCGGTATATCGGTTGCTATCGAGAGTGTGCTAGCTGCTGATGCTGTACGATACCAAAGTGACAGCTTCAGTCAACTGGAGAATTTGCACCGCACTCGTTCGTCTGTCACATCATTGGGGCCGTTTTCCCATCGGACCACACTGGCATGGGAAACTCCGAATGGTGGAACGGGTGCCGGGATGTGCGATGATGCGTGACAGACATTGACAGCACCGCACGGGCCCCTGCGAAAGATGCCAACGGTGTTGACAGAACGCGAGTTCTCTCGCGCGAAACAGGAAGAAATCGCACTCGCAGCATCGGAAGCGCCTCATTGATAAGCATTACCTTCATCCGCTCCACACACAAAGAAAAACCACAAGTTTCGACGGCGCGGATGATGTTTTGAGGCCATTCGGAAGTCGAGATTTAGGAAAACAAACCACAGCCGATCACAGTTGTTTCGTCGCCTGTGATTGCGCTCTGGGTGTGTATGTGTGTTTTTGGGTACGTGTGTAAGGCGATAAAGCACAGATTGGAGTGGATGTTTGCCGAGGGGAGTGGGAAGTGTTTACACTTGATATTAGCATCTTCAATCCGAGCACCGCCGTGAGATTATGTTACGCATTCACACCATGCTGACGACCTATCGCCCCATAAATTGAAAGATTGGAAACATTTCGTTGCTTTAAAGCGTCGAAATGGTTTAAAAATGAAATCGAGACACATTCCTTAGGTTCTCAAGGACAAAAAGAGCAATGTTTGGACCTTTTTTATGACGAATTTCTACGAATTCTCTATAAAATCGGACAAAAAGAAGCAAATTCTTCCATTTAAAAGGGGCTCAAGTGAGCTGTGACCAACAGTAGCAACCGCGATTGCGTTATCAAGCAACCTAGTACCGGGGCCCACCAGACGGCGGAACGCAAGGAAGGCGAAATCACTGACCTTCCGCTGAATCAGCGGAAATTTTGCGGCCAGAAACTGAAGCTCGCGCGCGCGTTGATAAGATTGGTTCGCTCGTGACCACTGAATTCCCAAACCGTCCTCAGACTCACCGAGACCGTTGGCGACGCTGATGGTCTCTAGGTCTCGGTATCGTAAAACCAAATCACGCAGCACAAAATCGCGAAACAACAAACAATCCCAAAAGGTCAACCGCACGACCAACTGCGTATGTTTCGCCTCGTGTGCGTGCACTGCGCCTACTGTGTGTATGCGTGGATTGCGCACGTAGTCGACGGATGCCGCGCCGTTCCGTGTTTAGTAGGCCTCGGTCGTGGATGTTTTTGATTTTTACACCACAAGCCACCAGAGCGTGCGCTCTCTCTTCTAGTATCATAATCGATGGATCAGTGATGATAGAGACTGATCATGGGATGATAGTAGTTGAGTAGCTTTCCCAAAATAGTGATGTTACGATGGCCTCATTTTCTGTGAGCGTGGCGCGATTGGAAGGCGCCAAAGACTCGTAGACTCGTAGAGCGATCGAGCAGCTAACGGAGTTTTTGGTCTGGAAGGTGGTGAAAGTGGAAAAGGGGAGAGAAGGGGCTATGCACACATTACGGTACATCGCGGTACAACCAGCAACGGCAGCATCAACCGCTGGCTATCGAATCTCCTAAGCCAGGGCAAAGCAACACAAATGCCAGCAGGCAATGCAAAGCGAAAAAAAGTGGATCGCTTACCTCTTCTAGGCCGCTAGTAACAACAACCAACAACAACAACACGCACGCACGCACGCAACCGTGATGACGCGAGTCCGCAACGCTCGACGACGACAACGACGAACGCAACCGAAGCCGAAATCTCGCGAGCAGTGGCCGAAGCCGAAAGCAGAGCGAGGTCGGTGGTCTTCTTGCACAACCAGCCAACCAACCAACCCCCTTGAGGAAAGCAACGACCCAAAACCCCTTGATGGT
Source organism: Anopheles aquasalis (assembly GCF_943734665.1). Classification (NCBI taxonomy): domain Eukaryota; kingdom Metazoa; phylum Arthropoda; class Insecta; order Diptera; family Culicidae; genus Anopheles; species Anopheles aquasalis. The sequence continues at coordinate 49,575,221 of NC_064878.1, read as the reverse complement.
GAAGGGTGGAAAAAAAGAGGTGGCACTGGGGGGCTCGCCCCGATCTGGTCGCATCATCGTGACGACGCCGCGCTGCTGTGAACGCACGAAATTCACGTTCCCGAGCGAGTTTCTCTCTCGAATTTGTTCGTGTTCTCTCTCTCAACATCATCGTCATCATAATCATCATCATCATCACCATCAGTAAATTATAGCGAGAGAGAACGAACGAGCGAACGAGTGAACGAATGCGAGCTCGCGAAGTGAAATCGGATGCGTAGTAAGCGCCACGACGCGTTGGCAACGTCGCGTTTCGCGCCAATGAAAAATGGACTGGAAAATGCCTTTACATGGTTTTATGTCGACTTACCTTGATTCCAATCGATGTGACAGCAACAGTAGATTACATGCACTTATCTTGTAGTGTTTGAATTCACGAAATGCACTCCGCACAACACAATTCGCGATTACACAACTGCTGTCAGTGGTTGCTACTCGAGACACAACGCCACAATCGACAAACGGTTGCCTATGCTGATGGCCTTCGTCGTCGTCGTCGTCGTCGTTGCTGTTGTCGCGGTTTACTAAGAGCGGCGGCGATCACTCCACTCGATCAGCAGCATCAAAGCAGCAGCAGCTGCTGCCCGACAGCGAAAGGGTGGAAGGGGTCTGGCGATGACGATGACGATGATAGGTTGTTGGCGGCTACCGCCTCCTTTTTTACCACGAACGCGAACCGACTGCAAGCCGAACCCGTCCCGAAGCGAACGAAGCGGAGAAAATCCATTTTGTGCCGAGCGCAAACCAACGAACGAACGGCACGTTTAGGGTGCGTTTGAAGGTTATCTCCTCCGTCGGGTTCGGGGTGGTTTTGGGGTGCCATACCTTCGTGCGTTCGTAGTAACCGCGCCCTTGGAAGGGATGGTGAGGGGCACCCCTTTAAGTAAATCCGATTCGAGCACGAAGGCACGAGCGCAGGACGACCGGGATCGTGAAGGATCGTGTCCTTCAGAGCCACTTCGGACACGCAACGAGATGGAGGGCTCCATGATGGTTTTTTCGCTGGATGATGAGAAGCCATTTTCCTGGGTTTTCACTAATGGATGCAGTTTTCAAATCCATTTGATGCATTTTCGATTTAGTTAACTAAGGAGTACAATAGAAATCATGAGTTTTGGGGGAAAAAGATACGTTAAATGAAAGATATTGCAGATTCTTTTAGATAACGTCCGGTTCATTATTCAATGACTTTTAATGACTATTCAACTTATTTTATTCAAGTGAATGTCATATTGAACTACAACTTTTCAAGAATATTTGGATCTATTTTAGCGAAGATTTGTTAAAAACTTTATCCTTGGCATCAAATTTAGAAAGGCCTGTTTGCAAAAATGTACTTTTTCCGGTGCCCATCGTAGCTGCATGATGGGTCGTTAGAAAAATATAAATAAAAATTCTTTAGATAGATTTTAAGTTTATCCACTTAGGCCCGTCGAGTTTTTATTGATTATCCAGTTTTTCGATTTTTGACAGCATTTTCAAGTTGAACAAGTGATCAAACCGGGTTCGTCGCTTATATCTTAAGGCTCAAGTCTTTTGATTTGAACCAAAAACGGTGCCCATCGTAGCTGCGTGATGGGTCATCCAAAAAATACAAATAAATAATCTTTTCATAGATTATAAGTTTATCCAGGAGGCACCATAGTGTATTTGCCGAATTTCTAATTTTTCGATTTTTGGCAGATTTTTGAAGTTGAAAAGTGTTGTTTTTATGGTTTTATCTGATATTTTTTTTGCAATTTTGATCATAGTATTAACAATTTCTTTGAAAACTGGACGGGAATAACTGGAAAATAGTGCACACATTGTGTATTCAAAATTTCAAATCGATCGGTCCAGTTGTTTTTGTACAATGGGCACCTGAAAACGAATCATGAAAAAATGTAAAAAGTTACTTTAAATACCTTAGTCAATATAAATATAAATATATCATTTGGTAACCAAATGGATTACCCTGAAGTAATGGATAAAATGGCGCTCGTAGTCATGAGGCACTTTGTTATTTAAAAATGGAGCAAGAAGATGATTTTCGACAGAAATAGCAGCAGAATCAATTCAATGGTACCAGTCAGCGGCGACAACTCGTAGTTGTAGATGTGCTGATAATTGATGTGCCAACCACACGAACAGTTTTGGATACTTCATCACCGAGCGCAACGTTTTGCTTGTACCTGGTAAAACAACCCAGTACATTTAATGCATCCCTTATCCTTACGCTGTTCCCTTTTGTCTTTAGGAGCTACGTGCACATGTTCTTTGCAGGTCACAGCACCGTAACCTTCGCATTTTGTCGCAATAAATAACGAATACTAACGTGACAAACAAATGGATGCCCTACTCATTCCATTCCACACGCATCATTCTTCCAGAACTGAAAATAATCCAGCGCATCTTCCTTCCGTAGATAACGCCTTCGCCTCACCAACCGGAAGACGTACGAGATGCTTTACCGCAGCACATACCACGCGTATACCTTCTCCGATACATCGCTGAGAAGTGCCAATAAAAGAAACGACCAAGCGATGATACTCTCGCCCTTTTGCACTGCGGATCCGGTAGATCTTTCGAACTGCATCGCCATCGCTTTATTCTCTTACATCGCTCCGAAGGGCTTTGCAACCGGATGTGCTGCCATGCGCCCTTTGTGGACTCGCGAATCGCTAAATAAACTCGCGTACTTTATGATGTCGCCCGTAAGTGTCACCATAAATTAGTGAAGTGCGCGCACCGAGCCATGCTAATGAGCGCGAAGAACGAGCTCAGTCGCTCAGCGAAGGCCAAGAAGAAGACTCCCGTTGCCGCCTAACGCCGAAGGGAAGTTGGTAATTAGTAACTGCAAATGACGCGCACTTTGCACACGCCTCACGTGTTCGCGTTCGCGGTTGGTAACAGGAGATGGAGACTGGTGTATTCCCTCCTCCCAAGCACCACCAAGACTCTAATGCGATCGTAATCGTGGGACCCGGCCGGGGGATAAATTGTGGTGCAAATGCAATTAGTAGTTGCATCGAGAGCAGCGTCAGGATGGCGCAAAACTTGGACGTGCCAGCTTGAAATGCAGAATGCACATAAAATTTTCATGCTGCAGCATGTAAAGCATTACTATGGATGACACATTTTACCATAAAACCGGTAATTATTAATTTTTCATCACGCTTTTTAAAACTTTCGGTAGAAAAACCACAACAAAAACCCGGCAGTGGTGGTAAAACAGAACCTTTGATTGGGTTTATCAATCAAAGTGAAGTGCTCACTTTCACATCTGCCCGGCGAATTAAGAGAATAAATAGACGAACGAATTTAATCGTGTTTGATTAATGGAACGCTAGTGCTTTTGTGAATGTACTAAGCGCAAACGTGGCGCTGTGGCACTGCTCGAAGCAAAAGCAAGAACGATGCTTCACCAATCATTCCAAATCGCGAGCGAGCGGCACAAACCACAATGCGCCCCACTTCTAATGGGGCGGAGCGGTCCCTGTGGACGCACGCTGTTCCGTTTGTTGTTCGTGCTCATTCGGTGGAAAAGATAAGAAGAGAAATGCTGCTGGCTGTTGGTCGCACGCACGCGTCCGGGGCCAGGGCTGGTTTGTGAGGAAGAAAATTAATGATCAGACTCATCGAGTTTCCATTCCACCTCAGCATATGGACCGTGGATCTGTGGGCGAGTGCCGGTCATCGATAGCCGGAGTTTCTGAGGGCGGCCAAGACGCTCGTCACTCCAAGAAGACGCAGCACTTCTGCTACGGACACGGGACTGGCTTTTTTGGGGATTTTGATGAGACACAAAGGAAATTAATTGAAATGTTCGTTTGCCACAAATGGTGCATCATTTGTTGATAATGCTACGGTGGTTGGAATATCATGCGGTGATAATGACGCCAGAACCTTCACTGAATGGATTGAAACAGTTTTTGCATCATTGCAATAGGAAATAATTATTGGGTCGGGTCTTTAACTGATCTTTTGGATCTTTTGTACCTAAGGAAAGGTGATAAGAACCTTCAATCTGTGTCTATGCTCAGACAGTTATTTTAAGCATAATACCAACATAGAATTCTCTGGTTTACGGCATCAAGAAATCCCGTTTTTGTTCCTTTTCTGCTGCAAATGATCTGCAAACAATATGGTTCCGAGCAAAGCAAATCGAAACAGCCCAAACTTTTCCATTTCCAATTTCGGTAAGAGCCGTAGTTCGCCTCTCGCACACACTCTCCCAAACGTCCATTATTTAGAAATATACGAAAACACCACCACACCAGTCACCCCGGGTCTCTTTCCACCGTCTAACCACTCTGAAGCGGCACCCCTCTTGAAAAAAGAATAAGGTTGTTATGCTCGCTGGTTCTCGCTCACTGACGCTGCCAGGGGTTCTGGTTCTCGGCTGGTCCCGAGCCCGAGAGAAAGAGCGAGCACCCGTCTGTGTTTGCGAGGAAATAAATTGGGGAACTGTTTTGCTCTGACATCGCGCGACCGTTCTTCGCGTTTCGAGCGGATTCCGAAACGAAAAAGGGGGCCCACCGTTTGCTTCTTCGTCTTCCAAGAGCGGCACGGTGGAACCCAACGCCTTTGGACGTCTTTACGCAATGCCAAGCAAGGGGATGCGACGGCGTAGTTGTTGTTCGCAGCCTGGAAGCCGAGGAAACGCTGGCGTGGCAGAAACACACGAAACTCACTCACTAGAGTTGCTGTGAAACGAAACGTTGCGGTATCCGGGGGAGGGTCGGCTTGGTTCGAGGGCGATATTTTCTAACAAATAACGGGCCCGTTGATGATGGGTGTGTAACCATCAGCGTGGTTCGCTGCTGTCGTTGGCAGTTTTGCTGTTTTTGTGCGCTGCGTTTCGGTTTCCAAAGTTTTTCTCTCGTTTTTCTCGGTTTTTCGTTGTTGTTTATCCACGAGCTCGATGGTTCGGCTACGCCAAAGACCACGCACCAGCAGCAGCAGCAGCAGCTGTAAACCATTCTCGAGTTTCGGGTTTCCGCTTCAACTCGACTCATGCTGCGTCGACGAATGTACCGCAAGCGAATGTAGTGGTGGTAGAAACATGAAAACTGTTCGATTCGGAACCCCTCTCGTCGTGGTTGGCGTCTCCCGGAGTACTAATGTACTTCCGAAACCGAAAATGGTCTCATGGATTGTCGTGAAATCGACAACACACTGTCGCCTTGCGTTTAATAAGCGCAAAATGATGCACGCTTCGAGGCCAAGGCGTGATTTTCTGGGCGCCTCTCGTTCGATCGTAATGATGTGCGATTGATGAAGCTGGAATCGGCGGAAATGTGTGGTACGTGGTGTGAGAGTTCTTGAAGTGTTATGTGATTGGCTCGAGCGCGCGCTGATGCTGCGATTGGCAATCGGAAATCTTTCATGCTGCCACGATGCTGTTAGGTGATGCTGGTGCTGCTTGTGATATGATTATTTTAGAGATTTTATCGACAAATTGCATTTTCATTGTTAGATCCAAGCGATAGAGAACCATTCGAAAGGAAAACTGTGCTGGAGATGCTTGTGATGCGCGGGGGCTATATGAAACATGACATTTTTGCGATAAAATGAGCAGTTTTTCCTATGCTTTGGCTTCTAGGAAAAGGCTGAAGAATATTAATCCTTCTCTTTGTTTTTTGTTGAATTAACTTTTCTGGATGTATATGCAAAATTGTGTAAACCACACGATTTCAAACGAAATAACTTAACTAATAGTCACTATTAACCTGTTCACATTTTAAGCACTATTAAACTATTTTGGAACATTAACATCTTTTTGCTCTGAGCTAATTAACGCCAGGAACTTATTAACAAGCCCTTCCATTTCTTCATTCACATCGCGCTTGTTTCTTATCCATATGCGTCTGACACATTTTTTATCATTATCGTAATCAGAACGATTGATGACAAGTGCAACCATTTCATTATTATATGTACGTAGAATACATACATTTTAATGCTCTGAGATCTTCAGATGTTATGAATGAATGTAAGTGAACGAAAGTAATCATATTCCGATACAAACACTGAAATAGAAAAGATGCTAAAGTGAAAAGAATTTTGTTTAATTTAACTTTGTAATACGATCAAAGCTAAATCTTTTAAATCCCCAACTAATCGCAAACCAGAGCTGCTGCTAATGTATACTCGTCCTTCAGCATAATATCACCGTCCCACTAAACTGACAACACCACCTACACCTAGACACCGAAATCCACAGCAAAAAACGTCGTTTCGTTGAGCCCAAAAACCTAAAATCGATTTCTCTGCTGAAGAAAAGAAGCCATCGCTTATCGCTTTTGCAACCCATCGTCGCTTAGAATTATAGCTCAAAATTTAAGATGAAAACCACCTCCAACTCGGGACAAGGCAAAAAAATCCATAAACCTTTTTTAGCGCTACCTTTATTCGCGGCACGACGACACCACGAACGGGTAGCACGAATTAGGGATGCGGTGGGAGTCGCTCGGAACGCGCCAAAGCTAGAGCTATGCGTACTCCGGGGTGTAGCAAGCCAGCTAGGCAATGAATTAGCGGCTGTCGAAGGGTTGGCCAGGCTGTCGTAAAAAAGGCGATCGACGCGCTGAGGGCGATCGAGGTAACGCACGAACAGAGTGGTTAATTTATTCCACCATCGTCCGCGACCCGCTAGGCGACCCGGTCATCATCTAGACAGATAGGTGCGGCGTTTCGATGTCGAAAGATTAACAAATCAATGACAAAGTTTATGACTGTTTTGTGATGATTGAACGGGGCCCACCGGGGGTCCCTGAGATGCTTTGCTGCGGACTGTATGCTCCTCTGTCCAACCAAACCGAAAGAAGAAGAAAACGAAAGGCCCATCGGATCATAAATTACCGGATTTGAATGTGAATGAGAGGTGGTGGCCTTTTATGGCGTTTCGTTTGGTGGCCGTTTTGTTTGGTGGTTCCCAGCTTGCCAAACGCCAGCAACGCACGATCCCCGGACACTAATGTGGCCCCTAATGCCATCAAAACAGAACAACCTTCGGTGGCCGCCCCGTGCTGGAGAGGTGTTGGTGGCTACACGTAACGATACCCTTAAAAATGGCTCAAATCGTTCAGATCGATGTTAGCCCGATCGATACGGATCGGAATCGATTAAATTGAACGAAGACTAATTTTCAGTAAATGGCCCACCCCATCACCGTCGTTTTTGGACCACAACTCAAGCTCATGCTCAAGCTCAAGCTGCCAATCCTCGTGGATCGACGAGCGTGCTGTCTGCGTTCGGCCGAACCTTTTCAAAGACGTGCCCATCATCCATCCAAGGACGAGGAGTATGAGGGGACCAGCACCACGTACACCTGACCTGACCAAGGCCCCCCGGGCCGGTCTTCGGTGGCATTCTGACATTTTAGCTTCACAGAACAGCCAGCCAGCTAAACGAAGGTTAACGACAATCAAAACCCCGAGGATCAATGGATGGCTGGCATCGACGTGGATGACGACGTGTCCCCCAGGTGCCATCGTCGCCTCTCTGCTGCTACTGCCGCTCCTTTGCGACAGGATAATGGGCTTTGGGCTTTGGAAAAGCGAGAAAATGGAAAATGCAAAAGGTGGGGTCGGGCCGAATAAGAAAACAGACGCCTCTTGCCGCCTGGGTGTCAAAGAGGTAAGCCCGGGCAAACGAAGATTGACAAAACAAGCAGGGCTGCGGCTGCGGAATGGGCCATCGCCCGGACTGCTTCGCCTCATCGATGGTGCTTCGCAACGGTGGAATGTTGTGCAAAGAGTGTCTCCTGCTCTACCTTGTAACCTCCCTCTCGGTCCCCACCACTGTTTAAAGAGCGAGCATTTAACCTTGCTACGGCCACCGGTGTACGCCAGGACACTACTGGCCATCGGTTGTCCTCCTGAACGGCCTGGAGTGGAACGGGGACGATGGGGACGTTTTACGTTTCGCATAAACAAAACAAAACGTGATCGGAATGCGACAATGCTTGAGTCCTTCAGACGCGAACGGAGAAGGCAGATCAGAGTCTCCATTTTGTCCAGTCCTGCCTGTCCTGTCCGGATGTCGGCAGCAAGCGGAATCGAACACCGAAGTCCGGTCTTCAATCGGTACCAGCAGCACCGCATCCATCCATTCCACTGTTTTCGCAAAATCGGGATCGATTTTTCTTATTTGTTTAATGGACGCGAATGGATAGGACGAAGGACTCATCGGTTTGGTAAATAGTTTAAAGTGAATGAGGGCAATTCTGCGAGCTGGGCAGCGAAGGGGAGAGAGTGTGTGTCACCGGGAATGTCGGAACAAAGGAGATAAATGGGGGCCGGGTTGGATTGCCTTCGGACCATTATCCTTCCGAAAATAATGGAACCCGGAGCGCAGCCCGGGAGATCTACGCTTGCAGACTTATTGCAGCGTGAAGTGATAGCAGCAGCAGCAGCAGCAGCATCGGGAGTGTCAGCAGAAGGACAGGAGCTGGCCAGAGGAGGAGAGACAATTTATTGGAACCGGTTTCCGCAATGTTTGAACATGACGACTGTTGGTACTGCTGTGATGCTCTGGCACGGGTCGCATCACTCTGGTCTCTCTAATCGAAAAACGATCCCTGGTGATAAGCGCACACGAAGGCGCCTGGACCCCTGTTCAGATGAAACGATCCCTGGTAATGTTCGGTTCACGGAATATAATCAAATGGCCATCAGGCGAGGCACTGGTTTAGAATAATAAATTTACGGCCCCAAGATTGCTGTGAGTTGTGGCAGTGCAAGCGGATTGTAATGCTTAAATTTATGCTGCAAGAGTTGAATGTCACCACCAGCATTTTGACTGGCAGTAGCCTTTAAATCTGTTTTATATAAAGAATGGTAAATCGTGAAATAAGTAACTAACAAAGCGAGATTGATAAGTCTCTTTTATGCTTCGACTACCACGCCCTCTCTTTCTTTCTAAATGAGTTAAGCATATTCTTGCTGACTGGCTTATCATAGAAGTGCGTGATTTTATGGTCCTCAATCGAAAAATGCCGAATATTTATCTGCAAATATTCTTTCCTATCCACAAGTGTATTAAGAGAATGTATACGATTTTGGTTTATGTTTCAGGCATTTATTTTTGTATGGGTTTAGTTGAAACGCGCTGAACTGCACTGTTCCTGTATTTATAAATAACATCTCAAACTGCCCTTCAAGATACTTTATTTCAGAGCAACATATCTTAAGATTACTTGACGTTAGGTAGTGATTAATACACTGATACACTATCAAATTTTAATAGATAACTCATTGTCATTGTGTTTTATTATTACCAATTACCAGGACCTTCGACATTCAGTTACTAGAAAAAAACACATAACAAAATGGTTCCAACTACCTTCTACGACTATATTGCGCCTCAAACATGTATGATTGGTACCTTTTCGAAGGTTTTTTTGTCGTCAACAAATGTTCTGACACTAGTCACAGTACTCCTGGTACAAGTGTTTCCGCAGACCATTAGCTACCGATGGCTCCCAAAGTTCTCTAGTTTCTAAAGATAACAAACCATTGTGCGGCGCCTCCATAACCACTGTCAGGTCACGCGATTAGAGCATTGAATCATCACCGAGACGGCGTGTGTCGCTTCGATAACTTTTTTCTGCAAAACCAGAGTTGCCCTCCAGTGCGTGGAGCTAGGCCCATTCACCGTGTCATCTAAACGGGGCCCGCCGGAAACGATTTAATGCCACCAGACAACCGGAACAACACCTGTACGTTGCACGTTCCCCACGCCATAAATCAACCGCACAGTGGTTTAGGGGGCAGTAGCTGCTTTCTGCTGGCTACTGTTGGGTGCTGCTACTCACATCCGTAATCATCCCTCCCTCTCTCGTCCCGGGGTTCCCTTGGCGACCGATGTGTCGATGATTGAAATAAGCAACACTCACCCGTGTGGCGTGCGCGTCATTTTGTCCGTCTCCTTAAACACGGATAATCCAATAGAAATTGATGGCTGATGCCAGAAGGAAGAAGGCGGACATTATAAATCATGACGCAGCGAAAAAAAAGGACGAATGTGTGCTGACGCTCTGTGTGAGTGCGGGCCCCGAAAAACTTTGCTGGCAAAACATCGAGGAGAGGATGAGACCAACGGGGCCACCGAGATCAGAACGTCAACGCTCCCGCCGGGTGCAGCAGCAGTCTCGTCGTGTCTCGTGACAAGTCCGATATACGTCCCTGTCTCCGTCGTCGTCAAAGAGCGCCCTTACCTCCTCCACACGGGGGGCTTGGCCGATGCCAAGTGCCGATAGATTTGTTTTTTTTTTTTCGTTTTCTGCACATCTTTCACGTCGTTTCGGGCGGGGATAGGTGTGTGACTGTGAGTTTGGTTTTATTATGTCGCTCCGGGCTCATAAAAACCATATGCGACAGCCATTTTTTTCACCACTTCCAGTGCTCGCTTCCAGTTCGCTTTTTCAGTTCGGTGTCCGGGTGTCGGTGCTGTTTTCTGGCACTGGCTGGTGTTTCTGCTGCTGACTCAATTTTCTCGATTTGTCATGGCACGCTAGGAGACGTTCGATCGAACATCACAGAGCAGCACAAGCTTGAGATGGAATCGGAGGAGGCGAGAAATTCCGGGGGGCGATTGAAACGAACATTTTATTGACCTCCGTGTTACGGTGGGTCCATGACCCTTTGGGTGGGGTTAAAGATGTGTTAGTGGAAGGTGAGCTGCTTAACTCCATTCGGATAGCAAGTGAGAGAATTGAGCTTCATTAACCTTACTAAAGGTACTTAACGGGTCGATACACACTCTCAAGGATATTAAAAATTCAAAACGAATGTACGAGCATCGCGTGTATCACAGGAGTTTGGGTATCACCTCTACCACCAGAGGCACCGCGCAACATTTCCCGCAATTTTGGTCGCTTGTACACAGTCGCACCAGACTCTTTGAAGCGACATAGAAGAGCACTTTATGGTTTAGGTTATGGGAGAATGACTTTATTGCCTCCTTCTGCAGCACTTTTACAATGCCCCCTCAATTACTGCCATGTGTTGTCCCGCGAAAAAGCACAGGAACGGCGTTGAATTTCCATCCCCGAAATAGAAGAAAAACAGAAGAAGGGCTGCTGAAAGGGCAGCGAAAGTCACGTTTGATAGGCCTGGGATCTGGGGGTACACGGGTAGTAGAGGGCATTCTAAAACATCTGCTCCATGCGGTGGCTCCAAGGAATCATGATCAGCAAATCCTAGATCATCTCCCCTTGACTCATGCAGCCATGAATCGCGGGGATCAACTCGGAACGTCGGAGCGTCGCTTCTGTGCTACTCCACAAAGGAAAGGTCTAATTATCGCTTATTGTCACCTAACGTCCCGAGGCCTCAATCGTCAAGTTTTGTGATGGATTTGTTCTTCTCGGTTTTTTTTTCTACTCTGAATTCACTTACCTCGCGCACTCACGCCACATCGGTCATAAATCCAAGCATCCAAGCCAACGGAAAGAAGGGAATTGGAGTTGGATTCCATTATTCCTCCACGAGCGGGCAACGGGCGGGCGGCCCTTAACGACTTAACGATTTTATGGGCCATTGGCGGCGGCCCCGAGTCCACCGGGAAGAAAGGTGCCACACACCGGGGACAATAAGGTGCGACCACGGAGATCACGTCGAGGCGTGCTTTCAACACCCCTCGGAGCGGCCTGCTTCTCGGTGAGGTCTCGGTCCCGAGGAGCATAAATGTGGATCTCCATAAAGCAGCTCCGTAGGGAGGGTATGGGAGCACCGAACAACAATCGAATCAAATGACTACTCGTCCGGTGTGGTGCGGAGGTTTCCCAGAGCGCTTTTTTGCTGTTTTCTCTTCCATCGTTTATGCTTATGCGAGCGTGTCTACCACACTTCTTCTGACTTCTTGCTTTTAACGAGCATGACAGAGAAGCATAAAGCGAAGTACCTACAAACACACACATAAACACACGCCAAAAGCAAAGCAAAGAGAGGCGTTAGAAGTATGCAGATGAGAGGGATTCTAGGGGGACTGCTGCTATGCTGCCTAATTCGAAAGTAATCGCTCACTCGACGATTGCCCACGATTTTCGACACTTTTGCCGCCTCTTCCCGGTTTCGCTTCTCGTGTGTTCCGTCTCTGTTGTTGATCTACTCCGCAGTCTTCCCCAGAACACTCACTGCCTTCCCCTGGTCGCTATAGAGAACAGAACGAGAACCGAGGACGCCGTGGTGCCCCCTAGGCTCCGCTAGCAGCTAGTCAAGCGCGTGTTGTTTACTTATCGTCATCGATGGATCGATAAGTTACTGGCCGCCGTTAGCGTTACTCGATAGCCTACGTTCTGTTTGAACACATTTCATTTTGAATGTTTATGGAGTTTTGCATGAGAAAAAGTTAAAAATCGACGTTCAAAATGGCTTCTTAGTAAACAAAACCTCACAAATCCAGCTCCAAAAAAAACGTCACTTCGAGTAATCAAAGGGGAAGCTGTTGCGTTTATCTACAAACTTATCGATCTAGTAGCTAGCCGCCATTCCGGGAGGCATGACGACCAGTTGTTGCTTAGTTGCAGCAGGGTTAGACCTACTGCGACGTCAGAACGTATCAATCCATCCATCCTAGGCCTACCGGCGCACGACCAACCGACCGACCGATGACGACGCTGGATGATGTTCTCCCTAAAGAATGCTCCGCTGCTAGCCATCGTCAGCAGCCCAAAGGAGAAGCAGCAGCAGCAGCAACAGCAGCAGGTCGCAAGGAATGTTGTTTATTTTTTCTACTCCGTTTATTTACTCAACTGGAGCCCCCTCCACTGGGGCTCTCTCCACCCCCTCTAGCTGCGTCTTGTAGGCCGTGACGACGTAAAGGCCGGCTGAGACTCCATTCAGTTTCCATTCAGCGCTGGACGAATTCGGGTTGTGTGGTTTTTGGGTGGGATAGGGTTCCCGTCCTTTTTTGTTGTTGTCGCTGTTGTGTTGAAGCGACAAATTATCTGATCATCTCGATAATGACATCGACGAGTAAATGAATGACTTCTGGCAACCCCTGCTGCCCCACAAAAACCCCAATTCCAAAACATTAAAAAGGAAAACAGATTACATACGGAGCTCGCCTGTGGCTCTCGGTTGGGTTATCGAAGAACTGAAAAGAAGGAAGACGACAACGACGGTGACCAGGATGACGATGAGTATCCTCCTATATCCAACGAGCTTCCTGGATCGGATGCAGGCCGGCGAGGAGGAGCAGCGATTATAACATATTTACGGTATTTTTATTTATCCTCCTACCCACCATTGGGTGGGCGTGCTGGTGGGTAGCCAACGAAAGATGCCAGCCATCGGGCACGGGAGCGTGTCTGGACGGTCCGAACAAAGAACAAAGGCGGTGAACAGCGGCAAGAACCTTTTATGAGCATCTTTAGGGCATCTCTCTTCGCCTCACCAAAAAAAAAATCTGATTTCAAAAATGGATTGTTATGGTTTTCGGCCGTGGCCACACGAGAGCGGTGAAGAGCGTCCCAAAAACCCGAAGAGAAAAAACGTTTAAACGCAATCGCTTGGGGATATTAAATTAAAAGGAAAATGTTAAGCAGGAAGCACAGAGAGAAAGAGATGCTGTAAGAGATGCTGCTAACGAGTGGAAGGAAGACACCATCCGGCTCTTCTTCCTCATCTTTTTCGCCCTCTGTCACCCTGCTCATGATCTTAACGAAGTGCATTTTAAACTCTGGCACACTGGCCTGCCACCAACACCTCGGGCCGTCACCATCCACAACGACAATCGGTCCTCGAGCCCTCGTTAAGGGGTGGCAATGATGCGGAAAATCTGCCATCCGTCGCCCTGGCCTGGCCTCCACTGGCCTGGCCGGTCAGGCGAACAGACGGACAGGAGTGTTAAGTTGCTGTCCATTAGCATCTCACGTCAGTCGCCGGCCAGCACGACGACAGTGGCAGCGCATTTGATCGGTGCATTAACGCGATCGAATCATCGTCGCGCTCGTCTACGTCGTCGGTGGTGGCCAACAAGTGGCAGCGTTTTGAGTGTGTTTGACCACGACCGCGACCAATTGAGCGTTACTTCCGGAACCGCTCGTGCCGGAGTGTTTGCCCGGTTGTCCTAGCCAACCGGTTTTTTGAGGGATGCTGGCTGGCATTCGTTGAAGTGTTGAACATCATCATGACCTTTTTTGGGGGAATAGATAAGAGAAGTGAAGTGAGATGACAGGACAAGGACTTGACACACAGAATACGAACACGTTTTTGAGTCCAAATACAAATAGCAACTCCACATAACAGTCAATAGACACCTTCTGCTAGATGTTGAGTGGTTAGTCTAGGTCCTAGACCCAGATTAAAGCTGAACCAGCTTTAAATCCAGACACATTCCCGCTCCAAAACCACGAGGAACCACGAGGCAAACTGGAAGCCCTAGTCACGCGAGTTGCTGGAGGCTCTCATAAACAAACACGCAGCAGCAGCAGCAGCAGCAGACAGACAGACCGTTCAGGTTGTGCTGCAACTACGCCAGCCCAGTGCTGACGGTGCTAATTAGCACGGCAAACTTCTCGACTTATCATCAACGTCGAGGTCGAGGTAAGCGTCCTATCGACGTCGAAAATCAAAACTCGGGACCGCGGTTTGTGTTCACGCCGAGGAACACCGAGTCGCTGAGCTGAGGATTCTGTTACCAGGAGTGACGTCGAACGAACTGTTACGCCTTTTTCGGCGCTCTGCTCCGTGACGCATAATTCCTCAATTGAAGAGTGCTCGGGTAGTGACAGCGGCGAACGATCGAGCCGATTATTTATGCAAAGTTTATGTAAATTAATCAGTTCCACTCTGTGCTACTGCTGCTGCTCGCCGGTCCCGTTTGCTGCGTCATTAGAAATTGACGGAATAAATGACGAAGGAGCAAGCATGGCGATAGAGTAGTAGGCAAGGAATCAACGGAATGTCAGCGGAACGGCAATCCAAGCCATCGTATGATTTCCACCAAACGTTCCAGCATTACGAAGCATTATGAACGGTAGTAGCATTAAAACGATTGTATCTTGGCTATTGCGTTCCGTTGAGCAATTAGACGAATGGTCTGTCGACGAAATTCTCCCAAAAATGGTAGACGAAATTCTCCCAAAGTAAAGCATTCTGCGTTACAAATTGTGGCTGAGGCAATGAGACTGGCACCAGAGCTCTGTTGCGTTGCCTGCACTGCGTTTGTTTGATTCTCAAGATTACATTCCATCCACTCGAACCTCGAACTCAAGAATTCCAGTCCTCCTCCTTCACCTTCCCTACTTTCCCATCGCTAGCGCCCGTCGTCATCATCATTCAGCGCGGATATTAATTAGAACGAAATGTTGAAACGGTTCTGCACCCCACCGGTTCCAGGCCGATCAAGATGATGATGATGATGGGGCTGATGGTTATGGTTGGTTTGGTTTTATGCTTTCCTCTGGCCTCTCGATGCCACCGGCGTTTCTTGTTGGCGTATGAAGCATTATTTATGCTGCATCAAACGGCGCGACGCGATGATTACTCGCACTGCCGACTGGTACCCCCGGCATAAGCTCTACAGTTTTGTGGCCCCCAAGATTAATTCGTTTCGAAAAAGATTCCCAAAAATTGGCGTCAAAGTCGAAGTCGTTTGCCCTTTTCTGTGGACGAACATTTTTGTGTAAATCCAAACTCCCACACTCGACTGCCTTCTTGTAAATTCGACCTCTCCACAAGGCGTCAAACAGAAATTCCACGTTCTGCTAATTTGTACTCCTACTCCTGGTTCCGATTGCCACTGGCCTGAGCTCCATTTTGTCAAGTGAAAGGGGAGCCTAACGTCCGTGAGGCGCAACTTTAGAGCAGGGAAAACTTAATCTCGTTAATGCCATCTTGCGTGCTACCTCTCCTTACGGCCGGTTTAGGTGGTTTCGGGTTTTAGGTGAAGGAGAGTTTTGCTTTAAATTTCTGCAACTTTCTTTGCTGGTCCACGAACGGGATGGAGGTAAAGTTTTGTCGGTCGCTCGAGAGTGAGAGAGAGAGACAGCAAAATCTATCCTCGATCCGCGCGTTCTTTGGCGTCTTAGCAGCATCGGCAGCAGTCCAAGGGGCACCAGCGAGTGTAGCGACTAGCAGACGAAGCTAAATTTATCGTCACTCTGCTGCTACTGCTGGTGCTGCTGGTGCTGGTGGTGCAGGAGAAATGAAACCAACAGGCCACCGACTGGCAGCAGGGTGCATTCGACTCCTCCGTTTACACATCCCGCGAATGCTGGTACCCTGCAGCCCTGCTTACCACAGCCCACGTCGTCGGTGAGTTCGATCGTAGATCTGTCAATTTATTCAATTAAAACGACGCCGTGGTGCGCGGAACCCCGCCGCGACCCGTTCCGGATCCCTGGAACCACGGCCCGTGGTTTCTCCCCCGAAACGCGAAACTTTCCAGCAGCAGCACCACCACCGATTGCAACTGGACCGATGGAAAGGACTGGCTGGGATTGGACTGGCCGTTGGAGAAGCAAGTTTCGGGAGATCGATTTGACTTTTGATTAACTTTGACACCGTCTGGCGGCGTTTTGGTGTCGATGCTGGCCGCTCGCTGGTTCGCTTTGGTGGTGATAAGGGTGTGCGTTCGGTGTATTAGTTACATTCCGGTTCGTGGAGGGGGACTTTAGAGTTGATGATGGATTGATACCTCGCGTGTTTTGATCAACAGCCCAACAAGTCTTAACGAATTGGTTGCGTAAGTGAGAACCTGCGCCCCGAGGTTCTCGATTCCATTTGTAATCCAATTCAACACAAGCAGGAAGCAGCCTCAAGCATTGATTTCGTTTTCGGTAAACACGCGATAAGCGTGTCGGTAAATTGAAGATCATAATTGACGCTCCGGGCTCTGGGGTGCTTATCATTTTTCAGTCCAGAATCCGGAACATGAGGGGCAGGAGCCCATCAGTGATGCAGCTCATGTGGCGGTGGCGCGACATATCACTCACCTTCATTCACTCGCGCTCATTATCATCCAAATCAACCCCAACCGACCGACCGCAGGCGACCGTCCTGTGCTCGCCGTGGTCGCGGGCTTGAAATAGGTCTCTCCGGTGGCAGCCCGCATTCGCGAAAGCATCGTGTAGGTAATGCAAATGCTTTGCCCGCCTATTTGTGGTGGTGGTGGATGGTCTCGTGGCCCCTCCAGTCTAGCGAACGACAATGAATGGCCCCCTCGCGACCGATGACGCCAACGTCGTCGTCGTCGTCGTTGTCGCGAGATATGCGGACGTTTCACGTTCGCGCGGACAACTCTCGCATACACAATGCACACCCTACATCGCGTGTTCGCCTTCTCCTTTCCCTCTTCCTGCTGTTTCACCCATTGATGATGATTTCCCGTTTTGCTTGTCACCTACCCACCCACCAGCCTACTCTTCGCTACTGATGATGCGACTGATGGATGGATGGATGGTTGAAGAGTCGCGATTCAGCGAAACGATTTTTTTTTGCTCGCGTTTTTTTCTCCGATGCCACTCTCACATGCAACGCGATGATCATCATTTCTTTCGCCTTTTTCACAAGCCGGCGATGATGATGACGGTGATGGTAGACGCCAATCGTTGATGAGATTCTCTCTGAGGTCTGAGGTGCGAAAAAGCATCTATTGTGTTGGCGAACAGGCTGTGGTACGCTTCGGCGATGATCATACTGTCGATCTTCTGTCAATCCGTAGGAGAAGAGATTATTTTATTCTTCTTCAATATTCGCAACTTCTCATAAAATTATCAAGTTCCATGTTAGGTCAAACGAAGAGTCTCCTTTGATCCGTTGAGAGCGTAAAATGTTTCCCATAAGAGGGTCGAAATCGATACGAATAAACTATCAAATGTTGTTTGGGTTTATCATTTGTTATATTATTTGAAAAAGTTCAAGCAAGGCATGGATTTTGGTAAAGCGCAGCGTAGAAACGTTGTGAGAGTTTTATAAGATATTCTCGAGGGTTATTGGCAGCATTTTGAATTGAAAACAGAACCGTTTTAATGCTTTTACTACCAAAAAGTAGTTTAACATATTTATCTTTAAAAGAATAAAGAAACATTTGAAAAAAAGATAAACGATCATGCTAGTCTTTAAATAAATTGTCGAAATTTGCCATGTTGAGGTAAATTGCTTGTACTTTAACTATATGCATTTATGCTAAAAGCTTATTTGCGCTTCTTATTTCTTTCCTGGATAAATTAAATTATGTACACGAGAAGGAGAGTACCCGAAGAAAGTTTTGGAAAAACCCCTTTAATTTTACATAAACGCACTCCACCACATACGACGCGCAGATTTTCAAATTACTATATCAACTAAAACAAAAATGCTCAAAACACTTGTGATCGCTCAACGTTTCTGACAACAGCTTAAATATTATGTACATAAACCCCTTCATAACTGCATAACTACAAATGTTAGTATGCAAATTACATGCTTCAATCTCTGCTGTGAGAAGAGTCGCATCTGCCTCGTTTGTACTTCACTTGAATACAGCTGAAACCGAATCCATGGCATCAGCACCTCACACATGACACATGGACTCATATTTAAAATGTGATTACCGCCCTCCTCTCTTCCTTTTCCTTCTGTACTTCCCAAAAACAAAATCCAAATCCTTCGCTTCGTGCTTGTAATTGTTAAATTTCATTCACCCGTGGTTCTTTCTTCTTTCTGCCGCAAAAAAAACATTCTGCCCCACAAACTTTCGGGACCCAAACGAGGCCAAAGTTCGCTTTGGTTTGGTTTGGCAGGCAAACTCCGTGGTTCCGTGGTTCAGTGCGCACGTGGCTGAGGCCGCGCGGATAATAAGTGAAAAGAGTAATTACCCCCCCCCCCCCCCACAGATTCCACCCACAACAGCCGCAGCGCAAGTGATATGTGAGCTCCACTCACACCTCCCACCCACACCCGCCACACTTTTTGGGAGGCATAATTTCAGAATGTTAATCGCACGTTTTCGTTCGGTTTCGTTCCCATTTTTACGAGGTTTTACGAGAGGGTGACGTTTCGACGACGATGTCTTTCTTTTCCCCCTTTTTCGATCTGCCTCTTTTCTCCAGTTCTGGTGGAGTTGTCCCCAGTTTTTTTTCTTTTTCCTTTGTTTTTTTTTATATTTTGCCTTCCTGCCTCCTATTGTTTCGCCAGCAAGGCTAGCTGGATTACTTTTTTTCACTTCTCTTCTTTGTTTTTTCTTCTTCGTCGTTGTGGTAGTTGGTTGCTTGGTTACTGCGCAAAAAAAACCGTTTCGCGCGATCGCTCCAAGCTCCACACTCCAAGATACTCTCCTCTCTCTCTCGAACGTGCGGAGGACAAGCGAACGAAGCGGAACGCGAAAGACTGACTGCGCTTTCGGTTCGGATCGTGCCCCAGAGGCCAAGCACAGGGTGGTTGGCTGGCTGGCATTGCAAAACCCAAAAACAGAAAAGCGAACGAGAGACTAACAAAGAAAAAAGAATCAACGAGGAATCTTTACGTTGTTCGTATTGTTTCGTGTCGTTGTTCCGCTTGCCTTCCAGTGTTTTCTGTACTTTTTCCCCCGCTTTTTTTTTGTTACGGTGTTTTGCTTTGTGCTTGGCGTGCTTCTCGGCGTTCTCGGCGATCGCTCTGGCCACCGCGAGAAACCAAGGACACGATAGGACCGTGGGCGACCCCACTGAGCCATTTTTTTTATATTGTTACTGTCTATGTTTCGTCGATTTCTATACTTTCGAGCAATTGAATTTGAACGAAGAAGGCGTACTTGGTTGTTAGTTCGTCCCGCAAACCACCACCATCCACCATCTACTAGTGTCTCGGTGACAACGAGTTCCCTTAGCTCAAGAAACTCCACTCCTGCCAGGCCACTAACTCGCCCCCGGGTAGAGGAAGGAGATCGGGTGTTTAGTCGATAAGAAAGGAGGATATGGATGGCATTAATTACCGGCCGTGCTTGGGCTGTGGGCTTTAATTACCGTCGAGGATAATGATACGATAATTAGATGGAACTCGGTGGATGGAACCGACGCACCGACACAGACATGCACAGATACTGTACCATGTACCGCCATTCCAGCCCCAAAGTCGAAGGATGCCGATAAATGTGATTAGATTGGGGGCCTTTTGGGCGAGAGGAGAGGTGATGCAGGATGGCAAACAATGAGTTGGATTGAGATGGAGCAGCAATGGAAATGGGTATGCGCTGCGATGGGGATTTAATTACAGCGAATGGAGAGCAGTAGTAGAGTAGCGATTCAGCTTCGGTTCATTGCATCGGTTTGGTGCGTCCGGTATGCTTTACACCGGTGGTGGAACTACTGAAAGGGAGGAAGGCAGCGAGGGGAGGGCTTGAGAAGTGCGAGTGGAGTAGGTTAAAATTAAATTTACACACTGTTGCCATGTAGGAGATGAAATAATTAATTTCTTAAATGAGTTAGTGAGCTACCGGCGATGGTGACCGTGGTGGTGGCCGGCGCTTGCCGTGGCCATTTGTAATTGGACGCGGGAGTTGAGTTAGCACCTGCGACACCCTTACGACGGTTTGTTGTTGATTCAGTGCTTCGATTACTGTAACTTCCGGTGGCAATGTTCCGGGCCATTGGCGACTTTTGAGCTTACTTCGGTACTTGACACTTAATTGTACATTTCAATTAAGCAGTGGGAGGTTTAGGTGTTTTCTAAATAATAATGTAAAACTTTTTAAATAATTATTTAAAACTCGCTTTTTAGACAAAATCATAAAAACATCACTTTTTCAACTTTAAAAATCTGTTAAAAATCGAAATAGTGGAAAATCAACTAAAACTCGATGGTGCCACCTGGATAAACTTATAATCTATGAAAAGATTATTTATTAGCATTTTTTGGATGATCCATCACGCAGCTACGATGGATACCGTTTCGAATACGAATCAAAAGACTTGCCCCTTAAGAATCAAGCGACGAACCCGGTTTGATCACTTTTTCAACTTCAAAATGCGGCCAAAAATCGAAAAATTGGAAAATCGAGAAAAACTCAACGGGACTACCTGGATAAACTTATAATCTAACAAAAACACATTGATTTTTATATTTCAGACGACGCCAGACATGGCAACGTTGGCAAAAAGTATCTTTTTGGAAGGCACGTCTTCCTAAATTTGATCCCATGGATGAAGTTTTCATTAATCTTTCCCAAAAATACAGCCAAATATTCTTGACAACTTGTAGCTCAATATAAGATTCACTTGAAAAAATTAAGCTGAATGGTTGCTTTACAAAAAATCCCCAAAATTGAGCCTTTTTCGAACCCGAATCAACCTTGGTCACCTATTAAAGCTACCAATTAAATTAAAGCAAAAGTTTAAAGTGACATAGAAAATTCCAACTTCAGATCTATAGCTACCAAACATGTTATAATATTGCAGCTGAACGGTAACTAACCTATTAATACCACGTGACACAAACCTTCCTCCTCACTGCTCCCCCGATTCCCCTTCGAGTAATCGTGTCGCTTCAAAAAGCTCAAATGGCAATTTGTCACCGTAATTCCGAAGCGCAATAATGAATAACTGCTCGTGCTCGAGCACGCTACAATGTAGCCTCACGAAACACGAAAACCTCCAGTTTGGATCCGTCTCCCCCATTCAACCGTCGGAAATAGGAACAGCCACCGAGAGAATGGGGCGAAGCGACCGAGCTTAGTTAACCCTCGTAGCTCACAGTAAGCTCACTCGCTCGCCAAAAACCCCAAAATAAATAAACGAGATCCATTACCCCGGGAAGGGATCAACATTTCTAAAACATGCGCCGGAAAATGTCATTTCGCAGTAGGAAAACTTTTCGATGGAAAACTCTCCACCCACCGCACATCCCCTTCCCATTCACTCATATCACCCTCAACGGTGTGGTACAAATTAGACAGCCCTAAATGGTAGGAAGGAGGTGAGGGGATGAAATTGCAGGGAGTAGACGAAGTTGCTATTTACGATGCGGTCCCGTGACAACGTTTCGACATCCGCTACCACCCAGCACCAGAGTTGCTGAGCGATTCGCTATTCGTATGTGTTGGCTGTTGAAAAGTTCTCGTCGCGTGATATGCATAACCGCGGGACCACCCACCCACACCCAAACCCACATCCGTCCATCGGAGTGGTCCATGGCCGGCTGGTGGCTATGTCCTGGCCATGGCAAATCGTTTCCGTCCTCGCGGAAACCACACGTGGAAGCCGGAAGCGAGATGCATGTAAATCTCTCTAATGCAATAATGCTGCATACCAAATCCACCCCCCTCCCCCCCCTCCCAAACCACATACCCTGGAGTGCCGGACGGACGAACGATGGGGAGGAAACATTGATCCTCTGACCTCCCAGAATGGGAGTGCTGCTTGGGTATGCACCGACACGGACTCCATCGTTGCCCAACCGAATCATATTCGTCGTCATCCGTCCGCCAATTACCATCTGACAGTACATTTCTCCGTGTGGTGCGAGCAACCCTCTCATCTCACCATCAAACTCAGGGTCAACCCCTTTGCACGCGCGCTCCAAAGGTATTTTTATCACTTTTTTGCATAAATTATCAATCTCCCTCTCCCCTTTCCCGTGTCCTCTCCATCACCAAACCTCTCGCAATCATCATCATTGGCCTTAAGCTTCTTATTTCCCTTCCTAGCGTTCTGTTCGCGTTCTTCCAAGCGCCTCGAGCCCGCTTAAAGGGTATTCCTGTGCGAAAACCCCCGCTCTTTTTTTTTCAACTCGACGACGCTCAGATTGAGCTCAAATAGAACGGCAAGAGAAGTGGAGTGCGCGCATTCAATGGAAATGAAGTTCGACCGAAGCAGCCACGGGTTCGTGGACAACATCGCTTCACTTCAGCGTCACCGGTGTTGTGGTCCCTTTTAAAGCCCTTTTCGTTCACTTGAACGAGAGGAAAAAGGCAAAAGGAGTGAAAGAAGAACGCCAAGAACTCCAATGAACCGGTGCAAACACGGGAGACACACCGGGAGCTGGTGAGACGGAAGAAGAGTCTGGCGGTGGCTCCAACGAACCGGAAACATTGCTTCCTTTCTCGCTCTCCAGTTCGCTCTCTGCGTGGCACCGCCACCGTTTCTCGAGGTTCTCGAGCTTCGCGCTTTACTTTCTGCATCTTGTCCTGCGTATTCTGGCGGTGTGTTGCGGTGCGTTCGCTGAGCTGTACGATGTTCCTTGGGACGTTCTCGGCTGTCCGCAACCGCATAGCAGCAGCAACGGCAGCAGAAGCATATCCCTGAGAGATCGAAACCCGATCGAACTCCCGATACACTCGAAACGATGATACCTCGAAGGTTTCCGACCGTCGGTGACGACTCCAGAATGAGCATCACCGAGAGGTGGAGTGATGAAAGCGGGAGGGAAATTCCACCTTTTTTTTTTGTTCCATAAAACCCAATCCATTCCGTCGCTTCTTGTGTCGTCGTTCTCGCACGCAAATAGATCTCCTTCTGCTGCGATGCCAGCGTGCTTCACCGTCGTGCTCGCATTGCACCTTAATTGCGCACTTTGTTCTGAGGGAAGGTTGTTTTTTTTTTGTTTGGTGTGGGACTTGACGAAACTGTGTCCTAGGATACGGTTAGACGACTTTTGTGTTCCGTACCGGTTCGGAATCAGTTTAAATCTTCATTAAACCGAGCCGGGCGACACCGTACGGCCCGGTTTGATAGTTGCCATTTGCTAGCGCGGCCACTTACGGCCACGCTCGATTGAGTGTTCGATGGTTTTTTTCGTTTTGATTTTGAGATGGAAAGCGGATCTGTGGTCGCGAAAGATGCGATTTCCGATGGATCGCGACTAGTGCAAAACGAAGTTAAATTATGCTGAATGGAGGAGAAGTTGATGGTTTCAAATGGTCGCTCGTTTGTAGCTCGTTCGATTGCAGCAATCAACTCACATTTGTCGCTTTGCGAAGGTTGCGAGTTAATGTTGTAGAACCACAGACGCGATAAATTGGTATTTGTGCCAAGAGTCTAATCAGAAAATTAAAATTAAAGTTCTGCAACTGCTTGTATCACTCCAGAGAAGCATTAGGGTTTTTGAAAACTCAATTTATAAGCTGTTGGATCAGATATCGATTAATCCCTCTTGAAATCGTGACTGTCAACTGATTACGCACGAGTGTTTGTTGCATTCCGTGCACTCTTATTGCCTCATCTGGCGGTAGAGCTCTCGTCTTTGAAGACACTGGGTACTGTGTTCCACTTGGCTACAGGCCAACAGTGCCATTATGCGCACAATGTATGCACCAATCATCAGTGAATCATCAGCGGAATTCACAACCACTTTGCCGAGGGATTAATGCAGCGACCGATGGCCACGGTGCTGCACGATTGCTTCCCCGCATAATCATAATTGAAAACCAAACTCAACTCCTTCAAATGCAACAATTCCAAATTAGGCTTCCGATGATGTCGTTCTTCCTCATTTTCCCTGGTTTCACCTGGCACCGCAATCACCTCACAACCCACGCAACCCTCGTTCAAATCCCAAGAGTTTGATCCACCACCACCACCATCTGAGGGACCTTCGATTCCGCCAATGGTCATTATAATAATTCATGCGCTGCAGATTAATAATTATGCAAAACAGATACGGCCATTTATCACCGTGCATGCACCACTGTACCCCCAACTCTCATCCAATGCCTCTCCTCACCTTTCATTCTCATAACTCTCCACCCGCTAGAGGGAGTCAGAATTGTGTGAAGGTGGTGGTGGTTGGTGGTGCAACCGGCGTCTTGAGAGTGAAGGTGCATGAGGAGGTGAAGGTGCATGAGGAAGTGGCATTCGTCCAAGAAAGCACATTTGCTGCTGCTGCCAGTACGGCCACCATCTGCTGTCTCTAATGAACAAAGCCTAACCGTGTAGCCGTGTGCACCTCAGGTGGGGACCGTGTTGTGGTAGGCAGCAGCAATCGATATTATTTACGCCCTCCATTACTAATGCATCGTTGGAGAGGCCGCGGCCACGGAAGAATGTCGGGGAAAGGTTAGGAAACCTGTCGCAATTACTATCATCCATCAAGCGAAACAATCCACTTGGCAATGCACCGGGGGGACCGGTGTGCCCCTATCGATGTCTCGTCCTTTTGCGCAAGGACCTCTACTTTTCACCTTCTCGCACACATACGGAGAGCGTTCAAGGCAGCAGGGCTTGCAAATGAACGCGGACGGTTCCGGATGGGGCTGCCGGTAGCGGTAGCCACCGGTGCCGGAAGCAAATGAACCCCATAATTGTGGTGAAATTATGAACTGTGCGAGCAGCGCTGCTCCTGTTAAGAGCAGAGCAGCAACGGTTGCGGCTACTACAAAATGGCAGCGCGCGGATGTCGGAAAAAGCCGAAGGGAAATCGGGGGGAATGCAATACAGGAGGATGCCCTCTTCCCCTCCCCAGTGGGTGTACATGTTTAAAGATGTTGCCCTTTTCCACAGCAAGGAAGCGGGAGGAAACTCCTTAAGGGTTGCAGCGAATTATGCTAATGGATGTGAAGGAAATGGTAAGATTATGCTCCGGCTAATAGGTGTTTCATAAATATCCTGTGCTGAGTACTGTTTAGAGAAAAGGGAAAAAATAAAACAAATGATACATTACATTGAGTGTATTAGGCGTTATAGAAATCTTTTCCGATTTTGTGGCCTCTGTATAAATATGGCTCTCATGATTGCTCAACATGATTGCTGTGAAAAGATTTGTTTATTTTAAAATCATTTCAAAGTAGGCCATGATATGTAGCATATACTGATAGATGATGCTATCAAGTATTCTTAGAAAAACTGACATTGACGTGATTATAGG
This sequence comes from Anopheles aquasalis, assembly GCF_943734665.1. Lineage (NCBI taxonomy): Eukaryota > Metazoa > Arthropoda > Insecta > Diptera > Culicidae > Anopheles > Anopheles aquasalis. Next base: position 49,549,434 of record NC_064878.1, on the reverse strand, counting down.
AAAGACAGGTATGAAAAAATACTTATGTTATGCACATACTTCAACAACAAGCCATGTACAAATGATTTCTGCACAGTAAGCATAGCAGAAAGCTGTATCAAACATGAAATTCATAAAAAAAAGTGCTATCATATACCTAGCAAAAGCAAAAACCATCAGAAATGCACTCGTCCTTGAGATGAAAGTTCCCAAAAACTCTCCCTAAACTTTTATCTCCCACTGAACTGAACAATCACACGCCACATCAACAACGAAATTGAACCTAACATACTTAAGTGCTGTTTTATTCGAAAAAGGCCACATACCCAAAAAGGCGCACACACTCCACGTGTGAGGCACAAAAGTTGGAATGGCGCCGGATTTCCATTTTGCAGAGAAGTTCGCTTGTTAAACGAAACTTTTCCCAGAGATCCCCAGACACATACACCGGAGAAACCTCCCAAAATGCACAAAGCACCGACAAAGGCGAACCGCTTCTTCTCCCACAGAAACCACACAGACCCCAGCGGGGAGGGACGAGCCAGAACACTTTCCAAAAATTAAATGCAATTGTCTCCTGAGCCGGGGTGTCCCACATCCACGTAGGGGAAGTTTCCTGCCTGCAATCACCAACAATCTGCCTAATTTTCAATCTTCTAAATTGTTATCAATCCACCTCCACCTTTGCCCAGCCCACCCGCAACTCCTGCTGCAGTCCGGAAAGTCATTCTTCTTTTTCTAGCAGAGGATGTCCCTGGACAATCCCACGGCAGTGCCTGTGTTTTGAGAATGACTTCACTTCACTGTTGGTCCTGATTCTTCTTTTTCCTTCACCCCAAAAAAAAAACCGGGATGCTTTCGACAGCTCCACCTACACAGCTCCAGGGGATACAAGGGGGGGAAGATG
>NC_064878.1:49533548-49536048 GCF_943734665.1 Anopheles aquasalis | reverse complement strand
TTCTGTCCTTTAGTACATGATAGAGGCGGTTCCGCAGAACATCACAGAGAATATTGACCGTGTAACGTAATGGATGTGACGCGAATAATTCCATGGTAAAGTGCTTCGCTGTCTGATTATACGGATATAGAAGCATATTTTCTATGGAAAAATCAATTGCAAATGCATTAAAGTTATTATGGGCTCTGAATTTCGAATTACTTATTAACATTGAAGAATATATACTTAAAATTCTGAGGCTTCAGTTTTCGAATCGACCATTTATAGAACATTGTTGTTTCTTTTTTCTATAACGCGTATCTGCTGCTTACTTTCCTGCTGAAGCTAAGTTTTAGGAAGTTTTCGCTACAATATATTGCTATTTCCTACATATTATTGCTTGGGTACCTTGATATTTCTTCTACAGAAGGCCTCAAGTAATTTATTATTATCATAATCTCACAGTAATTTATTCATTCTCGGTTTAAAATGTTAAATTGCATTATTTTAGGTCCTTCTGGGAGCATGTTCATTTAAAAATCATTAATTGTGAATGAAATGAGGGTTCTATTCCTATAACAATCGTATTCTTAATCCTCGGTTGGGCACCCGGGTACCCGGGTACCCATTTCAAGTTTCAACGAAAAAATGAATGCCTTCCCGTCAATATTTTTTTACGAAACTCCGGATCCCCAAAGTACAACTCTTTTCACACCGATTTCGCTTTTGAATTGTTTTGATATCTCATATTGAAAGGTAATTATGGGCCGATGAAATTAACACCCGCCCAGTGGTACCAAAACAATACTTTTTATCAACATTTATCCATGTTGACGTGTTTAACAATTGTTAATTAAGTAAACTACAATATTTTGATGAAAAATTAATAACTTTTGAGCTTTTCCATGGGCAATAGCAGTAAAGTATCTTACTATCTAACCTTTGATGTGTACTTTTAGTTATACGTTATTTCTCAAATTCAGCACATTTTTTTTTAAATAATATTCCCGAATACTATTTCAAGGTATTAATCTGAAATAGCACGGTGCCTTCCACTTCTAGCAGAGATCGATTGAGCTAGGAGATAAGATCATTCGCTAAATTTGTCTCTGTGGTCAACGAAAAAACATCTCCTCAAGCCAGTTTGGTGAAGATTACTGTATCTTTTTCTAATACGTTATGAACATTACATTGTACGAACCATTTTTAATCACTCGGGTGCCCAACCGAGGGTAAAGACGCTTCTTACGCTTCCATTTTGTGTTTCTGAGCTCCAGTTGCAGTGTCTAACGTTTTATCAGTTCCAGAATAATATTTTTAAGCCAATTTTAACATTTGCTAAATTTGTTTTCCCGTGACAATCCACAAGAAAAAGAGAATCAACTCTCGCTATTCTGGAGTCCCGTTGGTCAAATAATGGAAACCACTATCTACCCTGCAACAGTAATGAAAGGCAAACACCCGGCACATGACGTTCCCTCGATGGCATCAGGGGCTCTAGCTATGCTTAAAAGAAGTGATGCTTCCCTCCCACGAAACCGCTCAGTTTCCGCGTGCGGTTCCGGCTACGTCCGACCGGTAGTGTATCCGTGATTGATCCACTAGCTGCCTTCCGGAGGGTAGGGTGGTAAGGTATAAAATATAATTCCCTTCGCGCGTACGCACACGCCCAACACCATTATCGCACTTCCGATCAGGCCAACCAGCCGCACGGCGCCAGGATAATGAAGTCATCTCCTTCTAGATTATCGACGATATTCCCACCCCGGTGGCCGGATCACGCTGACCGAGGCTAGCTCCGGGCTAAGCTCTTCAGTCAATTTGCTCTCCAAATAATGGGGGCCTTCCCCGTGACCGTTACCGTGAAGAAGACGGACAGTGAAGGAGTGAACTGCGCACCGGACACTGCGGAGAGGTCCACTTCATCAAACCGCTGACCAAACACGGCTCACTGCTCGGTCGGTAGGCCGAAAAAAGGACTTAGATCTTACGCGTGGTCACCGTGTGCGAGCGTTTTTGGTGCCGGTGGATGCTTCCCCTGGAGGCCAATCGAGCGAATGGACGACTGCCACTTCATCATCGTCGTCCACGTTGTCCACATCGTCGTCGTCGTCGTCATCGTCGACGGGGACGTTGATGGGATTGCCATTGTTAAACACCTGCAGTGGCCGGTGCAAGGATACGCACCAGCGATGCACCAGCGATGCACCGGCCACAGCGACGATTGACACAAAAGCTAAACCCCGGCAACCGTCCGTGGCCCCTTGGCCCCCTGGAGGCCGCTGTCTAAATATCGCCAAAAATCGGCGACCAACGCGGCCCCAACCAAACCGACCGGAATGAACGTGAACCGCGTGGATCATGATACGCGCTACGTGCCTTCCGGCGCTGGCCACAATCGATCGCATCGATTTGGTCCGCGTCTATGGCGGAACGGACCACTGGACTGCTGGCCAACGATTGCATCGCTCCGGCCATCGAGTGACAGCGACAGTGGCATCGTTGCATTCGATGCACATCC
>NC_064878.1:49513548-49523548 GCF_943734665.1 Anopheles aquasalis | reverse complement strand
GTGAGAAGGTAAAGGAAGGATTATGGTACTTCCGACCCGGCCGGGGGTAAAAACGTAAAAAGCTGTCAAAAACAGGATCCCTCGTCGTAAATAGATTGCAGCACAGCACACAAATACACACCAAACAAACCGCACACACTAATGCCCAGACTGACAACCGCACACAAACGCGAGGCCCGCCTTCCTCCTTCTTTTCCTGTTACGGGAGCCACCAATACCAGCGTCGTAATGTTGTGGGCAAAAATTAGAATCCTGGTGATGGTGTCCGTATACTGGTTCGGGTTGTATGTATGCGCACGGTTTATGATTATTTTAATTATTGGGTTTTAACTGTACGAGAACCGCACATCGCAGTCGTTAATTAAAGAGAGCATATTTGAATGGATAATTGAAGGATATTCCAAGGGTGGGGATCCTGGGATAGAGGCACTTTATTGCCCTGTGAAAATGAGGCATTTCTGACTCATACCAACCGACAGGATGAGGCACTAGGATCCTACATTATATAAATTGTATAAAATTCGCCGGAAGTTGCACCATTAAATTGTCCACATAATTAAATAAAAAGGGAATCAGAACCAGGTGAGTCTCGAGCACGATTGGGAATATATTGGGAAAAATATCCTGCATAAATGGTGGCTGGTGGCTTTTCCGGTTTTTTTTCCATTCTATCCCCGGACGTACCAGTCAACATAAAATCATTAATGTCGTGTCGAGAGCATGGCACAACACACAGATACATACAGCTTGTATGTATGTGTGTTGGTGACAGGATCGAGACAGGAGACTCCGTGAGCGAGAGGATCTCGACCAACGATTATTTACGTTTAGCCCCCATTAAAAAAAAAGGCCACAAGCAGCACAACACGAGGGCTCTGCAAGATGTTGTGTGTGGGTTGTTGGTTGTTTGTATGGTAATTGGATCCACCTCAGACCGGCACAGCATACCCACCGATCGACCAACTGGTTGGTCTGAACCACACGAACACACAAAAACATTATCTGTTTTTATCCCACAATCAACTCACATCTGTTGGCGGTGTGCGTGCCTTGCCAGTCACCTTAAGACGCGCGATTCCTGGATTTCTTTCCCCTGGGCTTCTTCTTTTCGTTTTCCTCTTGTCTTGAGTCTCATCGTCCTCCTCCTCCTCCTCATCCTCCTCGACGCCGTTGTCGATCGACAGATGAGTCCCCGGACCACAGAAGCAAAGAATGAAAAATTATGCTCCGATCGTATCGGATCTCCTGCCCTCGGGCGGCTCCCGCTCTCGGTGTGCTGCTACTGTGGCCCGGTGTTCGATGACGTGGTGGCGCGGCAGCGACGGGGAACAACGAGGACAACCGGCTGGCTAATGCTCTGTTGATGGTTGGTGTTTCGATCTGTTCTCCCTTTTTTTTTCTCTCTCTTGCTCGCTCGCTCTTTCTTTAGCGCCCTCCCTTCCTGGCGCAGGGAAGTAAGGAATCAGCAAACCAATCCACCTCTTCGACATGAGGCGGCGAATGGCCGGCGCGGGCACGGGGCCAGATCAGACCGGGGCTTTCCAAAAGACGACGGCGCATATGAACTGCGGTGTGTCTTGGTTCCGGTTCGAATCTGAGGGGTTAGTGAGTTATGAATTATCGTTTCTTTAAGAGAAGACCCTTCTGGCGTCCTTCTTCTTCCTCTACTCTCTGTGGTCCCCTTCTCGTTCTCGTGGGACACCGGGCAAAAAGGAAGAAATGATTATGTTGACACTTGGTGTGTGGTGTACCCGCGGGGAAATCGGCCCCCGAGGGCCAAGATTTCTCCCCTAGAACAGGCACGTTGCGCACATTACAAGCGAGCCGAGGATTTCCGACGCGCACAGAGAGAGAGATTCTTAATCCTTAAGCACTTCCCGGGCAGAACAGCGTAGTGCGCACCGCTTTGCTGCTTTCGGGATCGCCTTTTCATTCAGTCTTAATGCTCGGACTCGAATCACCATTTTTTGCTGCTGCCAGAGACTGTATTAAATTCATCTCATCGGAAAAAATCGCCCTTCAATCAAGCGCACACTCGCAGCGCCGCTGCAGTGGCTGCATTTTGCGTCGTTTATTGCGTGCCGGTGGCTGGTTTCGGAGCGAGTCCAGTCCAGTTAATTCCCCGGCTAGGCAATCTATAAAATATATTACATTCCTTTTTATTCCTGCTGCTACTGCTGCAGCTGCAGCGCCAAAAAATAATAAAACGGATCCTCCCGATGCTATGCTGTGGAGGCAAAATGGCAACAAAAAAAAATAAAATAAAATAGGGAAACAAGAACAAGAATCCCGAAGTACATATCCATAATACAACACACACAACAGCCCCCCCCACAAACACGGCTGAGTGAACGCATTGCGTTCTATTATTAATGTTTGCTGCTGAAATATTCCCTCTCATGATTGGCCACTAAAAAGTCCGTTTCCGCCAAGCAGCACCAGCAGCAGCATGTGTGAACTCCGCTGACCAAGAACACAAAAACAACAGAAAACCTCCGCCGAAAAAAAAGGAAAAACTAAAAAAAAAAACACAACAAATCAAACGGCGGACTGATTTTTCATCCCTTACGCCCCGCACCCTTTGCGTCACTTCTGCCACTCCTGTCTGCTACCAAACGGCTGACCAGTGGCCAGTTCTTTTGCTTTCCTTTGCTCAGGACGACCACCTCAGCCCCAAACCGTGTGGGGCGGCCATCAACGTGGATTTCACGTGATTTTTGTTAATTTTCTTTGGCCGGAATTGCGCTCCTGTCGGTGGTGTGTGAGGACAGGGAGCGGACGGGGCATGATTGGTTGGTTGTTCGGTCGCTAAAGTGGAACTTCCAGGCATTCAAGGCAGCGGCAGCAGGAGGTGCATCGTGTGACCACCGGCCACCGGATGGCAGCCACCAGATTCGGGGGTTTTTCATTTGATTCGGCACATACACATGCACGCACCTTCACGGTGGCACACTCTCGGTCGGTTCTTTGTGAAAAGCTTTAATCGCATCGGAAATCGCACATCCATCCGGATCCGGATCGGTTTTCCACTGGACTCCAAACCTCCAAAAGGCCTGAGAGAGGACGGAGAGGGAAAGATAGAGAGGACGGAACGGAAAACACAACATATCGAGCCTCGCATACACGCGCAGAGTGGAAAGGAGTGCCGGTGGAGTCCGGACTGGTTGGGGGCCTAAATGGAACTGGCTCTGGTCCGCTGAGAGCATAATCATGTTTCAATTGCGCCCGCAATACGATCCCCGAGGGCCCCGCACCGATATCTCGTCGGACTCGTCGACGAAATCCCCCCCCCCTCTCCCCCTTTCCCACCTCTGATCTCTCTACTAGCTGGCACTTTTGCTCGCGCCACATGGCCACCACCGAGGTCGAGGGACAAACAACTACACGGATAACACCACCAAGCGAGCGGCAAAAAAGCCACAAAAAGAAGGGGAGGGAGGCGGGGCACCGGTGGAGATCGCGGAAGGGACCGGATCAGGATTGGCCGAGGGAGGATATTGTGTTTCGCTCCCGCTCACCGACTTCCGGGCGATATCCCGGACGATTCTTCTTCTTTGGAATCTTTTCCCGGGCCCAGGACATCAACAGCGACTGCACACAATTGCATTTACGGATTAAAATCCGTTGGCTCTCGTCGTCGTCATCGTCGTCGTCGACGGACAGGCTCTTGTCTCTGATGAGCCCCCGGGGGCGAAAATACTCTAGCGGACTTAAGACCGGACGGAAAAATCGACAGAAAAATGGGCCAAACTGGCTGCTAAGGTAGTGTGTGTGGAAATAGGAAAAGCAAATCAATAAAAATCCGACGACCGAAGAGAGTCGAGCGCGTTTCGGTTCTATTTGCGCAGTAGAAGCTGCATTCGAGGATGATGACGAAATGGCCATTGTTCTGCATGGGACGTTGAGGCTCAAAAATCAAATTGGACATAAAATGCATTTCTACTGCGCTTGGGGATGTGAAGCGATAGCGAATAGCTTTTTTGTGCTGCTCTGCTGCTGCTCCTTCATGGTGATGACCTCTTCAACCCATCAGCATATGCTCTCGACGCCTCGATTCGAGCCGTGAATGTTCTTTCGGACGTTGCCGGCCGCCGTTGGCGCAAAGAAATGCAATAAAATATAAATCTTGTGTCACTGGCAGCCGAGAGAAAGTCCAAAGACAACGGCTACAACGGCGACGAAATGGCAAGACACTTTGTCTTTTCCTTTCGTATATTGGAGAAGATTTCGAAGAATACAGGAGCAATCGCAACAGCAATCTGTCCTGGCGTTCCGACCGGTTGTGTTCCAACTGTGGATGTGCGAGAAATAATTTACAATCGCGATGCGCCACGCCGCTGCTGTGTGGTGTGGTGATGGCCGCGATTTAAGGGCGTGTGTTATATCGGTCCCGTTGGTCAAATTGCCTTCGTTCGCCCGAAAAAGGAAACTGCTCTCGCCCTTCCGAGGGTAGATCGATGGCCGACTTTATGGTTCTAGGCCACGAAGCTAACGTATGCATTAAAAAAAAGAGACAAAATTTGAATGGCGATAAAAAATAAAGTATGATAGATAATTGAGTTCTATAAATTACATGTGGAAAGGGAGTTTATCAGTTTATCAGCAAAAAAATTCTACGCCATTCCGAGTAGGATTCTGGAAGTTAGACGGTAATTTCGACATGGTAGTCAAAAACATATTTGTGCACATGTTTTTCAACTATTTCTGTGTCTTTTCATTTAATTTCTCCTCCGTTTTTCCAATCAAATTGTTAAAATAGATCCTACGTTTAAAGTTAGCCCAGAAATTTTCGATGGGCAGCAGCTGGGGGACATTGAGCGGGTTCGCAATCTTTGGTATCACATTGGTACTCAGCCGCTTCATTTCGTTTAACGATCACTTCGCGTATCGTTTCTGGTCAGACTCCCCGAACTTTGTACTATTAGTGTTCCTTGATGATTGACGCAACCTTCTACAGTCACTTTGCATAATAAATTTTCCCGATCACGACCAGTTCGGAGTTAAAGAAGGGCAGCTGATTGTTAGCCAATGGAGGGCCTTTTTGAGGAACTTGGTGTGTGAGTGAATTTCACTTTAGAGCTCACTTTCTTCGTGCGGAAAGTAAAATATGAAGTGCCTTTTAATAATTTTTCATCTAGACTGAGATAGGTATCGCGTGCATTCACCACCGCCACGCCGCGATGCGCCAAAAAAAATTAACTTGACGATCGTGGTCAACCGCTGTCGCTGTGACATTAATTGCTGCTCTGAGATTAGTAGCCGGGATATTCGCTTTCTGACATGTATGCCTATGTACTCCAAATACTTCTTAATTATTTGGGCCGTTGCACCGATCTCACGGCCAATCGCACGCAGCGATGTAACCACTTTTTCCCCGGTCTCGGTCATCAGCATCCTTTGGAGGTTTTGGTCGGCCAGAATCGTCGTCCGTGCCGAACTATGCCTTCTTGTGATGCTATTATTGTTGGGCATTAGTGCCAAGATCTTGTAGATACTGAAACGGCCATATCCGGCACTCATAAAGTGTCACACGATAATCTTTTTGGTCGCGTCAGGATACCGTTTTTGAAATGCGCAAACCTTGGAACGAAGTTGCTTCGCTTTTTTCGCCATCACGATTAGAGTTCGACTGATAGAGCTTTCAAATTTTGTCTGATGACTCATAGATAACTATTATTGATGCTGCATTTTTAGTTTCTGCTGTGCGATTGACGGTTTGCCCAGGAAAAATCGGCAAATTTTGTCTCTTTTTTTTAATGCATACGTTAGGCAGCGGTAATCTCGGCAATAGCGCGAGCGAGATCAAGATTGGATCGAGTTGACGTCACTGGGATTTTTATAAGAAGCTCCCACACAGCTCTTTTCTCCACATTTCTGCCTGCTCCATCTTCCAATCAAATCCACGCCGCGGACAACAACAGACAGACAACAAAGAGAATTACATTCCACAGAGAGCGCCGTCCACCACAAGAGGGAGTAGTAGTAGCGCGCTAAACGCCATCCCAGAACCTTCATATCGTCGTAATTGATATGTAAATTGCCATCTCTCTCTCTCTCCCTCAGCAGCGAACGCAAATGTCGCGACGATTTTCCACTTTTCCGAAACAATTACCACTGTTTTCCGACGTTTAGAAAGTACAAATAGTTGCTTTTCTGTTCCTTCTAACCCTTTTTGCGGTGCCAGTCGTTGGCCAGTCCGTCGGATCTGCTGACTCTGCTGATTCTGATGCTGCTTCTCCCGCAAAATGCGCTAATTGCCGGGACGCAGACATCACATTATGGCGCTTCTGCTGCTGCTGCTGCTGCTGCTGCCGCTACTTGAGATTAATATTTTCCACTGAATGGCAAATTCGTGCAGCATATACTCGGTCTCTATCTCTCTGTGTTATGCTACCACGCTCTCTCTCGCTCTCTCTGCTCCTCTCTTTGGGCTTAATGTGCCATCCCTTGTCACGCGAGTTCTCTTTTTTTTTTTATAATTAACATTTAAAAAGAGTTCGCCTGTGTGTGGTGCTGGTGCTGCTGCTACGTTTAAGCTGCTTTTCTACCCTGGCAACCACCAACAGGGCGAGCAAGGACGCGGTGGTCGCGAACGCAACGCTTACCATGGAGGCAGACGGAGCGATACGGGATGGCGATGGCCACGACGTCTGCAACGACTACGACAACGAAGGCGACTACGGTTCTGCGCCACCTTTATGGCGCTAGACGACAACGACGGCGAAGAGGAGGAGGAGGAGGAGGAGGTCCAGTCCTTGGGAAAGGAAAAGAGCGAACACAGACGCTCGGCTGGTGGCTGTGTTATCACACACCGCACCGCACCGCCATCTCGTCGCTATACCCTTTCTTTTATGACCATGGATAACCTCTTTCCCCTCCCCTTGGGGACTAGCAGCGCCCTTTCTTTGCCACCGGTTTTTTTCCACTGAGAGGTTAGCGACCATAAATTTGAAATGGAACTAAGCTCTCTGCGCTGTGTGGAGCGCCATGCAGCGCGAAGGAGATTCGCGTTTTGTTCGCTCCCGCTTTTCTGACTCCCTTTTGGCGCCGTTGTTTGGCTGAGAAGAGAGAGAGAGACAGAACCTGGCTCTCTTTTTACTGCACAGCGTAGACAATACAATGGATGGAGTCCAGGCACCTGAATGTGCCCGCTTTCGGAGGTGAGATTGTATGTTGCACAATTGAAGTAAAGGACGGTGGTGGTGCCTCACACAAGGACACACGCGATCATAATTGGATGTGACTCGGGCCACACTACCTGCTGTCACACTGCCCTGGGGGTGGTTTTCGCCAATGTGCCTTCCGGGGTTTGCGAAGGAAAAATGACTAGAGTTCGGTGTGTTCTCGGCTTGCCTAGGTTTGGGAGAAACAGAAAAAAGCTTCCAAAAAAAGTTCTCCCAAAAAAAACACCCCTCAGAGGACGACGAAATGCATCGTCATCACCGTGGCGCATCAGCAGCGTGATGGTGACCGAAAGGAGCGGGGCCTTCCAGCAACAGCGACACACCTCCTCTCTGCGCCTGACAGGAGTTGTCACTCGCTAGCTAGCCTGAGGGGCGCGGCGCACGTTAATAGGGGGGGGGGGGGGGGGGGGGGCTGGTGGGGACTTCAATTTGGGCCCAAGGCATCATACATTCTGTCATTGCGCGAAAGCCAGCCGAAAGCAAAACGACCCCAAAAACGACCCCCAAAGGGATAATCTCTCTCTTCCAGGTTCCTCTCGTGGGAGGGACCTACTCTACGCCCGTGACCATGACCATAATAATGAAAATGATGGAAATGTGTTTTCGCGGACATGCTCGAAGGTCTAGCTACATTGTCCACGCGGCAACATGTGTGAGTACGTTGTCTGCGAGCGCTCACACAGAGTCCCCATCGACGGTTGCTGGTACAAGCGAGGTCGCGTACTACAGTCGGTCCTACGAGTTGTCGAATCGTTCGCGGTTGAGTCGCGCGAGCGCACGGGTTGGATGAATTTTTAATTGAACATTCGCCCTACGACAAGAAAGCCCGCGGATGGCATCATGATGATGGATCGTTTGCGTGCATGACGATATGGAGGAGCAGCACTAACATCACTTTCCTTATGTTTGTTGGTTCAAGGCTCGCCCGACTTCGAGTGTTGTACAAGAGAATGTTCCAGGAGAGGAGAGGATGGATGGCTAGGTTTAGGCTTCCGGTGCCTTTTGGGTGTCCTTTCGTTGGCTTCGCGATGTGTGCCGTACGAATGTCACGAAAAAATGTCCGCGACTCGCAAAAGAGAGGAAAGTCGCGGCTCGAACCAGGTCTTTGTCAACATCCGGCTGCCCGTCCATCCGTCTGCAGCGAGGTTTCGATGTCTGCTGCAATGACGCGCAGTGCATGGCAAAGGAAGCTGCATGTATCGCACCAGAGCATTGTGTTGAGTGGAACATGAATATCAGAAGCATACTAAGACGATTGTGTCCGGGATGCCAGTAGACCAACTTGGAGACATGTGATCGCGCGAGCACGCGATGTCGAAGGACGTCAACTCAACTTCTGCATCAAACATCTAAACCAACAACGTTCCCGTCTAGACAGAAATGGGGCGTTCGCTGGCCTCTCGTCGTTTGTTGTTGGTCTGGCTGGCAACGTTTGAAAATAATTGGAAGATAACGGAGTGGCTCTGGTGGCTGCGGTGTGGAGTATTGGCTGGTAATTCAATTCCGTTCCGGGGTCAATTGCGGACAAACGGTTCTTGTTATCGTACACAAATGATCCCGATACCGGGATATCACGTTGCTACAACCAAACTTGGCTATCAATTCGTTCTCATGATCTTCTTCTCCATGCGTCATCGACACAAATCCACGGAATCTCCGTGGATATCTCTCTTTTTTTGGGATGACTATTTGTCGCGACGTTTCGCCGAAAGTGTGAAAATGCAAAAAGTTTTACAAAACTGCTGCCGGAAGCTGCGACAGAAAACAAAACATAACTGCCGGTGGGGGGAAGGCAAAACTTTGGCACCTCGCCGGAACTGGACTGGACTCCGCGGGCCGTCTGCGCTGGTGTCAACACCAGACGATTCTATCGTTTCTCTTCCAATTTATCGACAGCAAAAATAAAGAAGGGAACACCGAACAGGCGGACACCGAAAAGAGGAAGTTGAAAGGAACTTGCGGCTGCAGTATCCTGGAGCCTGGGGTTGGACTCTGATGAGAACGCACCCCAAAAAAAGCTCTCCAAGAGTGTAGAGAGACAGCGCTCGGCCGCCTGCGGAGTGCGATATTTAATTTGTCAAAAACTTTCGGCTACAAGACATGAAACCATGTTTTATGAGGTCTGTTTTAATGTGGCGCAATTTTCGGGGCGTTGAACGGGTTCAACACACCCTCCCGGGCGTAAGACTACTACTCGGCGATGCCATCGGCTGGAGGTTTTTGGAAGTTGGAGCGAAAGGTTTTTAATATTCCCCCACAGTCTCATTATTCCGGGCTGTAATTAGTTTTCTTGGCTTTGGTGCAACCCGGGCAAAGGCACCACCCAATCCGGCGGTTGTGGTGAGTCGCTCGCTTCTCGGTGCACTCTGGAGTGTGTTCGACAACGAGCTGCTTTTCGATGCTTTTACTGCTGCTGCTCCTGATGGTAGCTCGGTAAGACTCACAGCTCAAGATGGAACTACTCTCGAGCACACTCCCTGGCCTTCGGTTGGTTGTAGTTGGAGGCAAAACTTCTTAATTTCGTTCCATTCCAAATCACTCTTCTGCTTCTGCTGCTGCTGCTGCTTCCAGGGATAGTAGCTTGCGGATAGTAGGAACATTTGGTGTTGTCGAAGGACCTGATTGTGACACCCAGCAGTGCGAACGTAGACAGAGAGGAGGACAGAGAGAGAGAGAGCGTGTAAGAAGCAGAGAATGAAGGGGCTGGTGGTGGTTTTTGGTTGGATAAATCTGTTCAGAACCCACGGCGTTTTGGCTCAGATTCTTCAGCGGCCGGAGGGGACTTATTATTAGAGATCCTTGTCTGCCGAAACGGC
>NC_064878.1:49491048-49506048 GCF_943734665.1 Anopheles aquasalis | reverse complement strand
CTCTGTTTGTATTATTAAAAGTACTTTTATCATAATATGCTGCTTACCTGTAAATATGTATAGAAAGCACCCAAGACAAGCCTAATAGCCCGAAGAGCAGCAATCACATGATGAACTGCTATTGATAATCCCCTATGTCGAGCATTTAGAAATACTACTGTAATGAATACACAGTTTAGTTCTCTAGTAGCGTAACTGCTCTCTACGCAATCGATAATTCAATCTCTGATATGCCCAGATTGTGTTTTCCTGTTATGTAGAGAACATGATTGAAAACGTGTACAAAAGCCTCAAATATCATAGATTGATAAGGTTTAGAAACGAATAAGGCATTCGATTAAATGATGAGAAACCAAAATTGTCACAAGTCAACTCTCTTGAAACGAATGGATGTTAAGAACGATAAGATAAAGAAGGAAGAGTAAAAAAGTTACGAATGAAAGAGAGAAGAAACGAAGTAAAAGGTAACCTCATAGTGCATTTTAGAATCAGTGAAACGAATAAGAAAGCAAACACCTGCACAAACACCACTGGAACGAGAAACAATCAACCGGAACGTGAGTTTGCACACGTGGGTAAAAGAGCAGTGTATCGCTTTGTTTTTGTTGCATTATTTCCAAATATTTATCATTGCTAAATGTATTTAAATTGTACAACTACACAAGAAAAAGGTTCGTTGGAACGGATAGGACTGGATGATGGTTTGATGATGAGAGGGACGGTTTTAGGGGAAAAGGTTTTTCGCATTCGCTGGCTATCAGAATGTGTTTGTGAATAATTAACTATATCTCTTTAACTTTATAAGAAAAAAATCAATGTTGTGAATCCAGAACTTGTTTTGTTTTTTAGTAGTTAAAACACTTTAAAAATGGCGCTCGCACAAACCGCACGTAAACCATTAACTGGCGTCCTTTGATGCTTGATGCTTCTCACCACAAAAGGTTGCAGTGCAGTTGTATGTGTGGTTAGTGGCGAGTGCGCAGGAAGTTAATGTGTGTTGCTAGGATAAATGTGCTTTTAGTTGCACCGCTGTGTCTACATACCTTGACTGTCACATGAGTTACTTGGCCCTAGAATAGCACACGATGTTAAGAGTAAGAACTTTAATGTAAGGAATCAATGAGTAAACACAATCACAGCACTGACAACGACGATGAATCTTACAGAATATGGGGCTAAGATACCAAGTTTTTGATACGAATTGAAGTTTACAAGGAAACACCAGAGAGCCACAGATAATATAGGCTAGAGAGGAGGTAAAGAGTGAGAGATACGCTACATTGTGTATACTATTTGAGTCTAAGATAATTTGCAAGCATTAAATGAGCCCAGCGGGAGCTTTTCAAGCAGTGTCGCCTCATTGCGGCCCTTGTGTCTCTCTCTCTTCCTGCCTCATTCTCTCTCCAGATGTAAATAGCGGCCGCCGGAGCCCTTCTAGGTGTTGGAAAAACATTCTAAATTATTTAAGAAAATGGCAAGCCTCTCTCCTCACTTCGCCCTTGGCTTACCAACGCCCGTTGTTCCGTTGTATGCAAAGCTCTGCTGTATTATCGGCATCAGTCATCAGTCGGTCAGTCAAATAAATGCACAAAATATGGTAAATCCTTTTAAAACAATCGCGTTCACTTTCCGCTCATTCAACTCTCGCACCCGGTGCAAATCCTTGCTGGCCGGTCTACACATCCGAACAATTCTCAATTCGCTTCCGCAGGTAACGTTTTCAAGTGGCTGTCAATGCCACAGTGCCGTCAATGTGCCAGTCCTAGACCGCCCGAATGTCCCCTCACCGTTTAGCTGTGACCTTCGACAAAACAAATTCCAATTTTTATAAATAAGTACGGTCGCCTGCCAATGGTGGATGGATGATGAAGCGGTATGTCCGGGTAATGTATTTTGTGCCCTTGAATGAAAGGAATTTTAGCAAAAGGAAAGAGATGGGTGAAAGAAAACTAGAAAGATTAAAGTGATCTGCCCGTTTTTCGTCCCAGAGTTGCCCGTCGTTAGCCAGATGCGAAAGAAGGAGCGACAGAATGTTGTTGGTTCTTCATTTAATGGCGGGGTTTCCATTTCATTTCCACCTGGGACACGAAGGAGAGCAGGCTTCGCTTGTGATGCCTTTGATCTGTACTGTCATGCGGTCACCATGGCAATAGCACGCCGCAGCAGTTGTCCTGGTACCTCCGATGCCATCTGGGTAAACACTTCCTTCTTAAGACCGGACGCGCAAAGGACCGGGGCTCCATCCATCCACCGCGCTCAATACTGCAGCCCAGCGTGAGCGTGTTCGATTGATGCACCGATGAAGGCGTGGACCAAGAATGGCCAGAAACGCCGGGGAACTGTAGAAGTGTAGATAACGGTGTGGCTGCGTGGCACTGCGGCATAATCAGTGCAACGGTGATTACCTTCCGCGGGCTGTACCGTCCCGTGGTCGTGCTTTCTCAAAAGAAAATGATCCCGAGAAAAGCTCTGCCTCCGGACGACGGGACGACGGAGCAGAGATGGGCCTCGACAGGTCCTTTGAGTCCTTTTGTCGTTTTGAAAAATGAAGTGCTTCACGTCCGCTCGTTCGCTCGCTGGCGCTTGGGACCGTCACGGAACGTGCTTAAGTTCCCGCGAGCGCGCCCAATGTATAATGCAAGTTCCGGTGCTCGTTCTTTTCCTTTAATGTTGGAACTTTACACAGCCCAGTCCCATAGAGATACGGGGCCACTCTCTTTAGTGGCGCCTCGTAATGTGCAAGTCAAGCTTTAAAGGTAAGTAGATGATAGAGAGGGAGGGGGGCTCCAGGAGGGCTACGGGGTACTTTCGTCTTCGCTGTGTAGCTAGTCTCAGCCGGTCAGACAATGGCGCTAAAACAATGTTGTGCGACGTGCACGGTGTGCACTTTAATATGCATATTTCATTCATGTCTGCCTGCGCTGCGTGGAAAACACGCTTCGCTGGTGCCGTTGTCGGTGGTGGGCACGTTTAAAGTTGGTTGGCGTGTAAAGTGCACTACAAGTTTTGGTGGTTTTTCGGAGGTGAAGTGAGTCGCAATGAGTCAACTGGACAAGAAGCCCTTTTTGCTCTCAATGGAAGAAGAAAGATCATTTTTTTCTTCAAACGTTGATGCAGTTTTAGAACGACTAATGAAATAGTCTCAGGAAAGGAATTTATAGCCTGACAATAGCGTAGAAGCTGCTTCAGAGAAGAATCCTTCTAGCTCATCGAAAAAAGCGCCATAAATATTCTTTGAAAGAAATCATTGACCTATATGAATTTCTCAGAATTGGGGTGCACGATATCTAAAATGGCGCTACAGTTGTTTGCGTTTTTTTTTACAAAATAAGTTGCCCTTAAAAAAGGATTGTAAGCAGCCCATAGCAAGCCATCTAATGCAATCGCAGAGCAGCTGTCAGTAATATTTTTCTTTTGATCCAGTAACCTTTGAATGAATTTCTTGTTCCGTGGAACCACAGCCCAAATATGTGTTCGTTGTCAGCAAGATGCGTTGAGAATTCGCGCTGCAAAAAAGTTTCATTTCATTAAAGTGTGGGGTTATTGGATTCAGAATTCACTTCTAGCCCGTTCAGGTACGTAACTCACTGTTTACACATTAATTTGAAAGGTATTGCGGGGCAAAAAAGCACACAAGCGTTAGAACACCTCCATTTGACGTCACTTAACTCAAGTTTGGTGCGCTGTTGGTACAACTCCAGCAAAGAGCTTGCACAAACACAAACTCCCACCCTTTCGTCTTTAAGCACGAAACCTGCTGGATGGAAGTGTTTCCCGAAGTACCATGGCGTCCCTCATTTCCAGGGGGGAGTGATCCTTCACTGTTCCGTGTAGCCGAGAATGTTAACCTTTCCACCATTCCCGCCGTGCACACTTTGATGAGAAAGAACTCCGAACGAATTGGCTTCCCACTTTGGTACCACACTTTCTGTTCGAAACAAAGTTGATGTGTGTTCGATGGGACGACGATGGTGTGCTGGATGGAGCTCGAAAGGAGGAGCACAGGCGGTGGTGGCAATGTTGGGGATGGGTTCAAAAATCCTTCATTACTATTTGACACCCATGTACACACCGCACCGCACCACGGCCACGGTTCAGACAGCTTGACGTTCGATAAAAATCGATTTCCCCCCGGCGTCTGAGGTTGCCGGTCGTCTCCTCGACCCAGACCCAGAACGGCACTCGGTGTGTGCGACCGTCGCCTAGAATCAAAACTCTATTCAACATGCCCGCTGCCTTCCCGTTGCTCCGTTCTCTCTTCCTTCTGAAGCAACACTACAAAATTGAGCCATTTTTGAGCTACTACCACTCGCTGCTACTTGGCTAGCTCGCTCTCCCGGGGTTGGGTCTGTTCGTCGTTAGGAAAAGTTGCCGAAAGATCAATAGGCATCGTACCATAAAGTGTAACGGGAACAGCTCCTCCGAGAAAACCATGGCAGAAGAAGGAAAAGAAAGCCACCATTCTCCTCGTGTGGCCAGTCGTTGAGTGCCGGACGCGTGAACCATCGGAAAAAGACACACCACCCTCATGGGCTACATTTTTCACATTTTCCACTCGCCTTCGTCGTCGCTCAAAACAAAAATACATAATAATGCATAAAGGGCGTGAGGAGGAGCAGGGGGTTGCCATGCGAAAGGGAGTGAGCTCGGACCGGAGAGTGGCACTGAAGTCCCGCTGAATTCGCCCCAATAGTCTTATTATGTGTATTTATGTCCAGTATGTTTCATATTATTATCATCCCTCCACTACTACTCGCATCGCAGCCGCGTGGTGGTATTGTGTATCTCTGGTCCGCGTGCTGGTGATGCTATTGCTGCTGGCGAATGGCACGGGCACCATTCCCGGCACCGGGAGATACATAATATGTGCTGGGGATGCAGAAAAAAGTTATTTGAATTTTTTGATCATTAAACATCTCTCTCGCGGTCGCCGCCGTCTGGTGTGTGTCTGGTGGTGTGGCCTGGCACACACCAAGCGAACCGCGCGAACTGTCGGTCTCGTGCTCCCTTCCGTGCTAGCGAGGGCAGCCCCCCTGTGTCAATGTTGCAATTTCCGTCCGCCGTGTTTGGTTATGTTGGCCGTTTTCGCCCGTTTTCACCGTTTTGTGACACCTCTTCGGTTCCTTCTGGGGGGGGGGTGGTTGGAGGAAAACCACCCGGCCCGGCCATCCGGGACAAGCTGTACCAGCCAGCCGGAACAAACAAACCTCGTTCTCGTTAGGGGAGTTTTGGCTTTCATCGACATTCATCTTGAAAGTTTTTCGCTTTTTTGTTCGTTTTTTTGTGTATTTTTATATTTGTAGTTTTATGCTGCCATTTTTGCATAAACCAGCACTTCTCGCAGGATGTTTCGTGTTGGTTAACGATGCAATTTTCGGTGGATGAAAGTTCAATGGGAAGATATTGCATGAGTTTAACGGTGTTTGCTTGTTTAATTTGATATTTTTATTACGTCTTCAGTGCAATATTTCGTAGTGTTTTATTTTAAAAGTTATCGGAAACTATTGTGCAGCAGAATTCTTTGTTTGCTTCACTCGTTTGAAAGCTACTAAAATTATCTAATTTGCTAATTTATTTTGCTTACGTTTAATACAACAAACGGTTGGTGAAGAGATTTGGAAGGATTCACTTTTATCGCTTTTCTGAGCTATCCTCAAGGAAGATAAAATTCTAGATGTCCTAAAGAGTAGGATTTTATCATCTACTGGACGATTGAATGCGTTTGATTGATCTAGAATTCCTTATTATTATAACCAAAAGCCACTGAAAATACACAATCAGTGGTACATTTAAGCAAAAAACCTCAAATATGCCCAACCCCCGGTAAAGTCTGTTTATCGCCGTACAATGTTATTCAAAAGTCTACTACTTACTGTTATTTAAAAGACTTTTCCTGAATATTGTTGTTTCTAACAACCAACCGTTTTGAGCAATGCAATACATTCTAAATTTGCATTACATGCAAAATACGTTCAACCATTTTTTCCAAAACAAATTGCTATAGTTCACATAAAAGCTCAAGTTACTATTATCAATAGTAACTCAGTAAATTTCATACAAAGTACGGCCTGCAATCAACATTGTACGTTGTGCTGCTACGTTTAACAAAGAACACAACCGTTTGTCTAGGCGTACCCGATACCAATCCTACCGAGCATGTGAATTGAATGTTGATTGCTTCGGAAAGGCGGGGGAAACGTTCGAGACACAAAAATGTACTAAGCTCCTATTCGGCCACAGGCACTGAGCAAACACTCGCTCGTCGAACACTAAGGCGGCCTCGGAACAACCGAAACTGCCGGGGACGACAGCTGAAATCAAGTATCGGATCGACTGACCAAGGATTGGAGCGAGCAGAGCGAGAGAGATGGGGCCGCGCACATAACTAGCGAAACAAAAGTTCCAAAAAGACATAATTTGCAGTTCCAGCAACCCCCTAGACCATCCTTCGCACCCCCGGCACTCCCGGTACAGTCTCCCGAAAAGCTGAAATTCCACATCCAATTTTGCATTTTCCGCTTCAAAGCATACCGCCAGCACCAGGCGGCCCTAGACCTAGAGCGTCCATCCAACGGGCACGGAGTGCGGCATCGTTAGCCGGAGGACCACTCCCTTCCTTCCCCCCCTTCCTCTTCCCTTCCCAACAAACCGATGGCACCCTAAGCTAAGTGGCAAAGTGATGCTCGTTATTTTTATATGCGTTTCATATGCCGCACCAAACATCGCCAGCAGCAGCAGCGTGGCGCACACGCAACGAGATCTGCACGCTGCTACGCCAGAGCCACCAGAGTAGTGAGCAAACCCGGAGCAGTAGCAGCTGGACTGGACTGGTAGCGTCTCGTGAACTCGCAGAGTCCACTCCTTGGGGCGAAACCGTTCGAGCGAACGCCATCTTTCCACGTTGGCACGTAGTGCTGCTGCCTTCCGCATATTCCCTCCGGAGATCTCCGGTGGTGCCCCCCTACTCCCTGGTTTTTGGATTGGCTTTCCCGTACACATCCGGGGCAACGGTTACGGACACGGTGTCCTTCTTCTTCTTTGGTATCCTCGTCGCTGTCGCAGTTTTTGCTGTTGCGTTCTGCGTGTCTGAGCATCCGTGAGCTTCCTGAGCGCACTTCAACAGCCTCTCCTCTGGCAGCTCCTGGTACTGCCGGTACCACGGTCTCCCGGTCAGCAAATCCTTCTGAGCTTGACCTCTTCCGGACGTTCAGGAAGAACCGTGAAGAGCCGGCCTGAGGTCGTGGTTGAATGGTGGAGGCGGTTGTTAGGATTTTTCCGGAGCGAAAACGCAAATCCTTCTGCCGTGTAATCCCTCTTCTTTGGCCGGGGCTGTGGCCAACGAGGCTAGCCAGCCAGCCAGCCAGTCAGCCCGGGACAGACCACCGTGCCAATGTGTCGCACGGAGGCTGTGCTACTCGGGGAATAACGTAACCGTGCCCGAGCATTCCATAACCGAGCGTCCGACCGGCCTTTACGGATGCAAATGACACAACATGCCTGCTGCTACCGTTGGCCTCCCAGTGG
This sequence comes from Anopheles aquasalis, assembly GCF_943734665.1. Taxonomy (NCBI): domain Eukaryota; kingdom Metazoa; phylum Arthropoda; class Insecta; order Diptera; family Culicidae; genus Anopheles; species Anopheles aquasalis. The sequence goes on along the minus strand of NC_064878.1, from coordinate 49,498,524 downwards.
CACAACAGTCTTGGATTTGTTTTGTGCCGTTGTGCGGCCTGGCTTCGTCTCGGCCAGGGATGGACATTTTTTAGCCGGGGCAATTTTCTTGCCCCCCCTTTTCAGTTCCTGCCCCGCCCGTGCACGAACGGAGGGTGTTGTGTTGATTCAGCGTGCTTGGTCCCGATTTGCCCATTCTTTGAAGTGAATCGTCGACCTTCCCATCGCGGCAACGGCCGGTTTGGGGCCGTCGTTCATCGTCGTCGTCGAAATGATCCGCTTCAACGGCTTTGGCCGGCACAGTTGGACGCAGTTGGGTGTTTTGGGGCTTTTTCGACCTTTTTGACCAGCTGTGTGTTGTTGATTGTGGTGCTTCTTTTAACATTACAAAATTGTTGACCAAGCATATTCTTTGAGTGAAACAGTTATTGCTTTTTTTATGAATTTCGTACTCTTTTCTGTTACTTGAAATTGCAATTGAGTTTTTTTATTTTTTCAATCAGTTCAGTAATCTGTTTGTTTATTGCTTTGTTGGTATTCTGTTATTTAACTATTGATTCGTTTTCGTTCTTGTTTCAACTGCATTTTACCAGCATTATGAAATGCCTTCCTAATTTTTGAATTGTTGTCTATTGTTTTGGTATTTAAGTTTAACTGATTTGTCTTATGTTTCAAGTACACAATATTCAATGTTTCCATATGTAAGCTATGCTTTAATCTTAGGTTTTAATAATACATTTGCTTATAAACTGGTTAATGAATCTTTTTTAGGATGAGATTAAAGAGATAAGTTTGTTATTAATCCTAAAAGACCATCAGATTTCTCATATATCGCTCCTATCCTTTAGACGAAGGATAATAGAACGGATAAAGAAACCCGCAAAGCTGCTACCCTCTACCTCTTCTTTCAACCATTTTGCGCCATTTCCATATCAGCTTGATTTTTGTCAAATTAATCCCCCGCATCAGGCCAAGGTACAAATTACTGGTCATCTACGCAATCTTCCCACTCCCTGTGCCTGTGCTTGCGGCATCCTGAAATGAATTTTGTCCACCAGATGGTGCTCCGTGGAGACAATTGGCCGCCTGTGCGTGGCTAGCAGGTCGATGGTTTCGAGAAAGCGAACGAGATGCGCCCAGGTTCACTCGGAGAGTCGCAGGACCATAGGAGAAAACCTCCGTTGGACGGCACCGTGCTCTAGAGTGACCACGGCTTAGAGCGGTCCAGCGGCTGTCAAATATTTGAATCGCCGAGCCGAAGGGTGGCCGTCGCCAAAAAGGAAAGAGGTTTTCTGCCGGGCAGCCCAGGAGCTAAGCGGGAAAAGGATCAGGAATCCCCGGGACATGGTTTATGACTGCAGTAAAATCTTTCCACACAAACCCGACCACCGGGTTAGGAGGAGGTGTAGCCGAGCTCTCGGGAAAAGGTTCTCACTTGTGGCCAGCGAACGGGGCATGACTTTCGGCCTCCCGAAAAAGGTGCGCTTCGGGTGTCCGTGTCTATGGCATCGTCGCCGTTTGCATCTCAACCGTCGTCGTCGTCGTCGTGGTCGTCGTCGTTGTTGGCCCCTGGAAGGGTGTACGTGTGCTGTGTTTGGGGTCCAAAAAGTGGCGGAAATGGATGAAAATTATTCATGCAAATTTACGCCACCTAGGCGTGTGCTGCAAGAGACAGAGCGTCCGGAGTGGCTCGCTGGCCCGTTGGTTGGCCAGCTGGACTGCTTGGACTACGGTGGAGACGCTGTGCCTAGACACAGCGATCCGTTGCAATAAAATATATCTTCAATTTCGGTGTTTATTCAAATGAATTTAAATCTACTGAGGGCAGGACTGGGGGCCAGCTGGATGACACTGTCAGCACCACATAGCGCGCCGGCCCACGGCTAATGTTGCTGCAAATTGTCGGCAATCCCTTATCAAATCAACTCTCCTCCCGCAACGCTGGGAGTGCTGGAGCAAAAAGCATTCCCGGGCGTTCGCCGGGCGATCCAAGTATCAAAAATCAAAACAAAGATTCATAATTATATCCTGGCACCGGCAGCACCAGCATCCAATCCGGTGCGAGGAAGAGGGCGTGCTGGGTTGGCGTAATGGCAAAAGTAAATTTAATGTAAAATGGTTGGAGCATAAAATTGGCAATCAGTATGACCCGATCTCAGCTGGGGCCGTGGCTCCGTTGCATTGCTGCTTTCTCCATGCATCCGGCCACATGTGTGACCTTATCGGGCAAATGGAAACCAGCACCAGCACCGACTGGACACATCGGATCGGATCGGATGGTGATGGTGATGCTGTATGGTCTGCACATTGCACGGTATGCGATGCTGGCGCACGCTCTCGCCTGGTGGAGCTGAGGAAATTAATGAAATTATGAGCAAAATAATGATCTTCGGTTTCATTCCCCTCCCGTACCACACTCGTGGTCGCAGAGAGTGTTTCACCAAACACACACGGGCAGCCTGTAAGTGGTAATAGTTGTACCAATAGTTGTTCGCTGGTGAGTTCAGTGACCATCGATAATGGTGTGCTGATCTGCCGGCCGGCTCTCTACGATTATGGTTATCGCTATCTGGCCGGATTTTGATGGCACATGCAGTGCACGCGTTCATTTTTTTATCAATATTTACATAGAAATGTTTTATGTTGTTTTCGATGGCGATAATGGAGTGGGCCACAAGGGGGAAACTATGTACGGTGTGCGATTTTGAATAAATAAAACCATAACCAGGGTTAAAAGAGAGCATTGCTAATCATACTTTTCGGTTTTAGTTACCACGAAAGTGAGCCGAGAGTTGGTTTTAAATGACTTTCCACTTTCATCAGCAGCCCGCCCGATGGTGTGCGCATTAGAGCACTCCAGATAAGTGAATCCTTGCGAGGTCGGTTGCGTCGCATGCGTTGCTTGTTGAAAATGGAGTATGCGTGCTTCGGTGCAGACCGGCCAGACCGGAGAACCGCAATCGATTCTAATAGTACTAATAATCATTTATTTGCTGATTCGCACATGATGCACCCGCAAATCATGGCGAATGGAAACTAGACTACTAATCACGGTTAGCCGCGTAATTGATGTTTTGTCGGTCTGTGCTGGGTTCTTATTGGATAAATTATTATTCTGAAGGTTCGAATTGGGAAACAGAAAATGATTTGCTTACAGAAAATGTGTTGTTTTGTTTGACTTTTCATGGAAATTTTCATTCTTTTTTCTCGTTTCACTGAAGTTGATGAGGAAAACTCCCGAATCCGTTTTCCTTTTTGATCGGCTATCCATTCGCTTCACACCACAACCACAGATCACATTACACTACGAGCGGAGTGGAATAACAATTTTGATAAGGGTGTGACATTTGATAAGGGAGGGTGCAGCATTCATTTGTTATGGATGGTAATTGTTGTTAGTCTGCTTTGTGCAGCTTCTATCTTGGGAAATAGGTTTCGTATTCTATATGAAGTTGGAACACATATATTAGGTGTGCAAATTTGATGTTCTTGTTTTGAAATCTGAAAGCATAAAATGGGGCAGAAGCAAGATATCCATTATTGAATGCGTTAAACTTTACATCTGTATGTGTTCCTTAAAGTTTGCATTCTATGGTAAATAGGTTTTACTAAGGAAATGGATGTCACCTAAATTGAATGTACGATAAATGACAATCTAAGCGAAAGGTTGTCTTTCCGGAATGACTAGAAGCGTTTTGGGGATTCAATTGTTACTCACTTGAAATACAATACTACGACGGTTACTTATCTTTAGCTTTAATGTTCTGAAGTTAACGAATGTTTAGGCCTCTTAACGAATCCTGTTTAAATCCTCAATGTAACAGTAACTCAGTACCAAACTAAAACTTTGCTCTTCGTCCACATTGTGCATTTAAACAATTATCTTAATTACACTGATAGAGAGACATTCCCTCCAGTCTTTTTAATTTTTTTCCCGTTTCTCTTTTTTTTTAATTGAACACTCCTACCGCCTGTCGCTCGCACACTTGGCACCAAACAAGCGCGGTCTCTCAACCTCAAACATTATCCGCGAGCTCCATTGGCACCCTTTTTTAAGCGATTACAACCCATCACATGTTAACATGTAACATACTGAAGAGCATCCCGGTGCGGAAATGGTCTCACAGCGGAAGTAAACCCGAAAAACACCCACCCTGTTCCCTCCGAATCGATTGCCGAATCTAATTACCTCCATCTCCGGCGACTGTGCCGCGGTATTCGCGCGTTCGCGGCTTCGATTTGGCATTCCGGGCGCGTTTCAGCGTCAGTTCAGTAAGCCACACATCCCATCCCGTTGCCTCCTTCCGTCACGCTCTCGTTGCCATTTTTCGCGAATGTAATCGCATTTTGAGCACCTTTTTTCCTGGCACCGTTGCCGGCACCGGCTGGTACGTACACGTGTTCCCACGGTTGTTGTTTGGCAAAATGGTTGCAATCGAGCATGGGAACAACGAGCTCGTGTTTGCGTTTGGGGAAAAAAACAAAACCAAATCCCCAAATTGGAACTCGCAGAGCAGAGATGTGCCGAGGATCGAGAACCGAGGACAGATTCCGTTGGATTCTCAAGAGGTGCGCTCGCACACGATAACGATGGCAATCTTTAAGTAAACGAGCATTTCACCAGCTCTCTCCAGCAGCTCCCACGGGTCTGTCAGCACGTTAGTTCTGTCGTCTGTTCTAGGTTGAGGAACACAGACGCACACACTCATGTGGATCGTGGCGACAACACAATCGGTTCGTGACTGGGAGGAAAAAGGGGTTCTCGGTTAGCACCAAAGGCAGCGTGGCATCGGAATCGGATGTATAAATCAACCTCTTGCTCGCTCTCGTGCCGTTCCTGTGACGGAAGCGTGATGCACTTTTTGGAGATTGTTTTCGCCTCCCCATCAGTCTCAGGCGGTTGATGCTGGCTGATCTATCCATTTCCTTCGTTTCATTCCGTCCCGTTCGTGCGTGCTTGCGTGCATGGCGACGTGATTGCGTTAAGAAATGAAAGCAATCGACCGCCACCGTGGTCGACGACGATGATGACGCTGACGACGTCTGGGCGAGTGGCACGTAGTGCACGGTGCACATTAAATCATTACAAAGCAGCAACAATAACGGGCAGCATCGTCATCAGCAGCAACAATCATTGCTCATTGTGCGCAGTCCGCGCAGGGTTCAGCGAGCGCAGTAGTAGTCGCCTAGTGATCATCTTGGCAACGCGGACTTTCAACGTCGAACAAAGAGCTCGAGGGGTCGTGAGACAGTGAGACAGTGAGCGAAAGAGCGAAAGAGAGAGAGTGAGCAAGAAATGGGGTGCAGATGGTGGCACATTGCCAGGGTGGTGCTGAGATCGGGGGTTGAAGGGGGTGGCAGAAGGGAGGGAACATGCATGCGTATCGAATTACCTTCTTTCAACCTCTCTCTCCCCCTATATATACAGTGGTGGCACTTCTCGGAGGCCATATCGCCCAGAGTGTGTGCGTGCTGGTTGTTTGTATGAGTGCGCAAGGGTTGACAGGACGAGGGTAGGAGGGTGGTGAACGTATTTTGGTTTTCTTGAATCACACGACGCGCGGCAGCATGGCTATCAGCTCTCCATTGGTCGAGAGCAGCGAGCGAGCGCGAGGAATGGATTACAGTCCCTGATGGAAAACAGATGCAGCATCAGCATCGGTAGTCGGTGCTCTTTCCCCCTGAGTACTTCAAACTCCTTTATCTGGTGACACTGTATTCCTCAGACATTGCAAATTTCCCTATTTAAGTGTCTTTTCTTCCATTGAAGAAACTCTTTTTGGGAGTTATTCATTTTTGGAGTATCTAAAAGTAGGAAGCAAACCAGAAATCACACTCAATAATACTAATTATTACCTTAGAGAGCTGTATTGTACTGTTACTGGTACTGTTACAATTTATAAAACAATTACTTGGAGTATAATAATTTAAAAAGCATGCGAATACATATTTTATGAGTTATTAGCATAATTTAATGAACAGTTCTCGTTTTGATTACTATAAACAATTGCAACTAACATCATAAACTGTTGATAACAATCACACTGCACTGTGAAATGAACGGTAGCCTTCAAAAACCCTTTTTACATCCCCTGCTCGACGTATTGGTGAGCACAACTTTGTCACCAACCACGACGACACAACGACCACGGCAATGACTACGACGACGACTGCGAAGAAAAAGAAAACGACGCGAACGGAACGCGAAGTTACTCGGGGGCAACGTCGACCTCGCCTTCGTCGTCATCGTCTTCGTCTTCGTTGTCTCCCTGCTGTTTGCCCACAAGAAGATGCTCGAGAAGGAGTCCTGACGAGGCACGAAGACCATCCGATGAGCGCCTTGGCGGTCAGCCTCATGAGGAGGAACACCAATCGAAACGTTTCTGTCCATTTCGTGGTTCATTCCATGCCAGCCCGAGGGACGAGGGTCCTTCAACTGAAGCGGACGAAGATGTTTACCAAACACAGCTAACCGATGGCCACCTAGTGTTCTGCTGTAGCGTTTGGACACCATTTGCAGCAGGAGAAATCGAACTCTATACCAATCGTGGTGGTTCTTCTTGAATGTTGAAACATTTTCTCAAACTTATTTTACTTCCCAAACATTCCCACGGAAGGTGGCCGGGGTTTTTTCGCAAACATTCAAATCAGCTATCAGCAGGGAAAACGTTTTAAATGGGCGCAATCAATCGGACCAAGACCCGCTGCAGCCATTTCAACGCTGTACGCATTGCATTTCCGATCGGAGAAACTTCATCTTTCAGCGTCACCGCATCCAAACCATGGCAACGAACAGGCGAAACAAAGAACTAGAATTCACGAAAAACCCTCTGCGGAAAAGCGAGGGAGAAAAAATGCTAGAAATTAATTTGTAGTTGCTGGAAAACTTTGTCAGCAACCCATCGAACGAACGAACGGACTCGCTCAGTCTCGCTTATCTACGAATCCCGTGCTACTGACAACTGGATTGCTTCTGCTGCTGCTGCTGGCATACTTCAACACATTGCCATTAACGGAGAACCTGGTCTGAACCTCAAGGGCCGCGACAAGAACGAGACGAACGAAAACTCGACGACAAAGCGTGGAATTCGAAGACGCCTAGGACTCCTTTACTCGCATCCAGCACAAGGACGAACCACCGGTTCGGTGCGATTGGTTTACGATTTGCGTTTCGACGGAATTTGCATTCCCGAAATCGCATTCAGGGAGCGAAACTTTGCCGTATCGAACGGTGAACGGTGAACGGTGAACGTCTTCGATCAGCAGCACCTCCGACCTGGTGCTTCACGTTCAAAAGGATCTACCCCGAAACCATTCTGCTATCTCATTTGGCGCAAAGTTGGCAATTTATGGCGTCGCGAATCGGACCATCGAGCCAGCCCGCTAGTGGGCACAAGCAACTCTATCCCCAAGGAAAGATGACCGTGGCCCGACGCGGAACTTCGCGGAGAGGAGGCAGCAGCAGCAGCATGTTAATATGCTCACATTTTATTATCC
>NC_064878.1:49476048-49478548 GCF_943734665.1 Anopheles aquasalis | reverse complement strand
CAACCGAAGGCCACCCACTTAACACCTTATTGCTCGACAAAATGGCTCCTCGTCCACCAAAGGGTTCTGCGTCTTGCCTTGATGCCGTGGGCTCCGATCCGATCTATCGGCTTTCTCGACCTGGCACCGGCAACAACGATCGCCCCGGCTCCCCCCGGCTGACTTTTCACGTTCGATTAATGTAGTCAGCCTTGTCGGGATGTGCAGTGGAGCGAAGGTAATTAAATTAACTTGCTATCCCCAACCCCACCCGGGTAAATAACTCGGCTTAATGTGTGCGACTAACTATGCTGACTCCTTGGCGACCGTCGTGTCAACATCGAGCATCACCCCCCTGGCCCCTCGGAGAGCATGCTCATATGCTCACAATGCACCTTCTCTCTCGCTCTCTCTCGTGAGCCAGCATCGTTGAGCCAATTTATTTATTCATGTTGTTCACCGATATGCATTAGTGTGTGCTCCCGGTGGGGGCTCCTCACCTCACCACATCTTCGGTTGCTCCCGGAATCGGAATTTCGCGCCACGCCAGAAGGCGAAGGGAGTGATTGTGGCATCGTGGCGTGGTGATACCTGTGCATGTGCATCCATCGATGGTCTCCGGATCTCCGTCGTAGCATATAAACATCGTCGAAGGCGCAATGCGGCACCAAACGGAAACGCACGTGTCGCCGGCGCCAAACCCAAAACACGTTCTCGACTCCGCTGTTCCTCGTCCTTTGGAGTGGTTTGTTGGTTGCTCGAACTCATTGTAACTAACTTTTGCCCTTTTACCAGCAGCCAGCGAACCAACAGCACCTTCCAGTAGCACCAGCATCCACCACCACCACCACTACGCCAATGTGCCACATTCTTGCATCGGTTCCAAGAGTGTTCGTCGGGTGTTTTTGGAAGATTCTCCCAAAAACTTTCCCCCCTGCGCTCTTTTCCGGGGTAGGAATGAGGTGTCCTTCCGTTTCTGTCTTAAAGTAAGCACCACCTTTAAAGGCACCAACACGCACACTCCTGTGGCTACAAACGTTCCAACACTTTGTAAGCGGAAGTGGCCAACGGGACTAGGGGATGCAGAGTGGTTTGGTGTAGACCGCATCAAAGGATTTCCAGGGCTCAGTGCGCCTCCTGGGTTCCCGGGTCTCGGAAGGGCCTTTGTGAATGTTGTTGTGCTCAGAAGGCTCGAGCATAATAAATTGTCCCGGAAGGGTACTTCTCCTGCCTGCATCAGAGGAGCGTGTTGGAGCTTTAAGTGTTGGCGAGTGTGCGAACGATTTGGACTCGGAATCTCCATCGTTTGATCGTTTGGTGTGCACCGAGAGCAGTGGCCCTCATTTGGCTTCTTTGAAGGTCGTTTTTGTGGACATTCTATTTATCTTTTTGGATAATTCTGCAATGGACTGGACTCGTCAGATTGTTGAGAGAGTTTCCATTTTCCATTGCATTTTGATGCAAAAAGCATTGCTGCTTTGCGTTTCATTTAGTTCACTCGTTCATTGTGCTACTTTCCAATCGGAGCTTTAGCAACAAACCAAACAGCGTACATAGCGTGGCAGCACAGCACAGCAGAGAGGAAAAAAATCCCCTTCATTGGCAGAATTGCAACGCAATCAAATAGAAACAACAAACGATGAGGTAGAGACAGAGAGATAGAGAGCGAGCGTGCGCTTAATGATCGCAATGTCAGTAATACAAATTAAAACCAATGAAAACGAATCAAGCATAAAAACGCATTCGCGCACTGGCTTCAAAGCGCGAGCGCGATGAGCTCATGATTTATAATGATTCGTCCTCACCATTCCTCCTCTTCCCCTTCTGTCCATCTCATCAAAGCTTGATGGGCAGAAAAAAAAATCCAATTGGCAATCCGCAAAAATAAAAACAACACAAACAAAATAAAAACCCCATCCGGCATCCGGTATTAATGAAAATACTCTTCTAAAACGGAATCAAACGCAGATAATTCAGATCAGCTTACGCACGAAGCGCACGCGGCGGCAATGGGATTGCCACTCGCAAAGCATATTATGCTGCAGGGGAGGACATTGAGGGGGCGGATGGGTGGCACACTCGCACGCACAGTGAGACGCCGGTCTCGGGGCCGGTCCGGTCTTTCTTTCTGCATGAAAAAGCTAACCGATTTGATGTGAAATCAATTGATTGAATACATAAATTGATTGTATGTAAATGGAGTGTGTACGAGCTTCGCTGATGGTGGGGATGGTGCGTCGTCCGGGCTTTATCTTTGTCCTCACTACCACATCAGCAGCAGCACACACGTGAGCATTAGTGACTCCAGTCCAGCGGGATGGTGATTGATGATTTCTGGGACACCCACCTACGGGTCTCTGTACCTCTCTCCTGTCCCTCTCTCCCTCTCGCTGTCGCTGATGGATGATTTGAATTTCAACATGTTGCGCTCATCATTTGCATTCTCCTGCCAGGGCAACATCATCATGGTGGTCCGGTACCGGTGGCGCACATTCGATTTACAATAAAACCAGTCCCTACT
>NC_064878.1:49463548-49468548 GCF_943734665.1 Anopheles aquasalis | reverse complement strand
ACTCACCGCAAATGAACGGTATCGTGCGGCCTCGGTGAACGAGAACTTCCGGTCTCGCCGAGAGCCGGTTCGCGGGGTATCGAACGTGAGGAAATGTGATTGAAAAGTTGAGCCCGCGCGGCGTAGCCGATGGTGGCCATGAAGGCCGAAAGTTTCGATGCGTTGTTACGAAACATTAGCTCGTCACGTGTGCACACGAGCACTTTTCCAACATCCGCAGCATAAAGTGCCGCGAGGAACTGACAAAAAAAAAGCCGGAAGGGGGGGCCACAATCAACGGGAACGAGAAATGCACCGGAAAGAATAGGTCTTTTCATTCATTCATCAACTCTCATCGTCAACCGCCGCCGGGAGCGTACAGTGACGTGTTTCACTGACAAACTAGTTAATTAACTTTGCTCGAGCTAACCGTGTGCCAGTGTCGGTGTGCGCCCGTGTCATTTCCGTGGAAATTGCAGATTTTGCATTCATAATTTCCTCTGCTGTTCTCGGTTTTTCTTTTTTTCCTCTCTTACTCTCACTGTTCTCTTCCGTTCTCGGCGTTGTGTCAGTTTCGGTGCAATTTTCACTGTTTTTCCGGTCGTTACAGTGACCACCACACGGACCGGCCACCAGGATTGCCATGGTATCAACCAGCCGGGCCGCGAGGGAGAACACTGGCGAATGGTCACATTATCTGAGTGATTGCTGATGTGGTTTAATTTAATTTCGCCACGATTAAGTGGCCAGTGGGTGGCCAGTGTGTGAGGGTGTGTGGGTCGGTAGTGGGCGTTTTCAAACTTTTCTGGCCAAGTTTTAACTAGGCGCACAACGGGCCGGAGCCCGTGGGAATGCTTGGGATGGCTTGGGAATTGGATGGCCTGGGATGGAAACGTGTAAATCGTTTTTCTCTCTTCTTCTTCTGGGTTTCGTTTTTTTCTCCAGTTTTTTTTATTCTCTCTCCTGTTGCTGTGCCACGATTCCATGTTGCCACCTTTTTATGGTCGCTTTAATTTCGAATTATGTTTAATGGCGTTACATATCAAGCGGAGATTGCGCCCGAGAGAGGACAGACGACCATTTGTCAGTGGGCACCATGCTTGAATCTCTATTAAAATTCAATCGCTAGTCTTTTTATTACAAAAAGACAGTTATTTCCACGCTTTCATTGCCTATTTAGAATCTATGGTGGTTTGTCACAACACTCTTAAAACTATTCTTGAAATGTTCTTTAAACATATTAATGAGAAATGAGGGTCTTCGTTCAATTGCTTAGTTCCTAGCTCATCCGCAGAACGTTGATCAGACCTGGGAGTACATGATCAATCACTGTTTGTGAATAGAGCCCATGATGAATTGCTTGACCGCCCAGGGAGTATCGATTGCCGCAGAATTGGCCAGCGTATCGAAAAGGTTGTTATACAACCGATGGAAGAATTGAACGAAGCATTCGCCTCGTCCTAGACGTGGCTTCGATGGAGCCAATGGCCTTTGAGCCTTTGAGGGGCACCGACACGCGATTTGTAAGCTAATGGCATTAATAGTTATGTATATCGTTGTGGTGAAATGATGTTTAGATATCAAATGATGCTCAGGAATTGGTTTATGCCTCCCAAGGAGATTTCTTCCAAATGATATTTTTCATCTATTAGGAATGGAATATTTCAACTGAATGTGCTCTATAGTTGATTAAAACCATTTATTTCACTTCTTACATAATCATAAATTAGATGGAATAATTTATTCTCACCCTAATTCATTACGACGACCAACTTTTAGTGCTTCTAAAAGATATGTTCCTCATTTTCACAAATGGATTGCCTTCTTTCACTAAATCATCACACTTTGCTAAGTAAAGCAATAGAGTATCTTGTAACAACATTATGTATCTTGTAATACTTTATGTAAATAATGCACCATGCCGTTTCCACGGCGTATGCACGGCGCATGTGTAGGGCAGTCCATTATGTGTTGCCCTTGTAACGGTCCAATACCATATGGCATCAAAAGAGTGCTAATCACGCTGATGGTTTTCTTATGTGACAAATGCTCTATCATCTTCCATCACTAACAATATTGGCTTATTGTGTCTTAATGCAGAAATAATTAATAATTATTCCATTAAAGGCAGAAAGCAAAAAGAAAAAGCCCCTGAATCCAGCATTCAGCGAAACACTCTCGAGGCTCGCTAACAAGCAACATCATGAATCATAAGCAATCCTTTCCTCGCCAGAGTCTCCACACTCTATCAGTGTTAATAGCCATTACCGGAACCATTTGTAATAAAAATTCAGTTAGAGCGGCATTAATATTCCCCAAACGCGATGAATCAAGCCGAGGCACGGCGGCGAAGAATCCCCAAAACACAAATGGCAATCGCTACGGAAAAGAGTCCGCCGCCCGATCCCCAGATTTATCTCCATCACCACGCCAGCATAACAGGGAGGCGTGGGAGCCACAACAAAACTCGCCGCCGTCACCACCACCCTTTCCAAAGTGTAATTAGAAAAATCGGAAACGACCATAACCGAAAACACGAAAACGGAACGAGCCCCCAAAAGGACCGGCCGCGGACCGGACCCGGGGCAGAATATCGCGCGGAAACCGAACGAATGAGATCAATCGATCTTTCATCTTTCATCGCCGTGTTTGATGTTCGCCTTTGGCCATCGTCGTCGTCGTCGTTGCCGGGGTCGGTGTCGACCCACGGTGAACCGATGTATCGATACAACGAATGGCACTCTGCTGCTGGATCGGTTCGTGGCGCTCACCGGAGAAATAAATCCCGCTTCCTAATGCAATAAATCTTCCCGGTGGGGCGAAGAACGAGACTGGCGGTGGGCAGTTTCTGTCGAACAGCAACGCGAGAACCGCCGCTGGCACTGACGAGACGACACACATGGAATGGCGGAGAGAGAAGAAGAGAAAGAGAAAGAGAGAGAATCTTGATTTAATGATTTGTCTTAATTATTACTTTCCCGTGGAACCTCAGGTCGGTCGATCTCTCCAATCTTTCGCTGTCGAGAGTTTTTCCTGCGAGTTTTCCGCGCGATTCTCATTCTGCGATACCGATCTACTACCGGACCGGGCCCGGGGATTCCTGGGGTTCGACAGTCGTCGTCGTTAGTCGTTCGTTCGTCAGTTGGTCGTTCTGTCGTGGGAACCGCTCGTGCTGCTCGATAGCAAGGACCACATCATATTACCATACCTCCCAGGACGCCACTTGAAAGCCTCCTTCCCGTCCACCTGCACGAGGGGAAAACGGGAAAAAGGTTCGATTTCCTCTTCAGTTTTTTGCGCACTCTCTTTCACTCTCTCTCTGTCTCACCAGCTGTGGCCTTGCGCCGGAGGAAAATCGATCAATTTCAATCAAAACCACCACTCGAAAGCGATGTTTCCGCGGGCACGGGCAAAAGGGAACAACCGGAAAAGTAATAGCTACAAACGGAAGAAGCCTTATCACCGGCGCATACCGGCGCTTCACATTGGGCTGTGCTTCACTTCGAGGATTCTCTAGCGACCGGTTGGTTGGTCCTTTGGCTGCGGTGCGAGCATAGTACCGTGAGTACCGTACCTCCGCACCTAAGTGTTGCTGCAGTACTTTATGGAGATTCAGTGGAACTTCCGTTTTGCAGGAGCTGGGGACTTTTTTTGTGTCCCCGGTGCTGTGTGCAGTCCACATTCACTGTAGCCACGGACTTTGTTCGTTCGGTGACTTCGCTCTTTCGATACGACGGTTTGAACCTGGTGAGTGTTGGTCCACCTGAGAACCGGCGAACTCGAAGAAGTCCAACGAATGTACCGTATCCGTATGAGGATTCCTCGGTTTTCTCCTCTCTTTTTTCCGACGAAGAATCTTCTTTACGACTGTGTCTAGTGTCCCGTGGTAGCTGACGCTGTCTGGACACGGACACGCACACCTTTCGCCATCTTTTTGCAGAGGAGCGCGTTCGTTCGCCAATGTATGTGAGCTCGAGATGTTTGGTCCTCGCTCCCGGGTACAGGATGCTTGCCGGTACCGTTTCCGTTTCCGTGGCCACTATTGCTTCCTCAGACATCCTGCAACGCGATCCTTGTGTAAGTCTCTGTGTCTGATGAAGTCTGGCGTTCCAATTCCAGAAAAGAAATCCTGGAATCAAAAATTCGTTCCTCTCTCTTCGCTTTACAACTTAATCCTCTTCGGCGTCTTCTTCCCAGGGTCCCGGGGGCCACTCAGCGTCGCTGATATGTTCGTGGTTGGCGGTAGGTTGAAACCTGGAGTGGGCATAAGCCTTCTTCTCTTCCTCCCCGACACCGGTACAGCTAGGCGTCCCAATTTCGACGTGGAACTAATAAAAGGGAAGAGCAGAGCATGGAAGAAAAAAAAACTGGAACGGAAAAGCCCGGGAAAAAGGTGGTGAAAATAACAGATTGGAACCGAATTGGCAAAGGCGTCTACCCCGGATCCGGACAGACAGAGAGAAAGGAAGAAAGAGAGAGAGAGAAGCGTTGGTAGCCGGTTGGCCAACACTCGACCATTCCACGGAGCGAACGGAACGCGCCCCGGTTCCGTTCCCGGTGATAAATCTAACATGTCACTAGCCCGTGATTGCTACCGTGAGCATCGGGAGGGAGGCCTCACGGACGGCCGTGATGGCCACTAGTACTCAGTCACGGCCATGGTTAGCTGATGCTGTTCCGTTTGATGAAAAATAAGGATGGGCTAGTTGCTGGTTCGGTGGGGATGAGGCTTTTCACGGGAATGGGGAGACGGTTGAAAAATAGAATAAAACACAAGAGGAGCTTCAAGGAATGGGGGGGTGGAAAAGGAGTTTGGATCGAATTCGATCGGGAAGAGGAAATCAGACAAAGAGAGCGCGCGGAGAGAGTCAACTCCATCGTGTGATTTCTGCTTTCCATATGTTTGTCTCCCAGTTTGGTGTGCCTGGCTATCTGTATGTGCCACGACACACAGAGGACACGGCAGCAGCACCATATATGTCCCGTCAGCCTACCACCCTCTGACAAGGGGATGCCTTTCG
>NC_064878.1:49418548-49458548 GCF_943734665.1 Anopheles aquasalis | reverse complement strand
CTGCGTGCTCTCGCTATCTCCTCTCTTTTCTGCTCTCGTTCTCGCTAGCGATGAGATTATAATAAATTAGAAAAAGTTGGAAACCTTTTTTTCCTCTTGCTTTTTCCCTCTCTCTCTTCCTTTTCTGCTCACGAATGGAGGAATGAGAAGGAAGAGACACACAAGCCTCGTGCTAGGAAAGAGGGTGCATTGAAAACGCCGCCGTTTACGTTGAGCATCATCGTGATCAGAGATCTGCTGCTGCTGCAGCAGCTGATGACGATGACGATGATGATGATGTGGGGTTGTCTTCGCCGATGCTAGGCTAGGCGCCCATGTAATAAATAATTATGTTCGCTGATATTCAAAGAAACTCACCTCACCAGCCCATTTCTGACTCTTCATCATCGATCCGTTTTGACATATTAATCAACGAACGTGCACTCGAGGAGGGCCACAGCTGCTCCGGTTCTTTCGTGGCCCAAATCAAACCACAGCGCCGGCAGCGTCAGCGTTTGAAACGTGAGCTTTACATAACAAGTCATGCGTGCCACCTCGCACCCCAGCCTCCGGTACCGCACATTGGTACCACGCATTGGTGATGGTGTTAAATGGTTTTATAGGAATCGTGTGTTTTTTTTTAATAGAAGAGAGCATAAGATGCCGAGAAGCAGCACACAAAACAATAGGACACAGAATTCATCTACCCACCACACCCTGCCTAGCGCTGCCTTTCTACGGGTTTTGTCCTCTTTTTTCGATGGTGAGGATTTCAAAGAAGAAGGAAGATCGGAGGGGACCGGAGCCGTTTGTACATAACATTAACCGAGGCCAAAATCCGAGGCGGCGAGGCAGAGGGACAAATAGGGGGGAAAAAACAGGAAAACAAATTCCCCTACGAGCGGAGTCGCTGCTCAACGTAGCATTAAAACTACTGAACGAAATAATATGAAATTTTGATCACTTAATCTGTACACTATTTTACATGTAGTGCCGTCGAGACTTCATAATAAATGTTGATACTGTTTTTGAACAGCTTTTTAAAATTCGGTTTTTGGACAAAATCGTAAAAAACGTCACTTTTTCAACTTAAAAAATCTGCCAAAAATCGAATTATTACCAAAAACTCAACTGGGCTAGCTGGATTAACTTATAATCTATTAAAATAATTTTGAATTGAATTTTTTGGATGACCCATCACGCAGCTACGATGGGCACCGTTTTTCGTTCAAATCAAAAGACTTGACCCTTAAGAAATAAGCGACGAACCCGGTTTGATCACTTGTTCATCTTCAAAATGCTGCCAAAAATCGAAAAATTGGAAAATCGAGAAAAATTTAACGGGGCTACCTAGATAAACTTGTAATCTTACAAAAACACATTTGTTTCTATGTTTCAGACGACCGCAGACGTGGCTAAGATGGGCACCGGAAAAAGTTTCTTTTTGAAAGGCACGTCTTCCTCAATTTGATGCCATGGATGAAGTTTTTAATTAATCTTCCACTAAATATAGCCCAATATTCTTGAAAACTTGTAGCTCAATATGAAATTCACTTGAAAAAAATAAGTTGAATGGTTTCTTCACAAAAAAAACGACAAAAATGAGCCTTTATTGACGCGAATTAACTCCTTTACTTCCTCCTTAAAATGGGTAAATCAGATTTTCTTTGATGTTCAACCGTCATCAAAGGGTATTTTCTCTCTCTGACGATTCTGAACCTGTTCTTCAATTCCACTACATCGTAAGAACGGTACGGACTCACTCCTCTACGCTAAATTTCACGAAAACACACGCAGCCGTTATATGATCTTGCTGTTGTATGTGCATCGACGGTTCGTCATGTACCCAACACTGTCTCAACATCCCAACATCATTCCACCTCTCGCTCTGTCACTTTTATCGCTCTGTCGTTTAACTCCCATCTCACTTACACAAGCTACAACATCGAGCGAGCGTTATATGCAGGGGTAAATGTTGTGCGTTCCATCTACCATACCCTGTACGTCTCGTACCCTCTTTTATCTACCTAACTGTTGCTGCTGCTGGCACTGGCGCCTGGTACATAGACAGCCGGAATCGTGCCGTTGAAACCTTGAGGCTGCGCGACCCCTCGACCAAAAGGGGGCCGCAAAATACAAACCAAGTGCCGAACTACGCCGGTTCGTTCAAATGTATGTACGAAAATGCGTTGCCTGAAGTCTCTCTTTCTCTCTCTCCGGGTCTGCTCGGGTTCTGCTTTATGCTCAATGGGAAAGGTCCCCCGAGACACATGCATAGCGTGCGTGAATGCTCTCCCCTGACGCGTGGTCGCAAAACAGCCCCAAAAAGTCGCGCCAAAAATGCGAAAGTCACGCGCTCTCGCCGTGGATTCACGTAAAAAGAGCTGAATAAAGAGAGAGAATTTCTGATGGGCAAAATGTGGAAGAAAGCTAGGCTGCTAAACAGACAGAGCCACTTTTTTTTACTGGTTAAATACTTATTACAAAAGTAAAAAAAGCGTTTTATTTCGGTAACTCGAAATATTTCAGTATTTAACTAAAAGGGCAAACCAATTAAACATGCGAACAAGCAAGCGCTAGAAATGTGTGCCAGAGAGAGAGAGAGAGAGAGAGAGAGATGTTGATGACGCGACAGGAACGACGGGGATAAGGGAATTGGATGGAATTGGAGATCCTGTTTGCGTTGACTCGGCGCAGCAGCTTGAAGCAATTATCTCTGGCCAGCAGCAGCGGCAGCAACAGCAGCAGAGAGCCAAACATAACGCATACGATTATTTATGATCCACTGGCATACAACGCAGAAGTGGTCGCGCGTTGGTGGCTCCACCAACCGACCAACCGGGGTGGCATTTATTGACGAACGGTTTTGACTGTGGCCAGCACGGAATCAACAGGATTATTGGCGTCCGGGTGTCATATTTTATGCTGTCCCTCTACGATACTATCATCCAGCACCTTCAAGGCCGTTCTTTTTTTTAAACTGTTCAATTTACGGACCAAATGAGACTCAAAATTTCCCCGAAATCGGTCCTCATTCATCCTCGAACAGCGCGTTACTCATAATTTGCGCGCATCACACCTCTCGGACGACATTTCGGTGGCTATTCCACTGGCAAATTTAAACGCCCCAGGTTCCAGTTCGAACGTATGCCGAATTTTATTGGCTTACGGGACTCCTGGCCCTCGCATGGAATCCGGGGCGGTCATAAAACTTGCACGAAATTACGAATTATGGCCGTGGCACGCAGTGGCTCCATCGTCTGTCGCTCGTCGTCTGGCCGCGCGCAACGGTCTGGACAGAACAACAATTAAACAAAACAAACAGACAAACAAAAAAACTGCGGAAACAACGTTCTCTCCGTGGCGAGCAGCACCGGGAGTACCAGCAAATCGCGCGCCCTCGTTGTCGTGTCTGTGTCGCGCAAAATAGTGTCTGATATTAATCTTTTACTGCTCCAACTGCTGCTGCTGCTGCGCCTGGTGCCTGATTTATGGCGAGCGAGGCCATAATTTTGCCCCTGACGCCCTGACACCCACCACAGTTACCTTCTGAAACGTCCCCCCCCACCCCCCCCGAAAAAAGGATTCAACCGAAGCGCAGTGCCATGCAGTGTCATAAATTGCTCCTCCACCGTACTAACGGGTCTGAGGGCTGAAGTCCTCTAAAGTGGGTCTCTTGCATCAGCCCCAGTCAGACCTTTCGGAGTGTGGACGCGAATTCTGGAATCGATCGGCGATTTGAAAATATTGATGAACGCGAGTTCGCAAGGACGGCTTCGGCTATCGGTGGCGTTTATGCTTCAGCGAATGCTCCATAGATTATTGTTTTTTTGTTGATTTGTTCGCGCACGCATCTAGTCGGTGTGCTGTCCCTAAGGGGTTCCATTTGAACTAATAGTTTCCTATTAATTTGTATCGCATCGCAGCAAACATCGGAGGCAGCTGCATGGTGATGAATGCAGTTAAGTATTGGCAACTATACCGCGATGTGTCGATGTTTCATCGACAGATTGATCGAAAAATAGTGAAAAAAAGATCATTTCATCACGCATTTATTAGTGATTCATGTTGAGCAGGACCCCCTGGCATTCGGGGTGCTAATTTGCGACAATTTTGCGAACAAACTAGTTTGCTGGAAGCTGCGAAGTGAATCAGCAGCGGCCTAATAGTCATCGAGAATCCCCCCGAGGGATTACTTGCTTCACCGATTTAGCCGTGGAGGCGCTGCAGATGATGCGTTTTGGGGCAATTATTTCCAGAAATGACGTCAACGCACAGTAAGAACACGGAACAATAACGATCACAAAGCCCGCAGGAGCAGCTCCGCCTGTCTTTTCATGTTCATGTCTGTGATTCGGTGAGTCATTGTTGCTTTCTTACTCACTAGTCTTGCGGTTCGTCTCGTGTGTCTCTGTCACGGTATCGCACGCGCGCATTTTAGAGCCTGCCAGCGAATGCAGCGATGCGATGAGTCACGATGAGCGATGATTCTTTTTTGTTCTTTTACACGGTGGCTGATTATCGGCGCGGTTGTTATCGTCGTCGCCTGTTTTGACATTTGGCTCGAGCGGCGGTGAAGCATTTCACCAAAGTGAAACATCATGTCGGACCAACGGGGAGGGGCGAGGCAAGAATAAGAGATGTTTTTATTTTAAAACGCCGGCCAGCCATTAGCTGATGGAAAAAGGCAATCGCAGCATGCTGAACAGGACTGTTGGGGTAATGCTGATAACGCGTGCGGGGTGCTTTTTCTGCTGCGTTGGGTGCCCATACCGCAAATTAGTTCTGCTCCGTTGATGAGGGTCTCTCGGTGCACTTCAGTTGGTGCTCGGTGCGCGCTTGCTTACATGCGTGGAGGTCTTAGGTCAACGTTGCTCTTATCAGCGTTGGTTGACTGATCGGCTCGATTCCTTATACGGTGTTTCTTTGCAATTCGTTTATTGCGCGTCGGAATGCAAATGTTTTACTTCTGTTGATAATTTTTATCTAGCCGTTTCGTTACGCTGCGTTTGTTTTTATTGATTTTTTTACATTATAAAACACATAAGATCAATTTAAATAACAAACTATGTATCATTTGTCTAGAGTTAAATAGTTAAAACAGAAAATATTTACGATTATCATTTTACAGCAACATAATAGTACAGCTACCAACATACGGCTACCAACATAATACATAAACAAAAGTCAGTAAGCAAGAACTATGTACGATTTCTTTTTAAATAATTGTAAATCGATTGGGACGTAATGCGTAGGACAAAACAACGGTTAATCGATTGATTATTAGGAATGCTACATTATAATATCTCGCGATCAATGCAATTTAACCATTTCCGTGATATTTGGAATCTATTAATATATAGAAAACCTGAGGAAAGTTCGTAAAAATATGTTATTTATAAGTTTATTCGGAGCTCTTTGGAAAAATCTATGGTTATAAAATGGTGTAGGTAAAATTATCGTGTAATAATAAGCATCACACAATAAGAACTCTTTGACAGGTTTGAAAAGGACCTTCGCTCATGCCCACGCATCACATTACCTACGAATTATCATTCCCGTTAATGAAGTGTACCTGACCCTGCCCAAAAACTACCCCGAAAAACCAGCACAACCTACCATCGAAACCAAAAACCCCGAAACCCTCCCCCTGGCCCGTACCAAAGTGAAACCGTATCTCAAATAAGTGTGATTCTGTTTGCACAACGAACAAACGAGTCGCAACCAGAACTTCAAAGCACCCCCTATCCCTCTCTCTCTCTCTTTCACCTCCCTCCGCTTTATGCGCTACCAAAAAACTATGTTATTCCACACCGGTTACGTTACTGGTTGGCGCCAGCTCCCCTTACCCTATCAACGGGGAGTATCGTTACAAATTATGTGTCTCTCCCGCGCGCGCTTCAAAGTTGCGTCACTCTCGCATATTTGATAACTGAACCCTGGACTCCCCTTCGTCGCCATCCAGCGGGGTAACCTTTCGATAATTGTTTGTAGCACGGCAAAACACAAGTGCAAATAGCGCGAGATTACCACCCCAACAACGGGAAAACATGTTGTTGTTTGGTGGTGATAGATAGATAGAGATGGATCGGTGTGCTGCTGGTTCATCAGAAAGTTGCACTCAAAACTCAAATACCATATCCAGGCGTACGTGTGTGTTCGGTGTTTATGTTTGTTCAGCCCAAAACCCCGGCCAACAAACGAATGAACGAACGAACGAGCGAGCGAGCGGTGGTTGCAACTTGCTTCATCAATTTGCGATGCTGCTGGTAGTGGAGCTGCCCTGGCTTCTGATGATTGCATGCAACCACAAAAACCGAAGAGAAGTGCTTTCCCGCACCCCACTGCACCGCGCCCACACGCAAACAGGGGGCGCCCAGGTGGCAATCAGAATTGGGGATTAATTTTTAACCAAAACATCAACCATAGCCCGAGCCCGAGCCCGAGCCCGGAGTCTGTGATGTGACGTGATGGGTGGGCCTGTGCGGGCCTGTGTAACGTGCTGCCGGTAGCTAGTAACTAAGCCACCCTTAGCCACCCGTAGCCACCATCCCATCGAAACCCCTTCACGCGTGTGCCACCGAAATAGAGAGAGAGGGAGTGTGTAAAATTCAACTGGTGTTTTGAATATTTAACGACTTGTTGCTGTTGCCTGTGAATGAGTTTGTCGTCGAATGGATGGATGCACCATCGATGCACCTTGTCGCGTTCCCTGCCCGCCTCACCTTCACCAGAAGCGAGCCATTTTGATGGCTAGGACAGGGATTCACCGTTCTCACATTTGTTTTACTGCCGGTTTCATCCTTTTTTGTGTGTGCGAGTTTTTCCTTTTGTTTAGCAGCTGGAAAAGCCTCCCCGTTCGCCCGCTGCCCGCTGCATGCAACAGTAATACGGCACTGGTCTCTCCGTTACTGGCCACCGTTAGTGGTCCGAGAGTGTTTTTGCGTTGCTCATGCCCGATATAATACGGCCAATGCCACAGCCTATTGGGCAACAGCTGGTTGGACAGTGTTTTCCCACGGTACCGACGACTTTTCCTCGCCCAACACGCTGGACACGGCACTTTGGCTCGTTGTCGTTCGCGTGCGAGCTATGAATTGGCATGAATTGCGTTTGCGAGGTGAGTGCCGAACTGCTCGTAGAGCGAACTGTGAGGCTCTATTCGCGACCACAATATGCCTTTCCGCTTCGGTGCAGAGAGTGTCTGGTGCGGGTAACGCTTCGCATTACTGTAACATGAGGCTCCACGGTATGCTCTAGAGCTGTGGATGGATGGAGCGTCACGAATGGTTGGGGAGGGGGGGGGGGGATACAGTTGGTTTCAGCTTTCAGCGACGGGCGGACGACTCGAGACGAATGTTCAATGTTAATGTTATATGGTCCGTTTCTAAACGCATTTCACTCAACATACTTCATTATCAACAGGTAATTTCCCTTGTTTTTTTAGATTCTTTTATCGATTGAGATAAGTTTATCGTTATCTACTATTAAGAATTTAAGTTTTACCTTGTGGCATTCACTTTAATTTCCATGCAAAACCTGATGCGACAGATACATGTTGAATAAATCGAAACATAAAGATAAAATGGATGAACAATTTTCTAAATAAATTGTTTATCCATTTTATCTCTATGTTTCGATTTACGATTTACGATTTACTATACGTTTAATCGTTTCTTATTGATGTTTTAAATATAATGCACTAAAGCTTGTGTAAGAAGTGTAAGAAACAAAAAGCAAATCAACCAAAGTATTTGGCGTTTGTTTGAAAAATCAGTTTGTTGTTATTCACTTATTTGATTTTATGCATCTGTTGATCGCAGAAGAAAATGTGTGTCTACGAGCATAAGGGTCCAAACCAACATAAAAGATAAACAAGAATACAATAAACGCAACCAATCTAATTTTAGTCATCTTAATGTAAGCCTCAAATATTGAAAACCGGTACAAATGTCAGTGTTTTAAACTGTTACACATGTCAAATAACAACATAAAGAATGCTAATACAAGTCTCTTCTCATGGATTGAAAAACATTCCACAACTCAACACACCGCATCGCAACTAACATTCCAATAGCAGAACACTCCGACGTTCAACCCGCGCAGTTCCCCACACCGAGTAACTAAGCGAATAAACCTCCAAAATCCAATTCCAATCAGGCAATCCAATCGCCGCGAGACTCCGGGATTTGATGTCAGAACCCTCTATTTCAATGTCGCGATCGCGCGTGATTCGCTTCGTTCGAAAACTGTAAACGAAACATCAAAGCACGTGCACGCCCCTCACTGAGAACACATCCCAGCACCACTTTTGCCCCCCGCCTCGTTTTGTTATTTCTTTTCGCGCGCTCGCTCGACTCCTCTCTTCGTTTGGGTCGAGGTGCGTACATTTGTAATTTAAATATGCATATTTCCGGCTTCCGGAGTCCGGGGTGGGTTCGGGAGCAACCCCGAGGACAAAAAGAAGAGTAGCTCCTGAACCCATCTATTCGATGGCAGCGGAGCGCGTGAATATTGTGACAGATTTGCAAAAAGTCCCACGTGATGCGCCGCAAACGATTCGAACGAAACCAATCCCACCGGCACCGGCACCGGCACTGGCACTGGCAGTGGACGATGGTTCCCTGGTTTCGCTGGTTCGCTACGTTGTTGCACTGATCTGCCGCTGCACCTGCAGGGCACACACAGGCACACTGACATCTCTACTTCCGGTTGAGCTGAACGGTAGCACTCTGGGAGCATTAATCTGTTCATATGCAAATTGTAGTCCATCCTGATGGCCTGATGTGTTTGTGCAAGCCAGGACTATTAATCCGTGGGATGCTCCAAAAAGCACTCTGCCACACTGCCTTCTGTCTCGATGGAGCTCTCTTCAGGGCTCTTGCTGTAAAAGTCAGAAGCCGAGAACTGACGTTTGTGATGCGTGCTGTTGCTGCTGCTGTTGCGTGGATGAACGATGGGAAATAAGTTGGCCCACCATGGCCATCACATCACAGGTTCTAGATCACAATCGACCGACAGAAGAGGCCCAACGGCCCACGGCACTACGTCACCCAATTTGGTACAACATCAAAACCTTCTCCTCACTCTCTCTCTCTCTCTCTCTCTCTCTCTCTCTCTCTCTCTCTCTCTCTCTCTCTCTGGACTCTCGATGTACTCTGGTCCCGGTTGTGATGCGATGCGTCGATGCACTTCGGATGGGTGCAGATGAAATTACAAATTCACCTCCAGTCCCGTCCTTTCTGCATCTTGGATCGAAGGAAAGGAAAGAGGACACGGTGGTGGCAGTAGTTTATGTTTCATTCATAGAAATTTTGGCTACATTTCCAAATGGGAGAATAAATCACTCCCAGCAGTGTGATCTGGCATGGAGCCATCGCTCCACTCCAGGGGGGGAGGGAGTCGCCTTTGACAGGACTTCTTGCGAAACGTTTTGTGGTTTTGGGAGGCTAAAGGATGAACTCCAAAGGACTCCCAGGGGCTCCCGGGGGTGTCCTTTCCGACGAGGTGGGGAGTAATCTCGCTCCACGATCCTGACGGATTCGACAGCGCGCGCTCGGCTCGGATTGGGATTGAGAGGGCTTATGCTGCGGTTCTTTGGTCTTCATTTCCATAACCAAATACCCGGCCCTCTCGTGGACTGGCCATTGCAGGACACAGCCCGTCGGACGGAACAATGAATGTAAATGGAATGCATATTTCAGCTCCCAAGCTCACGCGGCGCTGCATTGGCCCCGGGTATCGGCATCAAACCGGGAGCGCCCGGGCGATGTATTATCATAGGCGCACCACCGAGGCGCTACATCGGCACACGGCGTGGACACGGTGAGGCCCTCGACAACCACCGCATGGGGAGCTGTTAAGGTTTGGAGCGCGCCGAGCAGCTCGGGAGTCTCGGGGAGAAACCACAATCAATATCGAAACGCAATCAAACGGTGGCAGCCACGCTGCTACTGCTGCTGCAGACGGTTGCACTCGTCATGCGGTGCAATCGATCGATTGAAGGTTTTATTGTTGTGCTAGGGACCACCCTTCCACCTGCTTCACGGTATTTCGCCCCCTTTGGAGCACTCCGGGATGCATTATCGATGCATCGAGGGCCGTGAGTAGTGGAGTGCATACGCGCCGGAAGACAAACAGTGGCCTCTAGGCGGTCACCAATGGCGATTTGTGACGGGCGGCACAAAGGTACACGTCATGAGTGGTCCAGCCCGGTGTGAACCGGTGACCTTCAACCGGGCGACAGGGAAAATATTGCATTATCGGCCGATGACGATGGGCGACGAGTCGATGGAGAACAGCACCCTCTTTCCCCTCTCTTAGGGATCGCTGGTCTCAGTTCGCCTTGTTAAATGGAATGGAAAAATATTTGAACCCCGGCCTGGGTTCTGGGCCAACTATTCGGTTATGCCGGTGCCCGATATCGGTGTCCATTTGCTTTGGGCGACGTCCCCCGGCCAACGGGAACAAGGTACTAGGTCCAGAGGGGCTTGGCTGTAACTCAATTAATGCGGACAATTTGATGATGCGTTTAGAGTGTCCAGTGGCGGCCATTGCACACCGTTGCATACAGCAGCAGCAGCAGCACGAGCACTTTGTGAAACTGTTGATCGAATTCCTTTTGGAAAAGAATCTTCACCTTCTTCTAAAGGGGGCCTTGTTCGTACCCGATGCGGTGCTGGAGACAGTGTGTAGAGGACCGAGTGCTTGGTTTCATCGCCTGGAATCGTGCGTTGGAGCGTTGTGTTTGCTTTTCATTTGCAGATGTTTGCAAAAGAAGGGTGCAAAACGGTTCGTCGGCCGAAGAACTGGTTTCGAACTGCCCTAAAGGTTGTTGGAGCTATGGGCATCGGACTTGGGTTGCTATTGCTACTCATCAACCAATTATAGAAGCGTCCTGGGAATCCGAAAGGCTTCATTTCTTTTCTTAGGGTTTTATGGCAATGACGCAGCAGCAGCAATAGTAAGGTAGCGGCAAGTTAGATTGAAAACTCAATTTGAATAGCAGCCAGTGTGCATCACCCATTGGAAGGATGTACTCAAAATTACTGA
The DNA here is from genome assembly GCF_943734665.1 of Anopheles aquasalis. Lineage (NCBI taxonomy): Eukaryota > Metazoa > Arthropoda > Insecta > Diptera > Culicidae > Anopheles > Anopheles aquasalis. Next base: position 49,447,517 of record NC_064878.1, on the reverse strand, counting down.
TCGAAAACCCGTCTGAGCACTAACTGCGTTAACTGGGTATAAAAAGGGGCATATATTGGGAGTAGATTGGTTTCATCATGCCTGGGAATCAAATGAACACGTTAGTGCAGGGTAGTACACCGTTGACCTGTGTGCACTCTCGTTTCAACGAGGGTCTTATTGGTTTTTCAATAATACCGACGCACTGGCTTCAATTCAGTGTGTTATTGGAAAACCTGTGGCAAGAAAGAATGGACAGAAGGGGCCTCTTGAGCTATTCAATCCTCTGTTGGTAGAAGAAGGTTCTCTCAAACGTGAAGGGATTTTTTGATTCTTGACCATAGAAATTTAACGAAATAAACGCACAACCATAATTTATGTTTATCTTTTCGGATTCTTCCATTTGAACATTATTAAAAAACAGTATAAACAGGGAGAAAGATGGCATAAATATTCAAAATCAATTATTCAAACTATTTGTTGGATGTGCTGGCATTTGGACTTTGATCTTCGTAAACGTTTAAGGAATGTTTCTTGTGATAACTGTTCGACCTAGTGTCCTTAGAGAAGCGTATTCGTCGTCTAAGCTATCCCCACTAACTGTTTTTAAATTAATAATATAACAGAGAATATCTTCGTGGTAATGAGTTTACGTAACGTGCATTATAAAACTCAATAAAATTGTTTCCAAGATCTTATTCAATCGTCTTTTCTAATTAACAGCAAAACAGTGAATTTTAACCTACTCCTCCTCCTCCTTCTCCTCCTCCCCAGCAAAACAATCTGTTTTCCATTTTCCCAATTTTCAATCCACCCGCTCGAACGAAACTTTTGTTCGCTGGAACTCCTCCCGTCTTCGCCTTCGCCACCACATCCACGCGTACCACGTTTTCCGTGGCGAGAAAACAAACTAACCTTCACAGCCACAGCCACTTCATTAACCCACAGTGATGCGCAACAAATGGTTTGCCTCCAAACTATTTCCATCTTTCACTTTTCAAATAACAATCGTCCCCTCACGTCGTGGTGGTGCTGCAAGCATTGCAGCGTTTCCTGCTCCCGTGAAGTGATGCCTCGCTGCCTGCCTGCCAGCCTGTCTGTCGAGTCGATCAATTAAGGACGCGCGTATCATTTATCACTCATCATCCACATCATCAGCATCATCACCAGCGCTGGTGGAGTGGCTTAGGCTCCCATTCCTTCACCGTACGCCGGGGAAAAAAGGGATGACAGTTTTCCGGCCAGCGGAGCATCCACTGCACAGCACAGCACAACACGGATCACAGAGTAATCGGGATCGTTTTTCACAAATCACAGCAACAGCATCCGCTGAAGTGGTAGTGTGGAGTGTGTAGGGATCCCAAAAAACCCAAAAAGAACACAACGCAGTGAGGCTGCTGCTGATGTGATGGCGTGGAACAGCAGCAGCAGCAGCAGCAGCAGCGATTCAACACCGGCTGTCATGTTTCGGTCAAATGTTTAGGAAGCTTCGGAAGGTTTTCCGGCCCGTTCTCCTCTCCGGTTGGTTTTGATAAATTATGCTGCATTGTGAGTCCTTGGCCGGGGGCTCGCCGGCGTGCGAAGTGCAGTTAATAATCCATCTTTAAAACACAGATACAGACCCTAGCCGGATCCGTAGAGATTTCTGTTTTGTTTTTCTTTTCCCTTTTTCTGGCGTCTGCTTCTGGCCAGGCCAGGTTCCATTATCATCCGGCTGGCTGGCTGGCTGGTTAGCTGGCTAGACAAACTGCTGCTGCTGCACAAAGTGGATGTGAATTAAATATGGATGAATTAAATATGTCTTATCAGCTTGAGCAGAAGCTGATTCCGATTGAATTACGACTTGTGGTGGACATCCCCATTGGCTGTCTCGCCCCCCATCGACCAGGGATAAATTATATTCTATTGATTTCTGGAATGAATGGACGCTCCGTTGCGATTTGCCATACAATGCGATGTTGAATAATTAGTAAAATAAATAATCATACTGCACCATATCCAGAGCGCTGCGTGCAAGATGCAGTGTATCAGCTGTCCGGGAGTCGATGGTGAGAGCGAGATAAATTAATACACATGGAAACCAGCCCGGTTTCATCGGTCTTTACCGATTGAATTTGCCCGGCCGGGACAAAACGTAATCGACGACGTTCGGATTCCCATATTAAACGTGTTCTGGTCCATGTTTCCGAGACGCAAAATGGTCGGAGCGATACGTGAGGAGTCGTGGGGACATATAAAATAGTTCAGGCCAGCGTTGGCCTCGTCCGGAGCATCCGGATGGTAGGTGCACAGATGGATTGTACAAATTGAACTTGTGGTCGTTCCGTTCGATGTTTTGCCACCCCCTTTCCACCTCCTGAGGCCCTCTTTCCTCGCCATTTTCTTACAAAGGGTATAATGGTACCCGGGGAACTACAAACTATCCAAGGGACAGCCAGTCTCAGCCTCGTCCACGAGTGTCTTCATGTTTTGTGACCGTTTGGAGAACAAATTTGAATTGGTTTGCAATCCATGGAATTGTATGCTTCAGCATTCGTGTGGCGGTCCTTTAGGTCTATTTGCCGAAGAACCTTTCCTGCCTCGGCGTCCTGGGTGCGTCCGTCTCGAGCAGGATTGATTGTGACAGCACCCAGGACACGCACACACTACACCACACACACCGAAGTCTACAAAGTGTGTACCGTACCGTTGTAGTAGTACTTTTGCAAAACCGGAAATGATTCACTGATTCTCTCGGGGGACTCCTGGGGAGTTGCTGAGGAAATGAAGGAAGGGACCGGACCACAGAACCGAACCCACCTTAAAGCGGTGAACCGTAAAACGAGAGGACGCGGTGAAGGTGCTGGTCACATGGAATAGTAGCACGGGTTACGTTTGATGTCGATTGGGAATCAAATTGATGATGCAAATGCCTCCCACTCACGAATGGAGCATTTTATGGTCCCGGCAGCATGTTGTGGTAGACCTTCGAAAAGACTTCTCCTTAAATGAGATCTCGCAAAAGTTTATTATCGGCGTTCGCCTGTTTTTCCCACATACCCGGCAGTCCAACACTTCGTTTTCTATCGCGTTAGTGTTGCTTTTGACTTAATCGGCTTTTGTTTGTGATCCACCTGGTTGGTGTTGGTGCTGATTATAATTTTAGATTCGTTTTTGTATTGCTGTTGATGTTGATGCTTGCTTCAGCAGCATCTCAAAGCTCGCCTTACTCACTGCTCACAATGGGACATCCAAAATCACCACCAAAAAACCCGACCTGAAGAGATGATTGATGATCGATGGTCACGTGATGGTCCGGCTATCATCATGTTCCACGCAACGCACGGCAGTATATCTATAATCTCGGAATCGATCATCCGAATTGATTGCCCAGGTCCCAAGGCACTTCTCCGGTCCACCGGTAGGTCCAGCCTAGAGTTCACTCCGTTGGTCAGTGCTAATTTGCTGCATAAATTATCCATCATCTCTCTCAGGCCGAGCGACAGATCAACTGAAGCGTGCAAAACAGCCCCGTGGCAAGGCGGAATGTTTATCAAACATATCTCCGATAAAAATCTGTCCGGCCGTGGCTCTTTGCGCTATCTTGGGCCACGGTCGAAACGACACACACGACAATCCGTGATAATCCGAATACGAAGCCGAAAAAAAATCGGTTGCCCAACACCTTGGACCAGGCGTGCTGTGCTGGGGTGGTATTCGAACTCGTTGGAGGACGAGGCCTCAGAAACAACAAAACAACAACAAAATAAAAAGAACGAATTCCCACCCCCAAAACTTGAAACATCTAAAAACCTAGCTCGCTCGCTCGTTCGTGCGCCATAAAAGATGAAATCCAAAAAGATGAAACCACCGATGGGCGACGGACACTGGAATATGAAGTCCATATGTGTCATGTCAGTTTGACGTTTTGATAGCCGGTGCGGTGTGGTGGGCGTTGTAAAAGGATTCCGCATTCGTCGGCATCATCGTCGTCGTGGTCGTCGAGGTCGTGGAAGAGAAGCGCTAAAGCTAAGCAGAAGAACGGTGCGTGCGTCGACCAGCAGCAGCATCATCATGTTGCTCCTCATCGACCGAGAAACAGAAACAGAAAGATGGAAAAAAAACCAAAGAGGAGCGAGTGGGAACGAAGAGGACATAAACACTCACAATTAGGCTGGCTCACCTCTTCACTCCCGGTCGTTGATTCCCCCGGGGAGGTGCCAGGAGAACAGGAGGGACTGGACAGTAATCATCTCATCAACATAATAATTGAATCGTTCCTCGAGTTCCATCGGCGTGAAGCGTCCTCTGTGGGGGAATCCAGATGGCACACAGAGCGCCCTCAGATGATGATGCTGTTCGCGTATCGTCATCGTCATCACCGTCGTACGTTCGTCATTCGTCTAGGAGTCAAGCCTATCTACCGTTTCCGAGGAATACTCCCGGAGTACGCGTCGCGACAGACTTTGACCGCCATCGTACCGTATGCTGGTCCGTCGTGCGCCGTTTGTGGCGACTCTTCAACTGTTCGAACCTTGGAATATGTGTGTTTCGACGGGCCTTCGGCGACATTGATCTCCGCTCTTCTGATCCAACTAGACTTCCGTTCCGTTAGCTGGCTCCGATGCTCGAGTACGGTCGCGTGCCAACGCCTCCGGCTGGAAGAACTTTCAATTCTCCCCATCTCGACGTCATCGTTACCGTCGTCATCTTCTTCGTGAACGAACATCAATGCTCACAATGTCTCTGTCCTGTCCTGTCCTGTCCTGACTTCCGGAACCACTGGCGGTGGATGGATGGATAAAAAAAAACTGTCGAGTAACCGACGTACTCCAGGGACCCAGGTACCACCTTCCTTCCTTCTTTCTGTCTACTTTCTCGGCACCAAATGTGGGACCGTGCACGCACGCAGACACTGTGGCCAACATCACTGGGACCGGCCGGTCGGCTTCACTTTGCGCTCTCTTTCTCTGTGCGAGACAAAACCACAAGCACGCCACAGCAGGGGAAAAGCTGGGAAAACTCCCGCGCTGAGCCGGGCCGGGCCGGGCCGGGCTGGTTGGATGGCCGCGAAAAGTAATTTCCTGTCCCTTGGGCCATCGACCGGGGGCCCAGAGAGTGTAATGATGGACACTGGGAGCGGGGTTTTCGGTCGCTTTCGTCGCCACCGCCACCGACGCCGATGATTTTCGGTGTTTCCCTTCTCTTCTCGCAAACATTGCGTTCCACTTCGCTCCACATTGTTATGTTTGACGCAACCGAGACTCGAGGAGCTTGCCGGGGTTGGGGGGAAATTAATTTCGTAAATGATAGTGAAAAGTTTGGTTTAGTGAATTGGAGGAAAAACTCAAAGACCCCGTGTGCGTGTTATGGCGTTACGCCTTGCGTCCTCTCGGCCGGTTTGCGGTGGTTTCTGGCGGTGCGTATGGTTCGGATAGGTTGTTATGTTCTTCTCGAGGCCGCTTTTGATGTTGTACATGAGTTATAGTTGGAAGTATTTGCGAACGGACATAGGGCGTTTCGGTGAGGTAATTTGTAAATACTGCTTCGTTTATATAGATGCCCATTTGGAAATTTGTTCGATTTTTCTCGATTTTCTTTCTTCATGATACCACTTTCGGATATTACTACCTTGTTCTGTTGTTATGAAGTGCAATTTTAGTTGCAGAAGTTTAGTTTTGTTTTAAAAATATGCTACTTACAATTGACTATAGATTCTGTTTGCAGAAGTTGAATGAAGTTTATTCCGCTATAAAAAATATAAAGTGTGCCTTAAGCAGTAAATACAATAACGTGTGAAGGTCATACCGATGAAAAAGGAATCATAAAAATGGCGATTTTATGAAACTGGTAATCGCTATCATGCCATACAAGGGCCTTCAGAGAACAAAATATATCGTTAAAGTGAAAATACAAATGAATTGCTCACAGGAAAGCTCGAAGAATACCGCGAATTCTTGAAAACGATTGGTTCTCTCAATGACACAGCAGAACTTTGCCGATTTTGGAAGATGTAGCTCATGACAATATAAAGCAATATTATTCCTTCGACGTTTGTGGCGTTTGATAAGGCTAGAAAAACGGAAATGAAATAAGAACCAAATTTTATCGAAACTGATCAAACTGAGACCATGAACAATGTTTTTGGTGTAAGAAATGCAATTAAACTCATGAACACATTTCAGAATATGCTCCATAATTTGCCAAATGTTGCACAAAACCTACATTACTCGATGAAGTATGAACACTCCACGAGAAACATTGAGCTCGCTGACTGACTTGATTTCATTCGAGTGAAATTGTCATTTTGTGCTAAATAAATATTTATACACCTTCGCGTACACTTTCGATGAGTTCAAATATTTACGGCACCATTAAGCTTTCCACCACTACATTCCGGTCACAAGCAATAAAATTCCCACTCTTTTTGCTACTCTTTGCCTCTTTTTTTCTTCTCTCTCCAACGAGCATATCATCCACGATAAGCACTCAAAGCATCCATCCGGCGCAGCGCAGCGCAAAACACAATATCAAATCTCCCAGGACTCACCGACGACTTTCGTTCCCTTGCCAGAGTGTGTCCTGTCGGTTGTGCACTCCACTCTCTCTTTCTCTCTCTCTCTCTAAACGCTGCATTCAGACGAAGAAGAAGCATAATACTACTGCTGCTACTGCTGCTGGTTGAGTACAATGTCAACCAGACCAGAGAGTCTGTGACACCGTACATCACAGTAGCCACCGTTTCCGCTTCACCTCTGGCCGTCAACGACGATGACGACGACGACGACGACGACGAAGGACACTCAGGACGCGCAGGACGCGCAAAAAATGTCCTGATAACGCAGAATGCAAAGTGAAGCACCCGCTCCGCTGCTCCCAGAACTGATGATCCAAGATAATCCGAAGTGAAATTTGCCTCCGTTGATTCACGAGGATGACGCGGCTCGAGGCTCGAGAGAGGACGCGAACTAGGCAAAGCCATCCTCATTCCGCTGCTTTCCGGGTCGCGCGCGCAAAAAAAAAGTGCTCGCCAGCAAATATTACCCGATGGCAGAGAGAAGCTGAAAAACGGCTGAAAGGTTTTGCCCCATCGCCAGGCTCGGCGGCTCGGTCTTGTTGTCAGCATCCATCTCGTCAATGGCGAACGGAATGGGAAAGAGAAACGGTTGCTCACTGGCTCGTTGGTTCGCTGGACTGCTGCAGTTTGCGATGCTTACGGTATACACACATTATTCAATCACTCTCGCACTTACAGCACAACCTGCACCCGGACTGCGGATGGCCGGTGAAATCCGCGCACCAACTCGGTGCAGTGCCGGTGCATGCTGTCCCCACGGAACAGTCCAATTGGCGCAGTGGACAAATGCGCAACGACTCGACGAAGGCTAATACGAGGAGAGGCTTCTAGGTTGCTGCGACTGCTCAACAATCTTCAACTTTGGCTTCCACTTCAAATTGCTAAATAAAGTTTTGTGGAGTACGTGAAAATCCATTGAAATCCTTCAGGATTCTTGAAGAGAACGAGAGTTTAGGGACCGAATTAGACTTACCCTAAACCGCTGTAATTATTGTAAAATCCCACCATCCTCCGTTTTTTCCCGGAAAATCATTAGTTTCGTCAGCGAAACGTCACGATTTTTGAGCAAACGAGGGACAACCACGCGACCAATGAGTGCAAAAGAGTGAAGAAACGTTCGCAGGTTTACTTGGATTGTTGTTTTTTTTTCAGCCCCCGTCAGTTTGCTCTTTGCTTTTGCTTTTCCCACCCTTTCCATGCTGGCCTTCTTATGCTGGCTGACTGGCTGGCTGGTGAGATGAACCATGGCCGGTCAGTCGGCCGGTCGACCGACCGACCGTATTGCTTACCATTCGCCTCGCATTACGAGCCGCTCAAGCATCGTTCGACCTGGCGGCGGCTTTACGGCTTGACTCCTAGCAACCCAGCCTGGGCAACCGGTGGGGTGGGGCACGGTAAACCGGCAAACTGATTAAAAAAAAGAGAAGAAAAAAAGAGAAGAGAAAGAGAAGAACGAGGACAACCAACCTTCAGAAGCGAAGAACCCACAGACCGACCACGACCGAGCCACGAGCGCAGCAGTTGGGGGCCTCCAAACCTCATTCTGCTCTCCCGCTCGCTCTCTCTCGCTCTCTCTCGCTCTCTGCTGCTCGAAGTCTTCTTGGTTTACCGCAAACTGATGCTGCTGGAGGCCGAAGCACACAGCACACACGACGACACGTTATAGTGCAGATCGCGCGGTTCCCAAAGATGTGGAGAAAATTAAAAGAAAAATCCTCTCGCCCAACCAACCGATGCGCCAACCTCGAATCGAATCCCCCCTGGAGCACTGCAGCTGGACAATGTGCGCTGGAATTCCGTTCTTTTTGTTGCCGGTTGGTGGCGGGACGATGTTTTATGTGAGTGTCCACGTGAATGTCTTGCATGAAAGAAATTGAAGGATTTAGCGGAAAGCAATTTTTCTTAGATTCGTTGCAAAAGGACGCAGACGCCGACGTACGATGGAGTGAAAGGGGAAGCTGAAGAAGCTGGGAGGAACAAACAGACCGAGCCCAAACAATCCATCTAGGAAGCATAAACAAGAGAAGGGGCGGGGAGTAGGACAAGACTAGATGAGCATGTTTGTGAGCCATGGAGCGTTCTATTCTTACCCCGGGATGCTTACCGGATGCTGCCGACCGGACGTACACGTGTTTCTGGAGCTGCTCAATGGCGCAGAGGATGGAGGATATTTTTATCCAGCACCACCAGCTCGCCAGAAGTTTGTTGGGATGCGAAAAATTGCCCCAAAACCCCTCATTTCCTCTTCCCTTTTCGTCGTGTATCGTGGATTGCGCGAAAGTATTGCAAAAATGTTTAATATTCTACCGACGGTTCGGGTTTGGCAGGGCTTATTGGTTCTACTTTTCCTATCCGCCATCCTATCAGAAGGAGTCGCTTCTTGGTGCATCGAGCGCTTTGCAGGGCACTCGTCTGCCATCGGCTACCTCGACCAGCGAACCAACGACTAGCGGATTTCATCGTGTTTGATTAAGATCATTGTTCGTTAGAAGTGCAGCAGCACCGCAGGAGCACACTGGCTAATGTCCACCGTCCACCAGAGAGAACCAACGTTCTACGGAGCACCGGTGGTCAGCCATGGGTAAAGGAAGCGAGGGAGACTGCATAATAAATTGAATAAACTGAAGCGAATTAATCTAAATTTCATCATGTTGGCCAAGTTTGGTTCACCATCGCCGGGCAACCATCGCGCTTGCTCCTCACGGCTGTGTATCGTGATCGTCGAGTTTGTTAAGCAAACCTTCGCAACGCGATTCGCGTACAACATTGCGAGAACCTTGCCCGAACCTTGGAGAACGTTGGAATAATGTACCGGTGTTCCTCCCAAAAAAACGCTGCAAGCAGTCCGGTGGTGAATTGTGTAAACAGAGCACCTGAAACAACCGCATGGATTTTGTGTTACGTTTCAGTTAGCTCATTTATTATGCTGTAGAAGGTTTTGAGAATTGAAATGCGTTGCGCCAGCACAACGAATTGTGGACGGCACAAAATTACGTGACATTTTCCAACGGTTAACAGTAAGAATGGTACGGAATGGTGACACCGCTACGAGATGAGAAAAACAAAAAGAGAAGGAGAGTGCATTAACTCTTTCATTCACCTTCCCATCGCAACCCGGTGAATGATCGTGCGGCGTGGCAGCGACGCGAAATCGATCTCAATCACCAACGCCAACGTCGGTCGGTCGTCGTCGTCCGGGGTTGTCGATGGGCGGCGATGTAAGCGATACCGCGGGCTCCTCCGGATACACGCGGATGTGCGGAGGTTGTCCGAGCTTGACAGTCCGAGTTCCCTTCCGTGCTACGCGCCCGTCTCGATGCAATGGTGAAGAAGCAAAGGGAGAGAGAGAGAGAGAGAGAGAGAGAGAGAGAGAGAACACTGACAAACTGGCCACAGCATCTTCGTCTTCTTCGGTTCTTCCCATCTTTTGATGTGGCCACGCTACAAGGATTACCCCCCAAGGGGAGAGCTGAGCCGTTGCTTGTCTTGCCAGAGAGCTCTAGATAAACTTCTGAAGTCCTTTCTTACATTATTGCAGTAGATCGATAACTTATCTACGATAAAGTTGAACAAGTCGTTCGATTGGTGGTATTGAATGGAGAAATTTCAGTGCCAGAAACCAGAAGACAACGGATTTCTTATCACGATAAGAGTTGTATTACATTGTAGAGCTGGACGAAAGGAACGATGCATAAACCAGAACACCAGAAAGTTTATAGAAAGATAAGAACGAACTCACCGATAAGAGATGGCCCACCCCGGGGGGAGATGTAATACATAAGTCCACCTGAGACAAGTTCCCCAACCACAGAGTGGAGTCTCTCTGGCCCTCTTGCCAGTGTCAGTGTTTGTGTTAAATGTGATGACAAAAATTAATCGCTTCCCTGCGGCTTCTCTCTCTCTTTCTTCCATCATTCCATTCACAAAACTTTTTCCTTCCACGTGCCTCTTCGTCGATATTAATTATCCTTGGCCATCCCTGGTGTGTGTTTTGCGCTGGTTCTTCGGTCCTTCGGAACATCAGGAAGATAGTAAAAACCGGATCGCGGCGGACGTAACCAAACGCTTGGCAAACCTTTATCGGTTTCCCTTGCCGGTCATCTCGCCATTCGGCACATTCGATCGCCGGTGCAGCGATAATGAGGAAAGTTTATGACAGTTTTACTATTTTTCTGTCCGCTTCTATCAGCAGCTTCCATTCCATCTGCACCCTTTGCTCTGTCGTTCGCTCGTTAGCGCTAGGATCCGTGTGGGGGCTCTAAAACCTTGGGCACGGGTAGTTCGGTTCTTGTGGGAAGAACTGAGAACCTTGAGGGGCGGGCGTTGCTGCGATGTGCGGTTGTTCGCCGATGCTGATCGATGAGAAGCGAAACCATAACAGATAAGAGAGGAAAAAGGGGGAAAAACAAACGACTAACGACTGGTGGTTACTGTGTTTCCTTCATATCCTTCTTCGCTGCTGCTGCTGCTGGTGGTGGCCATCGAGGAAGGAAAAGCACACAAAAAAGCGAACGACGAGGAAGCGCAGGATGAGAGAAGCAAAAACCAATTCTCCAGCGACGAAGCAGCGGTTGAAGCCGCAGCCGATCAATGGAATGATGGTTCCGTGGTGTTTCCGTGGGTTTCTGGTGGTGATGGTGGTGGCTGAGGAATGGCCGGGAATTGCTGCCCGGGGAAGCGAACGCGATAAAAGCCGGTTCGCGCTTGGCCGGACCAAGCGACCGGGCTACTAGCTGGTGCTGGAGGTGAGAAACAACACTTTGAGGGAATAATTAAATGACTTGGCAAAAGGACGCGCCCAGACTGTGGCAGACGCTAGAGAGTGCCAGAAATTAAAACAGGGAGTCCGGTATCCGATCTGACGGATAGTTTAGGGGGGTGATGTTTGTTATCGGAACTAGAACCACACAGAGTGGATCTAATGTGGGATGAACTGCTGGTTGGTTGGGGATCGATTTGCAAAGAATCAACGCTCACGTTGGCCACGTCATTCGTTTCTCCTGGGAGTGAGCGATTGAACGAATTGAAATTATTTAATTGCCAATCCCACCCATCATCGGAACGGTCCTGCTTGCTTCGTGCTGAATGAGTGAGCAACTTATTGCACAACCCTTCGGTTTGCGATTAATAATAAAATACCCGAATCGTTTTGAATGAGATTTTGGATGTTTCTTTTTTTGCCTAATTGGCAAATCGGCAACGGAATCCATTTCATAAGTTGCATAAATCTCATTCCAGGGGAACAGGTTCAGGTTGTTTCTGATTGCTGTCAGTATCACGATCCACTCTCGGTGCTAATCTAATCCAATAAAACCATAAAAGCAGCTGGCCGTCAGAGCGATCACGATCACGATTTCAGCTGTTGCACTTCTGGCACCTTTTAATGTTCAGTTCTGGCAAGAATGCGAAAAAAGCAGCGCACCGTCAAGCAAGCAAAACTCATCGGCAATGATTGCATCGCGAAAAATTCCATTTCGAGAGCCTGTACACGCTGCACGTTTTCGGATTTGTGAATTATTTTACAATGCCCACCTGCACTTCCTGGAGTGTGTGTCTATAAAAGTGAAAACGTAACGGAAACGGTCCGAGAAAATACGTTCGGCGAAATTCGTTCCAAAACTGGCTCCGCTTTATGGTTAATGAGGTGGTGAATGGTAATCCGCACATCCTTTGATGGTGTTATGCTTTTTCAGTTGTGATTTTCGTGTTTATGTCAAGTTTTTTTTTTGGTCAGGAAAGTTATAAAGCGTGCGCATTCATCGCGCCGCCTTTTGGCTGTTGGCTGGAAGGGTCGTAAAATCGTATCGATTCGCGATCACCATCAAATCCATCTCATCGCACATGCACGGCACTGCGGGAGATGCTGTGGTTTGCCTTCAATCACTCGTGGTTTTGAGCCCGGTTTCAAGGCAATCAAGGTTCTGAAGCGGATGCGTCATTCGCCCGCAAGCTCTGATTAGCATCACGAGGTGATGTTGGTGGTTTTATCTTGATGTAACATTTAAATTTGAATTTTATTTTGCGACTTATCCTAAGAAATTCAAGTCGGGCAAGGTTTTGCTGAATATTACCCGGTAACAAGCAGTAACCCGGTTACAAAACCCGCGCTCTGCAAGAGAGTGGTATGGACTTTGCGGAACTCACCATCGGCCGCTCCTTACAGATGAATGGGAAAACGTTTAAAAATTGCATGGAAAACACTCAAACACTATTTTTTGTAATAAGCTTTATTAGTTGTATGCCTTTCATCATAAATTCTGATGGAAATTGATATGAAAACTTAGTTCATAAGAGGAATGCCTTGATGCTCAAGGAGCGTATGAACTCATCTGTCCTTGTTGTGAAACGCTTCGGGCGAACATGCGCTCTACCTTATTTAAGGTAAATTATATAAAAGGCTGCAAGAAGTTGGAATAATTATAATTGCTTGAATTTGTGCAAAGAATGAACTTCAAATAAGATTTTCTATTAATCGATATTAAAAATATGTAACGCTAGTAGGGCAAGCGCTATCGCGAGTTGATAAAGTGGTGTATGAATTATTTTAATGGTTCATATAAACTACAATATGACATTTAACTGTAGTAATGTTTGTTAGCTAAATTCCGTTGACTAAATGAAATTATTTGTTAAATGAACATTGGTCACTCGAGTTTTTTCTTTTGTGAGAGTAACGCAAACCATCACTGTGTTGGCAAACCTTTTAACCAAGCATCAAACATTTTGTAACACAAAATGGACCCTCAAAAGGTTTGTGAGCCCGCTTGTCCTTCTGGCGACAGCTGCGCGACGGCATTAAAACTTGGCAACGTGGTTCGCTGGGGAATATTCTTCGAATTCTCTTGGCAGCATTGGAAGAACAGCAAAATAAATAGTTTTTCATACGTTGTGACTCATTATCATAGTTTATTTTCTTAAATTTTTGTTGAAACTTTTATGATGTTTATTGCAATAGCTTTTTACAATTTTGCATTACTTTGTTCCGTTGAAAACATAAATGAGTCGATTCGACCCCACGATGTCGAAGGTAAATTTAAAGTTTTTTTTTGATAAAATTGGTATTGACTAATGTTATGCTCTTAATGTTATTCATAAAACATTCTAAAACTTGCTCCATTTTACCTAGGGTGGCTCTTTTTGACTGAGTCAGTCCCTTCATATACTGTAATCAAGATACATGACGGGCGTATGAACCTATCAGAACTCGCCTTGACGTTCGATATTGATAATCGTAAATTATGCATGAAAATAGCCCCAAAATCATCTTATCTTCATAGTATGGTGAAGGCTTTTCATACTCAATCCAAAATATAAGCTAAAAATGATAACTTTTGTCGAATCGAAAGAAACTGATCTCGCTCTGAATCTCGAATGTGTATGAACTCTGCGGAACTCATACGATTGCTGGTTTCCGTTTCTTGCACGGCTTGATTGTTGTAAATAAATGCAAAAATTGTTACATAATTGCTGTGTTAAGTGTTGTTAACAACATCATGATTAAAGAGAATAACACATCTTTGTAGAAATGAATTAAAATCAAAATCTTTTGCCATGACGGAACCGCCCCGACACGGCTGTGCTGATTCCATTTAATATGTGTATTTTAACCCAAATCTAAACTAATGTTCGTATTTATTTTTCACATCTTATTGGAATTTCTCTTTTGTCTAGTTCTCAAAACAATGTTATAAGTAGTATCAATATATCGAATAGGCAAAAAACGGCATTGGAACGGTGAAAATCATGTTGATACAACGATAGACATTTAACGTCCATCGCATACCAAGATTAACTAATCAACGATTCTTCCACAAAGTTGGTGACATGAATGTACTTATATTTATTCTTTAAATTCATCGTTGAATTTAAATTGTGTAGATTACTCCACCGTTTCACAACCTATTTACTTATTTAGTTTTTTTAAACTAACATTGTTTAACACATTTCAGAAAAAGTAAATTTTATATTTCATGTTTTAACTTAATCACGGGGACGTGGTAGATGTTGATACAAACATAAAACTGCAAACGCTTGTTTAACAGCGACGATTCTGCTATTACAAGTTATGCTCGCTCATCTGGCAGTAAGCAAACGGTGTATGAACTCACCGGAACTTGCCATCATCATTTAGACGTATTTTCGTAGAAATTCTACCTGCAGTAAATACAGCGAGGTTGAATGTGATGCATATATTTTGAGGGAATGTATGAATTATCTTTAAATTATAAGTTTAATATAGTAGAAAGTGTATTCGTTTCTAATCAATTATTTTTATGTGACTGACCTGGAGTGAAACAACGAATCGTTGCTATGATGAGGTCATACGATGAATCATGGTAAAACAATATTATGAATTCGATACTTTCTGTTTCGCATTTTGTAAGGAATTGTGAACTTTTTAAATTGTAATGTTTAAGAGCCAGCTTATGTAAAATATTGTATAAGGCAGATGCCATGGTACTGTTATTTCTTAAATATTTAGTTTTTTACATAAATGCAGTGTACGTGGCAGCTTCTTCACATCTGCATCCAATGGTGCAGTTCTTTTTCTTAGTAACTCCCATTCTTGCTGTCAAATATACTAAACAATATATTTATAAATAGAAAAAAATCAGAAAGATGAAACATAGTTAAGCATTGAACCTCACCTAAAAATAATGGATCACTTTTTATCTAAACTAATGTTTGCTTCACTTATCAAGTCGGTTATTGCATAAATATAGCAAACAAAATTTAAATCGTTGCGATAAACTTAGCTGTGGAAAATGTCTTACTTGTGGATAACGATTCTTGGCCAGGTTCACTTTCCACATTTTCTTAATTCCTTTAGAAACTTCAGAACCTTCAACGCTGTTCTTCCTTGCGGTATTGGTTATTTCTGTTGCTCTAAAAGGATTTTTCTCACCAAGTTATGTAAAAAATCGATGGAATGGAATTTGGGCCTCTCTGTGCGCCTTTATTTTTCATCATGCTGCCTTACTAAAGTATTACTTATTTTACTAAGTTCTATGATTTTTTAAACATATTTTATGCGACCACATTTGAGCGGCAGCTGGCCCATCCCTCGACGCAAAATTCGAGCAGCCTGCTAAATTGAGCTTTATGTTTTTAGCAGCTTTTCGAAGGAGCTTTTATGTTGGCTTTTTACAAAACTTTTGGGAATTTTACTGGAACTGGATTTCACTGAAATTCATTTTCTTGCAATTTATGTTGCATAATTGTAAGCATATTCAAGCTTTTTATATGTCGCCCGTTAAATCGCTGAGTCAAAAGGTTTAGGGAAAGCAATGGGGAAATTGTGAGCAGACGCGAACGAAAATCATTGTTGGAAGCGCATTTCTTCATGCGACTCTTAGTTGTTGCTACTGACGAGTGGATTTGGCATGTTAAAGAAGAACTCCTTACACATGGAGATGTGCGTGCGCAATCGCGAATTTCAAATGCAATGAAACTTTCCAGGAAAATGATATCCTATCAATCCAAGATAGGTGGCATGGTTTCCTTTACGAACTACGTCAGTGGACATTTCAAGAACTGAATCATGCGCATATCACGTATTGTGTTCTATATTTGCTTGGCGCGTGCAGGGCAATCGGTCCTATCAACCATCAGCAACATATGAAACCGGGGCTTTGCATTGCCTGGGTTTAACTCAACTTGACCACGTAGTCCACCGTGAGTAAGCAATGGGGTGAGCAAGGAAGAAGGATGCCCATCGGATAGGATTGGTTTCGATCCCAATTCTTCTATCAACTATATTAACAACGCTGTTTCTTAAAAGAGTGCTAAACATGTGATGATATGCTTGAGATACATCAGTATATTTTAGTAAATTTATGTATGATTGTGTCATCTGTTGTAACGAATCTGTTGGTTTTGAAAATAAAACCATTACAAACTAATTTCATTTTCACTTGGACATAAATGTAGTTCATGTGTGATAATGATCCAATAAATCACTTGGGCTGGGATTAATTCTGGAGATTGAATGCTGCAGCTTACACAAATTCGGGAGACTTCATAACATTGATCATACTTTTGCAAGGGATTGGTAGGACATAGGTCGATTTAGCGATGGTGTGTACACAGGAGACATCTAGAGTGGTATTTTCCATTCTGATGAATTTGAATCTGTAAACCAAAGGATACAAAAGTTATCAATCGGCCATAATTTTCCATCGCTCTGACATCCATTATACATACCGCAGAAGCAACAACTTAGTTACTCTTTGATTGCAGACGAACAGGAAAAAGATAATTATGCCCACAAGACAGTTGGAAGCATCCAGAACGTATACTACCCACGATGAATGCGGTGCATTCGGTTCAGTCAGTAGCCAGCTAACTATTTCTAGTGACCAGGTTACACCCATGATGAAGAACAAGCGCAGATACAGACCAAATCTACACATGGCAAAGATAAAGAAGTAATCTTACTTTCATCAAGATTAATTATTATTTCCCAGAGACATACCTGATGCGATCATTTTCGTGCTTCGAGTGGTGTTCCGCATTGTTGTTCATCATTAAACCTTTTGTCTGGACGCTTCGTGAAAAACGGATGGCAGTGACAACGTAGAAGAATATATTCGTACTGATCAGTAGAAGTAATGGGAGGTACAGGTACAGAAACTGTGTCAGCTTTTCCTCTGTAAACAGTACAACAGCATAAGTAATGTTTGCGCAATCCTTAACACGACAGAAATACTTACTTACCTTTGAGGAAACATCCTTCTTCTCCAACATTCGGTCGTAGGTGGTAGCTGATAAGCTTCGTGTGATCGAAAAGAAGTACAAACCATAAGAGTAGCAAGGGCGTTCCCCAAGCATACAGCGAGTAGTATAGAAACTTTCGGCGCTCAGTGGTCTTTACTTGACTTCTGCCGAGCGTCCAATAAATGTCAAAAGACATAACGTTCGACCAAAAGAAGCCTGCCATCAACGTAAAATACAGTGCATATGCAGTGTTGTAGCACATCAAGGACTGGTAATCATAGATATCCAATCGGCCCAGGGCCAGTAACAAATAGGAAATGGCAAGCGCTGCCACATAACACATCAGCGACTTGCCTCCCACATTCTGTAGCTCCGGTAGAATAGCGTAGACCACAAAGGTGGCCACAAGAAAGGGTAGAGACACCAGGAAGCCTTCGAAATAAACAATAACAGAATGTTAATTCATGATATTGCTATGCTGTTGATCCTTACTGTTGGTATAATTTAATCGAACTCACCAACGGCGTATATTTGATGCGGCAAATCGCTCATTTCGGGTTGACAGTACGAAGCATGGTATTCACCCATGTCGTTCATCGGTAGCATACAGAATTGTGAATAGTTAAAAATGTAGTCAATCAGGTTCAGGTCTCCTGTCTGTAAAATGGATTCCAATAGTTATACTTTGGTTGTTTTTAACTCTTCGATCCATTTGCTTACCGAAGTGATGCTCACGAGATCCTGCTCTAGAACCAACCAATAGCCCTCACAGTGAGGTTCTCTTAAAATCAAATGGAAGCGATCATCTGCCGCTAGGTTGATCTTACGATTGCTCTCACCGGAAGCACCGGATACATTGGCATAGAGCTCCGTCACCCCAACGCTCGCCAATTCTTCTGCTTCGCAAATGTATATGCATTGACGTACAAGGCAAATACATCCTCTTCGTACGTTTCCGTCTTGAAAATACTGTGAAGAATTGTATCGCACTCGGCTGAATTCAACGCTTCCATCAGCATCGATTATACCGTTGGTAATATCCACTGACTCCTGCTCGGAGCATAACTGAGCATCGTCAGCATGCGCACTATACAACAGTAACACCACAAACCATTTCAACAACCGCACTCTTGAGTGTAATATACACGGCATGTTGAAGATAATGAAGTGAAACACGTAATATACTTTTCCCTCATCGACTCTAAGGCTTTAAAACAAGATGTGGTCGACCTTTTTGCAAGTTGACGGACAGCTGTGAACTAATTAGAGCAGCATTGTAATATGCTTTATATATGTTCATTTGGTTAAACGAACACTAGAAAACAGTTTCATTTACGTCATTGGACTGTGCAATCAAATTCAAATAAACTATTTTATCAATCGTGCTTTTGCGTTGTTTTACAACGTACGACTTTTGGCATTATCAAAAATGATTCATATGATGCACGTCAGCACGTGGGATTCACTTCAGGCGGCAGGCAGGCATCATAAAGCTTTTAAGAAAATATACCGGTCACCCGTCCTTATTTATGATAACAAAAATAATCATCATAATGGTCTGGGTCTATTGGGTCTATTGGTGCGGGTCTATTGACAGGAACGATTGATGCGCCGGGCCTACTAGGAAGAATACATTTCTCTGTTCCACGTTGTACCTCCAGACACCATAGCTCCCTTGCGGTGCAAAAGTTTAAAAATGTTTATACATCATTCGACCCCATGGCGGCCATGTCTCGTTCGTTCAATACTGTGTCGTCGCAGTTCGATTACAACATAACCATGGCCAAGTTCAAAGAGCGACTTCGTTGTTTTAATCCTTGACGATTGTTAATACTTGTATCTAGTTATTCCATGCTATTCAGTTCATTTAGCCAATTTGAGGCCGATGAACAACAACAACAATAAACAAACAAACAATAATGTTGCGCATTTCGTTATTGCTTTGCTTAAGTGCAATATCACGGTCTAACCGAGCGCTACGTGAAAAGTGAAAATTAAGGCTGTAGTTTTACAGGTTTTTCCTGGATATGCTAGCATGGGCTGACGGAAAAGAAGCATGCATTTTAAATTCACAAGATTTTCCAAATGATGAAGCTCTGATATGATCGGAAGTTCATTCTATATTACTGAAAAAATGATATTTTAATTTATCTCTTGAATATGAGATACTATATAATGGAAAATTGGCTCGCTATCCCATACTGCAACCGAGCACTACGAGCAACCGTGTTCTGGTTGCACGGTCATGCAGATCTGAGGTAGCAAGGCCCAAACAGTGACCTTGAACATAATTTATTATTTTGTTATATTTTGTTATATTTTGTTTATTATTTTGTTATATAACGTCCTAACTAACACGTGCTAATGATAATTTAATTAAATTTACCGATTGCGCCTTGTAGAAAGTACAACTAAGATGGGTTTGGTCATTGAAAAATAACTATTTCAAGTTTGATGTCGTATATAATATACACAGCTACACGAGATTTTAGCATTTGGTATATGAATTAAGTATTCGAATGTGTCGCTAAACTAATTTTAAAGTATACAGTGGTACGAATGTAAGCTGGCACAGAGATGTACTGCAAGACATCTAATACTGTAGCGATATCATTTGCAAGAAACGATGCATCCGCAGGATTCGCGCATTCCTGGATTTGGTTTCATCAAATATAGTTCATATGCTTCAATTGTTTTTAAACGAGCTAGCGAGGCTTTATGTTGGGCATTGAACACATCAGTTTACTCCAACCATCTGAATCGTGTCTTTGGCAGTGTCTATATCTGTCGTTTGAGCACAGGTATACACCGTGTAGTCATCCCTGGCGGCCCTTTCCCGTCTGTCGAAACTGCAACAATAAGCATAAAGTTATCTATCGAGCATCAAATGGGTTGGCTGATCATTTACACATACCGCTGTAGCAACAGATTCTTTACTCTTTGCTTCCAGACGAAAAGGAAAAAGATTATTATGCCCGCAAGACAGTTGCAAGCGTCCAGAAGGTAAACCACCCATGTCGGAGACGCGGTTTTCGGATCGGTCATTAACCAACTTATTAATTCTAGCGACCAGGTTAACCCCATCATGAAGAACAAGCGCAGATACAGTCCGAATCTACACATGACGATAATAGAAAAGCTAAAATAGTAAAATACGTTTTACAACACAACCTTTTGAGACAAACCTGTTACGTTCATGTTCACGTCGCGATTGTTGGCCGGAATTGTCGTTAATCGTGCTGGCCTCCGTCTGATCGCTTTGATAAATGCGTTTAGCGGTGATAGCGAAGAAGAATATGTTCGCACTGATAAGGATCAGTAAGGGCAGGTACAGGTACAGAAACTGCGTTCGCTTTTCCTCTGTCAACGATACAGAACATAAGTATAGTTAGGACATAATCTTTAACAACGCCAAGGTGCTTACCCTTCAGGAAACATCCTTCCTCGCCAACATTCGGGCGTAGGTGGTAGCTGATAAGCTCCGTGTGATCAAAGAGGAGATTCGACGCTAGGAGTAATAACGGAACGCCCCAAGCATACAGAGAGTAGTACAGGAATTTCCTCCGCTCAGTCGTCCGTCCATGGCTTCCACCAAGCGTCCAGTAGATATCGAAGGACATAACGTTCAGCCAGAAGCAACTGGCCATCAACGTAAAATATAATGTATATGCTGTGACTCTACACATGATTGACTGGTACTCATAGATATCCAATCGGGCCAGGGCTAGTAATAGATAGGATATGGCGAGGGCTGCCACGTAACACATCAGCGACTTGCCTCCCACATTCTGTAGCTCCGGTAGAATAGCGTAGACCACAAAGGTGGCCACAAGAAAGGGTAGAGACACCAGGAAGCCTTCGAAATAAACAATAACAGAATGTTAATTCATGATATTGCTATGCTGTTGATCCTTACTGTTGGTATAATTTAATCGAACTCACCAACGGCGTATATTTGATGCGGCAAATCGCTCATTTCGGGTTGACAGTACGAAGCATGGTATTCACCCATGTCGTTCATCGGTAGCATACAGAATTGTGAATAGTTAAAAATGTAGTCAATCAGGTTCAGGTCTCCTGTCTGTAAAATGGATTCCAATAGTTATACTTTGGTTGTTTTTAACTCTTCTATCCATTTGCTTACCGAAGTGATGCTCACGAGATCCTGCTCTAGAACCAACCAATAGCCCTCACAGTGAGGTTCTCTTAAAATCAAGTGGAAGCGATCATCTGCCGCTAGGTTGATCTTACGATTGCTCTCACCGGAAGCACCGGATACATTGGCATAGAGCTCCGTCACTCCAACGCTCGCCAATTCTTCCGCTTCGCAAATGTATATGCATTGACGTACACGGCAAATACATCCTCTTCGTACGTTTCCGTCTTGAAAATACTGTGAAGAATTGTATCGCACTCGGCTGAATTCAACGCTTCCATCAGCATCGATTATACCGTTGGTAATATCCACTGACTCCTGCTCGGAGCATGGCTTAACATCGTTAGCATGCGCACTATACAACAGTAACACCACAAACCATTTCAACAAACGCTCTCTCGAGAGTAATGTGCTCTGCATTTTGAAACGAATGAAATGAAACACCTAATGTAACTTCCCGTCATCGACACTGGTGTGTTATGCTCTGAACTCGACGTCTGTGCAAGTCCACGGCCAATTGCAAACTGTGTTCGCAATTAAAACATGCCACAGCCGATGGATGGCGTCACCAGAACGGGCGTTTCATTCTTTTCCTAACAAACAAATAACGTTTTCACATAACTACATATGGTAACCGATTCAAAACCGGTTGTACGTCGGCTCCGTAAAAGGTGCTTTCGTTTCGCTGGAATGTAACGGTTCTTATCATAGTTTGTTGATTTTTTCTGGAACTGAAGAAACTTACACCTATGCACCTAAATTTGCAATACCCGAGAAATGTCACCTGGATACCTTATCATACCTTATCTCTGCTATCTTAATGATACCAGTGACATCATCACCAATGTGTCATATGTGGCGTTTCCACGTATTTGACTCACAACTCAATGTGCGATGCAAGCATTCAATTAAATCCATTCAGATCCTAAAAACAGACGCAAGCGCAATGAAACACCCACGATCATAAACGATGCTTCTTGGAGCAAAACACAGACGAGCAAATCCAGAGATAATAAAAACATTTCAGATCTTTGACTCAGCAGCCAACGTATACGCTACAAGTTCGCTCGCTCACAAACACCAAGCACTATTCAAGTGGAAGCAATGAGCCGTAGAATTTAACCTTAACCTCGTTTCACCATTAATCCATCTTGAACCGTCAGTCTTCTATTGAAATTCAACACGGCATGTTCTTTCGCGCTCACGAAGCGACTGCTGGCTAGAACCGACTGAACTTGATATTGGTGGTGAAGCGGCCACGTTCGCTTGCGTATATCTGAACGTGTTTCTCGGCATTTTCGCTTCTTATCCCGTGCATGATCTCAGCTCGTATCTGCCTAAGGTTATGTGAAGTTATTTAGCGAACGCCAAAGGCATAGTGAAACCGTTACAAAAAAAAACAGAAACCTCTTGATGTGTAGCGGCATACGTAAATCGTTTCGGTGCTATGATTGGAGCTGGGACCAGATGTTAAAGTTTCTTTCTAGCCGTTCTGGTATCCGGGTATCTGGTATCTCTGTTCTACATTGTAAATCAAGGGGGCGCTAGGTTGTAATAATAATGCTCTGCTAGTTTTAACACTAATCGATCCGCGCATAAGAGTGCATAATGGTCTACTTCTCATTTTGCTACTCTTAATATCACATGTTACGTGTGTTTAACCGCTCGTTATGAGATCTTGACGTGACAGATGAGACATGAGATGGTCTCAGTGTAGGCGTCTTCACGGGGCCGTATTTACGACCGATTATTTGAACAGCTGCAGCGTAGGACGGTATTCGCCATACGATTGTAATGGTAACAGCCAAAAAAATCAAAGCAAATGATTTTCTAGTCGGTGTGCTAAACAAAGAATTTACTATTTATTGTGTTGAATAACAAGAATTAAAAATCTGAATGGATTATTACTTTACAAAGGGCAGTTATAGAGTGAGAACATCAAAAATCCCCTGCCAAGATTCGGTCTTAAAACTGTTAGCTTATCTGGTTTGGGGTATATCTTACTTCTTAGCATGGGTGGCTTTTACATTAGTCGATTGTGAATTGTTTCTATCATTCGTTTTGAAAATAGTTTTCTGAACATCTAATCGCTGCAGAATCTGTGTCGGTAAAACAATAACAAACAGTTACTAAGCGTATATAATGTTTGATCGCTGCTACATTCATACATACCGTTGAAGCAACAACTTCCTAACTCTTTGCGTCAGGACGAGCAGGAAGAAGATGATTATGCCCATGAGACACGTGGAAACATCCAGAAGGTAAAATACCCATGACGAAGGGGTTTCCCAGTCAGACAAAATGGTACAAAGCATTCGAACTGTACCGGGTACTCCCATGATGATGAATAAGCGCAGATACAAACAGAATCTGCCGATTACGATGATGGAAAAGCTGAGTTACTACATTACGCATGACTTATTATTTCCCGGAGACATACCTGGTACGATCATTTTCATTCTTTGTGTGCCGTCTCGAATGGCCATTCATCATAATGTCGATTGCCTGCCCTGTTTGATAAATCCGTTTAGCGGTAATGATGAAGAAAAATATGTCCGCACTAGCAAGTAGCAGTAATGGCAAGTACAAGTATAGAAACTGCGTCAGTTTTTCCGCTGTCAACGATAGAGAACACACGTACTTGTTTCACAATCCTACACAACGCAGAGAGACTTACCCTTCAGGAAACATCCTTCTCCAACATTCGGTCGTAGGTGGTAGCTGATAAGCTCCGTGCGATCGAAAAGAAGTAACAAAGATAGAAGTAGCAAGGGCATACCCCAAGCATACAGAGAGTAGCATAGAAACTTCCGGCGCTCAGTGACCTTTTCTCTACTTCTGGCGATCGTCCAGTAGATATCGAAGGACATGATGTTAACCCAAAAGAAACTGGCCATCAGCGTAAAGTACAGTGCGTGTGCCGTGACTCTACACTTCAAGGACTGGTAGTCATAGACAGCCAAATGCCCCAAAGACAATAATAGATAGGACATGGCGAGGGCTGTCACGTAGCTCATAAGCGACTTGCCTGCCACGTTCTGTAGCTCCGGTAGAATAGCGTAGACCACAAAGGTGGCCACAAGAAAAAATAAAGACGCAAGTAGGCCTTCGAAATAAACAAAACAGAATAGAATAGTTTGTTCGTCATTTTGGTTAGCAATTTCATTCAGTCAAACGAATCGAATTATTTGATGAAATTTTATGAAATTTTCTAGAAAGATATAATTTTTTAATTCAGTCAAAGTATTAGAACTTACCGGTGCTATATATTATACCCATTTTACCAATAGTGTTTGGCCAATCGCTTATTTCGGAATTACAGTATAAAACATTAAATTCACCCATCGTGTTCTTCGGTACAATGCAGATTTGTGTGTAGCTGAAGTTGTGGTCATTCAGGCTTAGATCTCCTTTCTGTAAAATTCGATTCAAAAGTCATGCTTTGGTTATGCTTAGAAGCATAATGACACTTCGAGACGTACACCTACCCATGAGATGATTACTTCATCCTGCTCCGGCTCCACCCAATCTCCCGAACAGTGCGGTAGTTTCATAATCAAATGGAAGCGATTATCTGACGCCAGGTTCATCTTACGAATCGTTTTACCAGAAGCATCGGATACATTGGCATAAAGCTCCGTCAACTTGGCACGCGTTATATTTTCCTCCTCGCATACGTATATACATATACGAACAAGACAAATACATCCTCGTCGTACGTTTCCGTCTTGAAAATACTGTGAAGAATTATATCGCACTCCACGGTATACAACACTTTCATCACTATCCATTGTACCCTTGGTAATATCCACTGATTTCTGCCTAGAGCATAGCTTAACAGCGTTAGCTTGCACACCATACAACAGCAACACCACAAACCACAACAAAAGCACTCTTGAGTGTAATGTGCAAAGCATTTTGAAGACACACTTAACAAACGAATTTTATCGGCATCTGCCCAAATCGAAGGACAATTGCTAACTAATTAGTGCAACATGTAGCATATGTGCGTCAAGCATCAGTATTGTGTCGAGTAACGAGTGTTTTATGATTGTTGTGTAAAACAGCTTTCACCAATCAACATGAAATGAACATTGTTTTATCAAAATCAAGTAGAGTATGCATTACTTCCTTTACAAACTACGCCTTTGGCAAATGCAGGATGTGAATCATGTGATAGTGCTATTTCTAGTTGTAGCTTGTCGTTTTGGAGCCAAGTGAGAGCCGTGCACTCATGCAGAGTGTGTTATCTAAATAAATAAATAAAGTAAACGGGCTACCCCTTGTTCACACCATAAGAATCCATTTCATGTGAATAATGAACACAAATGTTCCTTTGCTTTTCTGCCTTTCAGAAATTACGAAGAACAAACGGAAATCTAAGCAGTCTGCGCATCGATATCCTCATAGATTTTGACGAGTGGAGGGCGAATTTCTTTCAAGACTTTAAACAGCCAACAAGCAATTTTATCGTTTTTTCCTCAGCTTTATTCTCATTACATACCACAGCGCGCCGATTTTACTTTTCATTACAATTCATAACTTTTCGAATAAATCTCTTTACATGCTTCCCCTCAGCAGCTCTTGCAGCCGATGCCCCTGCTCCCGGGTTGTTTGCCGTGTAGTGACTGCTTTGCCGTGGCCATTAGCTCAGTGACAGTTAACGTTGAATAGTAGGATCCCTGCACACCTACCAGCGATCGGATTGCGATAAAGTTACACGGTTCGACGGTCCGACACACTCAGGACACGAGGGAAACATCGAATTAGATTGGAAAATTGTAAAAGTCCTCCAGCTGCCTTTCGCTTTATACACAACGTGTCGTTCCTCGTCGCAAAACGTGACGTCACTAGCAGCAGCAACAGTGAATTGGCAGTGTGCTGTGTTGTGAGTGCGATGTGCGACCATCGCGACCATCCTCCTCGACCTCGATTTTTCGTACAAAGAATTACAACCATCATGATGAAGACACACGACACCTCGTCCCTCACGCTTCGCATGCATGCATGCAGAGAGATAGAACAGCGTTAATATCTATTGTTTTGTGTACGTTGCGGTTGCTAAGACATGCATTGGAAGGACGCATTCGATCGCTGTGTGCACGAGCATGGTTACTTTGATTTGGCTAAACGCGTGAGCTAACCAAGAAGGAGGACCTGTCCTAAAGAAGAGTTTAGTGCACAAGCAACTCTTTGCTCTCCAGTGTGCGCGTATGAGGAACTGTAACCCGAGGAACGCTTGAGAAGCACCAGATCGAACGGAAAAGTCTACAGCGGAACAAAAATGCGGATACTTCAACCAAGTTGCGTCTAAATTCGGATTCACTGTGTGTAAGGCGACATCAGATGCTACCGACACTTCTCAACTAAACAGTTCAAGCTCTGGAACTCTCACAGTTCAACTGTTCTACTAAAAACAATCCTTAATTCCACCGTGATCATTATCATCCTCATCTTGTGCACATCGATCGTGTGTACCCTCGCTTGTACACGTTCCAGCAGGTCAGCCTAATGTTAACATCTAGAGAAGCAGAAGAAGAAGTGCGGTGTCCATTTATGCTCACTAATAGTAAATGGGTTTTGAACGCCTAGCACGATAGAGTAAGAATAGAGTGATTGCGAAATTGCTATAGTTTGATGTTGATGCTTAGTGCTTAGAGATAGATCGGTTACGTAGCTTAGTAGGGCATTGCACGCCAGTGGTGCGCTTATACAACAATAGAGATTGAGAGCGAAGTAATAAGAACATTGTTTCACGTTGGTTTTTTTCCTTTTTCCTAAAGTACTACTACCCTGTGTTCTTCCAATAGATTTCTGTCGGTTGTTTTCCTTTTTGTTTGTTCCTTTAACCGCTCCGTGAAGCGATAAGAAAGATAAGAAAACTATCTCGGTCGTTCGGTCGTTCGGTCGGTTGGTAATTTGTTGCGGCTTTCCGTAACCGAACCCGAACGTCTGTGGTCTGTGTGCCGTGGCAACAAGTTTGCCGCCCGCTCGCCCGGGGATTTGGTTTAACGGTGGGGCACCAAGATTAAGCGCGTTGTGTTGTTTATGTTTTAAATTTGGCTTACACTTTCTTCCGGAGTCAGTGTTCGTGACGGCAGAAGCTGTACGCTCTCGTTCGTGATAAGCGAAAGGCGAAAGTGAACGGATGACCAAATTAGGGCTAGATGGAAACAAATTGCAACTGGAGTGGCCAACTAGCAGTAGGTAGTGTCGTCAGTTGGCTAGATGAAGCCGAAGAAGGGAAAGGCTCGAAGCAGCAGGTCAGAATATAAGTAGAAAGTGAGCGGGAGAAAGAGAAGCTTCAGCAACAGCAGCACATTTGTCATCCGGTGGCCTGCACGTCCCTGGGCAGCCTTTGCTCGACCACTTCCTCGATACAGGCACAATCTCGCAGAAAACGCAGACGCTCTGATCTCGATCCCATTCCTCTTCCGGGAAAAAAATCCTTCACCGGACAACGGACTCCCGATGACGGTTCTTCATTGTTCTACAATGCGCTCTGCGGACTATGCTACATAATATACGTTGTGCTTCGCTCGCTCTATACGTTTATGCTGGTGCGATATATCTATGCATCGCTCTTCCGTAAGTTTCGTCGTACAAAATGTAACGATAACAGAATATACAAAAATGTGTCTTTCCACTGTTTTGTTGCTACTACTAGCTCGAACGCTCCGTCATTCGCTTCTGTCCACTGTCCTGCCTATTTTCCCATCCCTTTTCGCTCTCTTTGGTATTGGCTGTGGAGTTGCATTTCGGGGGAGTTTTATTTTGATTCTATGCTGCGAGTCCTTTCATTCGCTAATCGCTTCCACCAACACCGCATTCGGCTTTCGCTTTTTTTTCTATCGATCCCTCTGTCGCTTTCTATTGTTTCGTAGCTCGTATGCCTTTTTTATTCATAAAATCCTTTGTTTTCGGACCTAACAGTACACGGAGCACCCTGCACCTCGTACATCGTCACAACATAAATACACAATCGAGCCGAGTTCAACTAATACGCGTTTTTGTTCGAACCACACCGACCGTTTCGTACCGCATGGCCCTTCTCCATCTTAATATTGCATATTTTTCGATTGCACTCAACATGGCGACATTGCCAACGAACACGTTGACCAGGAATGTCCCCACGACCGGGGACCGAAACGATTTCGAAAGCTTCACCAGGACGTGTTGCGCTCATGTGAAACGATTTAGTCACGTTCCGGGGATTGCAGCTGGTCCTCGCGTGCACCATCCTGTCTGGTGCGATGTCTCGCTGGTACTTCTGCGCTTCTCATGGTCCATTCTGGTCCTGGTGCTGGTGCGCTATCGGAGTGCTCTCGGATCTCCCGACGAAGTTGGACGGTGCACGGATGTTGCAGTACTGTTGGTGCTGCAGCGTTCCACTGGTCCCATCCCGGGCCTAGATGTACTTGCCGAGGTCGTCATGAAAATCGTGCAAATAGGCAATTAGCTGCGGAAACGATGGTCGCTGCTTGTAGTCCGCCAGCCAGCAACAGGACATTACGGTGTAGCTGCGGAAGAGAAATAGAAAGAAAGACGGAAACGAGTGAGAA
>NC_064878.1:49411048-49413548 GCF_943734665.1 Anopheles aquasalis | reverse complement strand
TAGCACAAGAAAAATACTACGACAACCTATTAGAAAGCATCGCGTAGGGGGGACAGAGCATACGACAAGCGCTATGTGGATGCTGCCTCGAGCTCCGGTTTTTGAGTAAACATTTGGCCAACCACCATCCAATTGTTGTTTGGGGCCACTATTAATATCTTGTTTCGGCACGTCCAGCAGTAGCAGCAGCAGCAGCAGCAGCAGCATCGCGAGCGATTTGTTTATTTGTTCGCGAAGCACGACATTGTCGATGAGGGTCCCTCTTCGCTACTTCGCGCAGCATCACCACACGCGGTACATGGCTCAGTGTGCACGAATGAATGTCTGTTTCGAGTTTCGAGCAAATGTTATTCATAAAGTCCCCGAAGCATGTGTGTGCGCGCGCGCTAAGGCACACATTTACGGCCATGCACTGACGGTTTATGGTGGCAACATAACGAGAAACTTTACAACCTACCAACCAACCACCCAACCATCTCGTACCTCAGCGAGCACCGGTGGGACCTTTAGCTTCATGGGCTTCCCCATGATGGCACAAATCAGGGAGTTTTCGTTGGTCGGAGTGTGATCACCGGAGGGGTACTCCTTGCCATGCCGAACATAAGAACACCGGTCCCA
Organism: Anopheles aquasalis; assembly: GCF_943734665.1. Taxonomy (NCBI): domain Eukaryota; kingdom Metazoa; phylum Arthropoda; class Insecta; order Diptera; family Culicidae; genus Anopheles; species Anopheles aquasalis. The sequence goes on along the minus strand of NC_064878.1, from coordinate 49,412,930 downwards.
ATTCTCTGATCATTTGCACCTCTTTACGTGGCCTGGGGCCGTGTACCGTCGCGTACAATGCGCGAGCGCGCGGGCACGTTTTACGAGACATTAGCCAGCACCATGATCTCACGTTTGGTAGCCAACATGTTTATTTTTTGTAATTCTTGACACACGGCCGGCGTGGCGAAGGTGCTGGGAATATTAACACTCATGTGAACCATCGCGAAGGCTTTCCGCAGGGGCTCTGGGAGATCGGAAACCGGGACCGCCAAAAGCCAAAAGACACTTTTTACAACCAGGCAATTTACTTAACAGCTTTCTGTTCCTCCCGGTCCCCACACGTGGGCTGATTGTGGAAGTGCAGTGGATAGCAAACAAAAAGAAGGAGCAGAAAATGAAGGATAAACATTTTACGGCAGGCTGCAAGGAAGGGGTGCTTTATGAGGCTTTTATGGCCGGCTGCTGCCTGCAGCGTGTTCGGCCCGCAATTAATTTGTCGATGGAGATTTTAGCGATAAAGTCTTGTGTGGCCCGTTTATGCTGGAGTACCGTACGGGTTTAATGTGCGCGAACCATTGATTTTATATGGCCACCTAATCCTCATACAAGGCCTAATCCTGTTACTCATACGGGATTAGAAAAACAAAATATTAAAAAGACGCGAGTGAATGAGTTTCCGCCATTGATGTAAGCTCTTGGGATGAGATACACCTTTACACAGTGCATAGGAATGAGGAATTTGTTTTCTTTGAAATTGATTTACGGAATGTTAGAAATGAGGATTGAAATGGAGTCTTTTGCGAGGTCACGAATTTTCAACAGATGCTACAGTAATCATTTGCTTTATGCTCCTCATAATTAGACTTTTGCAGAAAAGTAAAACGCACCTTTGCGACAAAGGTTGTGACTTTTGTGTGCACAGTTCATTATACTTACAATTCGTCCGGACAGTTGACTGGTTGCGCTAACCGATAGCCATCCCGCAGATAGGCCGACAATTCGAAGCAATCCACCTCCTGCGAATTAGAGAGAAAAAAAAATCTCAGCTGAAGAGAGGGAGTGGCAAAACGGAGAGATACGCAACACAACATTAAGAACATAATCCATTACATTACCACTATTAAAAGGAAGGACCGTCGAGTTGCCCCCCAAAACGATTGGACAGTCCGAATTCACACACTCCGGCCAACAAATGGCCACAAACGAAACGATAGTAAAGGGGAAAGATGGACTCTGACACCAGGACACCGGAAAAGGGGGATGCCGGTGCGGTCCGAAATAGGCGCATTAAGCACAACTCGTCCGCAACGGCGGGATGCGTTAAGTGAGTGCGAAAAGCAAATAAAACTTGGTCTCTCTAGCGTTCGCCGGGGGCCGGAAAAGACCGGAAAAAGGGGTGAAAAACTTGACAAAACCAAGGGGAACGAGAGAAAGAGAGGGGTGTGATAGCGAGCCCCGGAAGAGAGAAAAAAGGAATCATCAAAGACAATGAAAATAATTTAGTCTCTCTCTCTTCGGAAAATCGTGCAGGGACATGGGGGGTTGAATTGCCACCCCTTGGACCATTTGTGAGGGGCAGTAGACGCTGCGTCGGTTGTCATCGTCCTGGATACGATGCGTGATCAAAGCAAACCGTCGTAACGACTTACACTACGTTACCACGGATGAACGCAGTAGCCGGATATGGGTCTGGAGCAACCGAAATTGCTCGCAATTATGTTGCAACTGAGGGATGGCCGGGTCTGGGATCGACCGAACTCGGTTCCACCACATCCCCATCCCGCCGTGAGAGAGTGCTACCGGGAAAGGATGTTTTCTAATAATAAAAAGGACGAAAAGCGGAAGGAGATGAGCGAATGAGCAAGACTAGAGAGGGATCGGGATAGGGGGATGGCCGGAC
>NC_064878.1:49383548-49388548 GCF_943734665.1 Anopheles aquasalis | reverse complement strand
TACTTCGTGCTCCGTCGTGGTTATAAACTGCAGAGCATGAAACTGATGGTGGTGCAGCTCTTGACGCCAGTGCACACCATCGGAGAGTTCATGGCATGGCGAGACGGCGAAAGCTCCTGTAATCCACGGTGTGCCGTGCCGTGTGAGACTGAATTTTCCTGCTGTAAAGGCGGCGTCCTTTTTTCGGGCGGGTAGCGCTGATGTTACACTAACCAGTACGGCTACGTGGTGCATGTTATGATGGTTAAATGGTTCGGAATTGTTAGACGTTGTTTACACGTTGGAGCCGATAGTATTTTTTGTGGTGCTCCTGCTGCTATAGCTTCGTTGGCATCTTCGTGAGGGATTTTTCGGTGATCTCCGGATAGTGAGCTCATGAGCTCGCGATATCCGGCACATCATAAACGCGGGACGTGATGGAGAGCATGATGGAGAGCTTGTGTCTTGGTACGGACCAACGTAACATAGGAGTTGATGATGCGAATGAAGAAGCTGCATCAGTTTGCTAGTCATTTATTATTCTTTTTAAGAGCGATAAGGAAATAATAATGATAAAGGATGAGATGAGGGATAATTCTTACCGGATAGGCGGTGCGGCTTTGCCACGAAAAGCGTAGAAAGTCAATTCCTGGCTTCATCGGCACTATAAAGCTCATGGCGTAGTCATTGACGGCACCATCGCGAACGTAAAACAGATCGGCCTCGATGCCTGGAAAGAGAGAAAAGAGATGTATGACCATTAGAATTCATTTTAATCCGAAATTCGTCCTTGAAATCAACTGTGACATCGACAAGAAAACTGTAAACAGAACTGACACAAGAGGTCATGTGTTGAAGGTCCTTTCCCTCGTCGAATCGATTATACCAAGAACCCCCTAAAAGCCCCAGTCACTGGAACGAGAAGCTGTGGTTTGAAGCCATTACTCACTCAAGCCACTCCCACCTTCGGTTCTAATTAAAATGTAATATTCGCGCACATGACTCCCGAATCCACCAGCCAAACATGGCCTCATCCTGGCAGAAACATAGCTCAAAATAAGAAAGTGATGTTGTAATGCTTCACAGCACGTTCTGGCCCCGAATTTAATTGCTAGCAAGCGGTTAGAACCCCCGGCAACTGATTCAACTCCAAAAGCACTCCGCTCGCATGTCGCTCGACAGAATCTGATGTAGAGTGTCGAGGATCTGTCTCGACATCCTGGTTGTTCTGGAGCCGAATTTTGCGCAACGCTCCAGCAGCGGTAACACACCATAAAGTCGAATGACAAACGGGACCCACCACCCGAAGCAGAAGGGCCATGTCTCACTTGATTAAGTCCCGTGAACGTGTGTTGTTGCTTCCGGATTCAAAGTTCATTTGTTCGTTCGTTCGTTCGTTCGGTGGTGGCACCGCAACGTACGGGAAACCATTATCCGCGAGCATGTGTGTGGTCCGGGACTACTGGCATGCATTACCGGTTTGCGGGTGCGAGTTGAGTGCCACCGAATGCGACGTAAGTCGTCCGGTTTCGTCGTAGTCGCAGTCGCTGGGCGAACCGAAATTTCTCATTTCCTTACGAGAAAACACAAAACAATTAGCAAAGTTCATTACTTCCGACCCCGATTGTCGACGTCGACGGAGAGGAAATGGAGGTGTGCGAAAATTGGAAACCCAGAGCCGCGCCCGGTGAATAGTGGCGGCCAGTGAATGCCAGATGAAAATACTAGCGGTGGGTGGTTCTTGGTGTCGTGTCTCCAGGTCCGTGTGTGAAGCCGTAATGTTGCGAAATGATGGCTACAAACATTACATTTGTGAAACATGGAGTTCCATTGGAGTCCCATTGGAGTAGACGAAGGAGCAACAATTTGATGAAAAAAGGCTTGGAACATTTGGAGCAACATGTTTAACAGAATTATGCACTCTTGCCCAAATGCTGCCACGTTAACTCGTTATCATTTTGATCTTTTTCGATACAAAATATACTTTTATACTTTTTACTTAGACTCACAACTAACATGAACGATGAAAAGCGCTAAACTCTTTCACAAAGTCCTCAGAATGAAGACCTAATTAAATTTAAAGTTTCAGAAACTGCGTAAAATCGTAACTATTTGATATTTTAATCCCTCGCCAACCTTATCAGCCGCTTCAATGCGTACTTCATTACGTAACTCGTTCTCGTTGCCAGTTTCACACGGTTTATGTTGTACCGCTCCCCCGGCGCTTGCCAAACGGATCTGTAGCCAACGGAGTTATGTTAAGTGGCCCAACTTCTGCCCAAACTATTACCATATTGATAAGACGCTCGCTTTCGCTTCCACCGCAACCCCGACGAACTCGTTCATTTGCCAGCCGTCGGTGGCTCACAAGTGCCATACCCTGCCGTGCCAGTCGTACAATATGAGAAATTGCGAAACATTATCAATGGAATGCAATTATCATCGTTCTCGATGGGTTTCCCGCCACGGTCGGTCGTACAGAGTCCACGGGCTACAGGAGCGACCGACCGAGTTTCGACTTCAAACATGGAACGCCACAACGCACAAAGCAGTTCCAAAGGGGCGCTGGTGGGCGGGGGAAACTACTTTCTCATCCGTCAACCGAAGCCACACGAAGTCGGTCGAATACACCGCACACCACACACCGAGTGAGTGGAAGCCACTATCAATTTTATTTATCATGAAAATTGAATATAGAACTCCAGATCCAGAGGATGCTCCGGCCTGCGTCGCTCTTCCTGGATAAAGGATAAAGTCGGGTTTGTAACCGTAAGTTGACGACCCCGTGCCACGTACAGGGATGTCTCTTCGCTGGATTGCTCATGGCCAGCAGCAGTCATCGTGCAGACGTGCTAAAATGATCTTGATTCCAGCGCACCCGAAAACGTTACCACTGGAGTTCCACTTCTGCAAAACTTATCCGATGTCTAGCTCTCCCTCTCTCTCTCTTTCTGTGACGAAACTCGTTCACTGGTGCCGTAGCGCTGGCTCAAGGAGATGTTTCCAACTGAATACACCCACATTGCAATCGCATTGAAGTGCGGCACCATCAGCGCCACCGAAATTGAGCAGCATCCTCAATCTGCGCTTTACAGTGGAGGCGCCATTCCTCTCCCCCATATGCACCACCGACGGAAGGCAGTTTGAAAGTCTTATCACCGTCCGACCCGTCGTAGCACCCGGAGCCTAAAAAGGTTCTCCCCCACATAAATAGGGAGACCATGGAATGAAATTAAACAAAGCCGAAAAATGGAAACTCTGAGCCGAGAGGGAGGGAGTTCAGATCTGCAGCACGACCGGAAGTGGGCCCGTTGTCCGGGGAAACCAAATTTTACAAAAGCCGACGCACACCCATACACGGGAACTTTGATTTCATCAGGCTCACACATCAGGCAGGCAGACGGGTCTGTCTGATTGTTGTGCCGAGTTCTCTACTCCGTTTTGTCTTTTTCCCGCTTTTCATTGTGGGTTCAGGGACAGGGCATCACGGGGAACGGGGGCTCTTGCGAGCACAAACGAGACTAAGAATTAGTGTTAAAGTAACTGAAGGGAAACTCCGTTTGTCCTCTTATCACCGATAGCAGACATGTTTCGTGGCCGTTTGCGAGCAGTGCATTTGACGTAGCTTTTGCTCGAGTAGGAAAACGGGGATTTTCCGTTGCCTAAATCCTTTAAAGCATTCTCATTTTTTGGGCCACCCCACTCAATTGGTGCCAGCATAAAGGACAACACATCAAATAAGGAAAGGAATGTTTTGCTGAACGTAAATTGTTGCAATAAAGATGTCTGTGACTGTGCGAGTGTCTCAACCGCATAAAAGGCAAATCCGAATGGCCTCGTCTAGCATTAGAATTAACCGGCTGTCAAATGCAAAACCTACAATCGGGCACGATTTGCACGAAAAAGCGAACGGGGGAAAACATCAAACATGTTTTCCCTTATTTTTCTTCCTGTCCGTTCTCTCTAACGATTTGCTTTCGTCTTTTCCTTGGGACCAAGTTTGATGTTACCGCCCGCGGTTGTTGTTGCTCTTGGCATGTGTCAGTTAGGTTGTTCTTCGCCGGCAAGAGTCAAAACGAAAAAAGCGGAGCGAGTTTGTTTACCTTTTGATCATTGCTTTCGCCAAAAATTGGTGGTGACCCGGAGAGAACCCACTGTGGAGCTGGGCCAAACGATGCCCTAGCAGGAGAAAAAAAAACACGCGAGAACGCAAAAGGAACGACTGGAAAATGCGCTCTATGAAATATGCACGGTGCGTTTATGGCGCGTGAAGATGACGGTGGTGACGGTGGGCACTGCTCCGCAAAACTGCTCCGAAAGTTCACTCGCGAAAGCGAAAGCAAAACAACAGCATAATCGGAGCAAGTGAAAGAAAGAAAGAAAAGCGGCGCACGAAAAAAAAAATCCCGACGAAGAAAATCCCGGAAAAGCAGAAACTTAATAAAACTCAACGTTGCATAAAAGGTTTTGTGCGCCGCACAAAGTGGTTTTTGGCATCCCTTTCCCCGTCTTTTCTCTTAAATGGTTCCCCTGCCTGACTGGCTACAATTGGGACGGTTATGATCTCGATCCCCAACGTGCTCTCGAGAGTGTGGCCGCCACCGCCGTCGCCACCGGGACGCCTTTGTTCTCCCGCCCTATCTCACCCAGGCAGCCGGCGGCCAGCGTAACATCAACGAGGATAAATTGCATTTAGATAGCGTCTAATGGACCCTATTGCCTCCAGTATCGCTGTCGGATGGCAACAATGATTCGACTTTTATGGCGAACGTTTTGTAAGTTCTGGATGTACTCCCTCTCCGAAGCAGGGCCCCAATCGTCAGGCGGCTCAGGTTCAAAGGACAAATGGTGGCTTAGGTATTTGCTGTTTGTCGGGCACAGTTAAGGTGCCGATATGCGAATGCAACATTACTGCTAAGAACTGTCGAAACGAGATTCAATTTGATCACAGTCATTTATTTTCACACATAATTTGTACAACGCTAGGCCATCTACTGTCAGTCAGTCGCCCCTCATTGAAG
>NC_064878.1:49368548-49378548 GCF_943734665.1 Anopheles aquasalis | reverse complement strand
CCCCTTTTTCCTACACAAAAATGCCGATATAAACAAACAACTTCATCCACTCCAGAAGATTTATCGTTCTGTGTTCGGAAGGAAGGGGTGTGTGCGGTAAACGTGAATTTTTAAATGTTCGAAGGGTTGGAAAAAAGGGGTTCGGTTTTTGTCTGACGGACGGGCTGGCAAAGTTTGCAACCAAATCCAGTCTCACCCCTCCCCTAAAAAATTGGCCACCTTAACCGCCCAGGCTCTGGCAGAGATTGACGGTTGTTTGGCAATTTATTTTTGCTTTCATCTTTCATCCCTCATGCGTGATCCGGGCTCGCAGTGCTCGGTGCACACACAGGGAAGGAGGTACTTGAAATCGTGAGAGCAAGGAACACATTCCCCTCGTATAACGAAACGGCAAAGGGATTCAAGTTTTGTATGATGGATTCCCGAACCGTTCCGCAAATGGTGGCACCCACTATGTTGAGTGATTTATTTGAATTTGAGAGATAACAAAAGTTGAAAATCATTTCAATACGTCCTTTTAGAGTCAGAGCAGAGAAGAAAAAGAATTCCATATTCGTCTCGATAATCGTTCGACAAAGCGAAAAAACCACAACACTCACCCATCAGTTTGATCATCTCGGAGTGGTTGAGGAAGAGGTCGAAGTATCCATTGACGGGCCGGGGTAATCCACTGAGCAGCACGGTGGTCACTAGCACCAAACCAGGCCACCAGGCAACCGGCGACGATTGCAACCGACAATCGTACCGATGATGAAGGCCCATGGTTACCTATCAACCCACAGGAGGAACAGACGATTCTACAGAAAGACCGGAACGTCGTCGTGCAGCGGCGTGGTCGCAACCGATGGCACCATGGCAACGATTAGGCCATGGACGACCTCCTTGCTGGGTTGCTCGGTTTTGGGCTGTGTTTTGTATGTTTCTTTCCTTTTTCCCTTTTTTCACGCACCGTTTCCTGCTTTGCCCGATGCGTAACCTCGAAACCGAATGTGGGGGACGTTGGTTGACCACGCGTTCACTTTCATCGTGACCGAAACACTGGTTTGCAGTGGCCCATTAGCACTTCCATGGCAGCTTCTTGGGCGTCAATCGTGCACACAACACTTGGCCACTTTCACGGAAACAGATCTACGGATCAATCACTATCTGACGTGGCACGAAGCGGAAAAAGCGCGTCAAGTCGCTGGAAAAATGAAAGAAAAACATTGCTCAAACACTACCCCAAAACACAATCGCGCCCATCAAGGGGCCCCTTTTTGTGGTGTTTGTGGTTCCACCACTAATCGCACCGTCGCGGGATGTTGTCCCTCGAGAGACACCACGGCTCTTCGGATCCGCGCGATCCCAAAGTGCTCGTTAGCGTAATGTGCGCGAGTCACTCCTTCGGTCGCGACCACATGCTGTGGCCATTTCTGTTGGTGCAATTACGCATTTACGCGACGATAAATATGCATGATGACCGCTCGCTCGATTGGATTAAATTTTTGAAATTTTAATCATCCAAAAGCTGCACTCTCGCACGCGCGCCCGCTCGCATCCTGCGATGATGCATTGTGGTGCCTTATCATCATCATCGTCGCGGCACAGACACACTGCACTGCACATAATCCGCACCGGAACGCACGACAGACAACGGGTAGATGCTCGTGGTGGTGGTGGTGATGGTCACGTGGAAAATTTGGGCTTCGTAATGAATAATTTCCATTCACTCCACTCTCCCAAATCCACCTGTTTTCACCAGAGGGGGTTCGGTGCGTTGTTTTTCATCGTTGTTGTCATTTCGCTGGTCGTTTGTCATCGTCGTGCATAATTAGATATTAATGCCATCGGTACGAGATGGAAGCCGAGCCGAGTAAATACGCGCGCATTATGCATTTCCGGTTTAATTCAATTGTAGCGACGCATTCAACGCTGTTTGGCTGTCACTCGCGTGGTGCAGCATCAGCTCGGTAAATGGTCGGTGGTTGCCTGGCAACCGGGCAAACATGCAACGCACTCTCCTTTTCAGACAAATTGCACTTTCGTCGCACGAACTACGTGAGACAACTGCGTCAACAACCTGCGATGCAGGCGAATAAGCTTCCTCGATCACAACGCCGAAAACACACAATTCTCACACAAACACAAACCTCAGAGGGTGGAAAATGGAAAGAAAACAGAACAGAAAGATGCAGTGGAAAAACACCGGCACACACAGCACAGAACGACCGCACTTACAACGAGCGACACCGAACGAGGACGCTTCGATCCTGACGGCTACGAGTGTCGATGGAAACTGAACTAAAACCCCGTCTTGGCCTGCTTGGTCAACGAGAGGAGACTGCCGGATCCTTTTCGTGTCCGTCTCGGGATCGGGATTTTCCGGACGCATGCGCACCACTCATTTTCCCCCATTTTCATCGTGCCAAAAGGACGACTTGTTGCATACCTTGGCGCACTCACATTCAGTCGGCCATTTTAGATCACATTCCGGGACGATTCACGAGCGAGCCATTACAGGACACCAAGCAACGCCAGGGGTGCACAGTGGAGGGCGCGGGTGTATGTTTGTTGTTGTCGACGATGCCGGTGCCGGCACACTGAGGGGGTGCCGGCGGACCGCCACCAGCAAATATTTTCACGATTCTCGCACTTCTTCCTCTCCCCGGTACTGATACCGGTGCACCAGTGCGGATCCTGAAAGATGCGAAAAGCACGTGTCAGGTTTCCGGTATTTCGCTCGGTTTGCGCTGCTCAAGTGGCATGCCTCCTAACCCCCGGGGGGACGGAATGCCCTATCTGGTTGTGCGTGGCCGTGGAGGATTAGTGCAGCGCACTGTCAAGTGGTGCAGCAGCATAATATAGAAACACATACAGACGCGAGAGTGCATCATCTGCATTGCGTGCAGTGATGTGTGGAGTGCGAGTAAACGCGAGCTGCAAGTGTTGTTGTTGGTTTCGTGTTCGGAAGGATACTGGATGCCCTTTATTGCTTCACTTCCTGTCCCCTAGCCCAAGTGAATCCCAAGTTTTAGTTCGATGGAAATCCTTCAAAGTGTATTAGGATAGCAAAGGTCGCGTTTGAAGGAGCGAAACACAGGGTGAATTAGCTTCATAGAGTCCCTGGCATTGATACCGGCTACGGGAACTCTATTTCGCACGATTAAACCACTTGTCCCGGAGTTAATTGATTTATGGTATTTCGTTCGATTGTTCTGAGGCAATACTTTCCGCCATCTGAAACAATATTGAAATAATGTTCCAGAGCCAGAGGGACAGAGGGGATACTAAACTCAAACAGGATTAAGCTTTTTGGGGGCAGCAAAACTCTCAGTCCAGCTCGCCAGTGTAAGTTGTGCCAGGGGATTAGGGAAGAGCTTAGTATGGTGTGCGTGAATCACAGACCAATTTTGATCTTTCGGTGCTCTCTATTGATTAGATGAAAGCCTAGACTTGGATCTCAGTGTGACCATAGTCGCTGTTACAGGACAAACTTTTCTTGATCCTCATATTGCGGTAATGCAAACTTTTTCTTTTGGATAATATGCATACAGTTTAAGTACATTAGGGAGCTAGAAAATTATAAGAAATTAGTGTTTCTCTGTGTTGATGAAACGAGAAAAAGGAAACACTGAAATACCCTTGAAATTATCTGGAATTTTCAGTCATTTCCTTGTTACCTCCTCTCTAAAGCGTCACCATCACAACCGAGTTCTCATTAATTAGCGGAATTCCGCAAAAGATTAATGTCGAGAAAGATTCTCCATTTACATATGTTTCACCATTTTACTCCTCTTAAGTGCTTTCTGTTGGAGTACACTTCAATTCTTCTGCTTACCCGGAAAACGAAGTATCACAAGTTCCAACAATCCGCCCGTCAGTCAAACAACCTGTGAAAAGGCTTGTCGGCCATTTTCCATCGCTGCTGGAGCTCGCGTTACCGTTCTAGTACTACAAGGATGAAGGATGGAAGCAGGGGAATCGTACTTCCGTTTAAAATCGTGTCAATTCACACACCGAGCTCATCACACGAGGTCCTTGATGAGCATAAATTTAATGCCCACTTATGCGGCACCCATGTACAACGTACACCCGTACGTAGGTGCCCATGTTTGTAGGAATACTTTTCGTATACTGGCGAGCGTACGAGAGGGCCCTCAGGGATAAGCGGCACACATACCCTCTGCTCATGACAATTACGCGCTTGATGACAAGAGCGACAGACTCGCACACATTTGAGCTGGATCCGTTCTGCCGAGCGTGATAATTGGTTTTTAACATTTGCCCAAGAATAAGTTGCTTGGGTTTTTGGGGAACGGCTGAAACGCTGTCAGCATCGCTTCCGGCTAGTGTTGTGACGATGTTAGGTGAATATTACATTACAGCACTTGAGCTGATCTGTCGACAAATTGTTTCGAATGCACCACAAGCGGCTGCCATTTCGAGCGACGACGACATGCCAGTGAAGTGTTGGGCAACACCTTGCAGAACAGCACTTTTCCATCCTTGGCCAATGGGTGACCGAAAACGTTCTTTTGGCTTCCTAGTGCTGTAGCTCAGTGGACATCCTAGCACTTTATCTAATAGGTTAGTATCATGAAGCTCGTCCACTAATCTATTCGTCTCACTCTTTGACCGAAAAATGATGTTATCAAACAAAAGGATTCATTATCCTGATCCCTTTAGATCTCTGGAAAGGCGGCGCCAGCCCATCCTTCGGTAGTGATCCTTCGTCCATGCTGCCAAGGATTTTCCGTTTTCCCAGACCTCCCACCTCCCCGGGAAAACCTCCCTTACATCTCCCGAAAAAGCGCTTTATTAGACAGGCATTGAGGTTGATTTTCGAGGCGGTCGATTGAACTCTCGGCGCCAAACCGGGGGGTTCAAGCAGTTTCGCAAGCGATGACTAATTACATTAGCGGTTCGTTCGACGCTCGGGGGCCTAGGGCCTGGTGGTGGTGGTGGCCTTGGTCTGTCTCGTCTGAAACAAGCGTTTTCCGGTCTCGGTGTCATCATCATCAGCGTCCTTCTCCCGGGGGCCTGGTCTCTGTGTGTTGGTGTGTCACTCTTGCCGTCGATATCCAGTCCAGGGTTTATCAGCAGAATCCAGCAACGGCAGCAGCAGCAGCAGCAGCACATGCGCCAAGAAGCGTCAATCAATTGAACATCAGTCATCGACAAACATCGGTCCCATCCACGGGCCCTGTGTGTGACCGAGGACCGTATCTCGTGACATACTAGAAGAGGAGGAAGAAGAGGTGCAAGTGGAGACGAGGAGCGATCTCTGGTTCCTGCTGGGCTGCTGCAGCCTGAATAATGAATATTTTAAGCCATTAATTCCCGATGAAACGTTGAATGATGATGCTACATGTTTCATCCCCCCTTTCACTCACGCCTGGGCCACGGGATTATATGCGTCCGGGAGAAAACCGGAACACGGAACACAAGCGCTCGCTCTCGCTTGGCACATCATCGCACGGGACTTTCCGGAAACCATCCCGGTACGTCGTCATCGTCGTCGGGAGTCGTCTGATTGTAATTTACGGTTTTTGAAACCCCTTTCGCTACTTCCGTTTTCGTGTGTGCTTGTGTGTGCGCGAGTTCGGGGTCAGTGTCTGGACAGGTCAGAGAGTGTCGATGAGGCGCTGCGTTGAATAACCGGACTTTACAGCGCCGGAACAGAGGAACAGTAAATTTTCATCTTCTTTGTGTGCCTTCCGAGTTTCGGAGTGGCTCCTTGCACTCATCACCTCACGACGGTTCTCTCCTTCTCGCTGGAGTCTCCAGCCTTTACCAGTTGCTGTTAGTGTTCCGAGGTGTTGCTGACCGGACAAAGGTCTCTCTTGTCTTGTCTTGTCCTCGTGCTGGTGAAGTGAGGTGAAGAGATCTGGCAGTTTGTCTGGCGCGTGTTAAGCATGTCCTTTGGGGCTATTCTTTGCAGAACTCCCGAGTGTTTCTTCTGCTGCGATACTCTTCAGGAAGCTAGCACAATCTTAACGACACCTAGCATACCCAGGGTGATCGATAAACTGTCTGTATAAATCAAGAAAACATCATCTATACAACGTCTTTTGCAACGCACCTGGAACGTATTGAAAACAATCTCCATCTTTGAGGCTTGTTGCCTCTCGCTGTTGGGAAAACCGAGATGCAATCATAAATCTGAGATCACAGAAGAGGGAATAAATTTGCATAATTGTATTATACCTGAACGTAATTATATACCATATTCATCCGTCTCCATGCCAGCCACCATGGCCTCATGGCGTGCAGCTGCTCCACCAAGGAACACGCAGCGAAAGTTTGCGAAACGAAACCAAATGGAATGCAAATCTGAAATTTAGTTTTAATGCACATTACCTTAACGTTACCCGGTGCTACCGCAAACCGTAATGCGATGAAGCTTTTGGAATAAATTGTAATTTAACCAACCGATCTTGTGCGACACCGGCGACGCTTTTCCCTTCGAGCTGTAGGCCACACAGGTGGTAGAAGCGACACGGCCAAGAGCTACACAATCGCCGTACACTGTTCCGCGGAAATAAATCTTCATAATGCTGCGCGTGCAACGAGCACCGCGAGCCGTGCTCTGTCCGCGAAGCACCACTCCAGGGTCCTTGGGCTCGGCGTTGGCTTATGGCGTTTAAGTATCTTTCAAGGATTCATCCGTCAAATTTCGCTTCATCTTGGCGGCAGCAGCAGCAGCAGGTAGCAGCTTCTATTAGCTAACCCAAGAATCACACGCTCACGGCATAAGTAAGCGGATCATCGCGTGCAGCAGCAAGCAGATTCTGCTGCCACCTGCTTAAGCCCTGTTGCAGCTGTAGCAGCAACTGTGGGCGAGTAAGTGAGAACAGTTTTAATTGGATGCTGTTCAGCAGTTCTTCTTGTGCATGCAAAGCCCATACAACGGGCTGAGAATGGTAGAGCATGCAATTGAATTATGGACGCATTGCTCCAAGCACCTCGTTCCAGACAATAATTCACATAAACTCACTTTTATTCATATTTTATTCAGTTTTTAGCAAAACCCCTGTTGCATTAACGGTCTGCACAGTTTAATATTGAGCAATGGAATGAATAAAGTAAATTTGAACGATTTTCATTCAAGAAAAAATATTCAAAGGAATTCACCTAATCTAGTTCATTCTTCTCACACCCTGCTCAAAAAGAGATGAAAATGGAGCCCGACTTTGGCTAAAAAATTTCCCGATGATGAGCATCATGTTTTCCCTCCCCTCGACCATGCGCCTCTGCATTAAGACGAGACAGCTAGTCTTTAATTTTTTGAAACAAAAAAAATAACACAGTAAAGGTCCCTTCGGTCACCCTCGGTCACGGATCGACCTTCTTCCGGTGAGTCATAGCACTGAGAGGAACACACAGGGAGAAAGGGAAATGAAATGGAGGCGCCTTCGGTAGCGCCTCCATCGCTATCTGGCCTCGCCGCGGGGTGGTTATCGAAATACAAATATAAAACGAATTTCACTTTCTTTGAAGATGAAACTTACGCAACGCGTGTGGCTGGCGAGGGGGAGACAACACGGCCCAACAGCAACAACAACAGCAGCAGCAGCAACAGTATCCGATTTCGCTAAGAAAGCCGTGGAGCTGACATGCCAAGAAATGGTTTGGTTGTACTTTGGGGAAGAATGAAGGAGAGTCGCGGAAGACGGTGCGGATTGTTGGCCTAGCCGAGGGTAGGCTACCGGTGGTTGTGCTTCCGGTCCAATGCTGGGTGCGCCGGTTGTGTAAATATACTTGTGAGCGGCATCATCGAAAGGTCGCCGAGAGCGCCAGAAATTGCGTCACGATGGCCGCCACGGTCGCCGCCGGGATCAAGCAGCCATTTCTAGGCAAATGATATCTCTTCCCGGCCGCCAAAGATAGAGGGAAAGGAGAGGAAGCGAAATTAAGCAAACAACGGAAGCAGAACAGGACTACGAACGAAGTACCGACCGATGAACGAAGGTTCCCAATTCCGTTCAAGTCAAGGCGTCCAGGGCGGCCCCAAATAAGGAGCAAAGAAGGGCCTGCCGGTGGATGGAAGGATTTTATATTATTTCATTTTTGGCAATCGTTCAGACATAAATTATGAAATGACCTCCATCAGTACGGCCCCGGTTACAAGTTCACATCCCCGAGTGAAGGCATAATTTTGGCATAAATGTACATTTCCTGTCTTGCCGTGAGGTTCGCTTCGTAAATTTCGTGTTTAAACCATCATCTGGCCAATCAGGCTGCACAAATTATGCGATCTAATTGGAAATTTGGACCGGTTGGTGGAAGCGGTTGCCAAATTTTCATTTTTCTTCAGCGAAGGGGAAAACGACCTCCCTGAACAAGGCTTCTCAATTGGCTTCTCGGAAATCGACAGGGGCTTGATTAGGAAGAGGAGGGTAGGGTCTAGGAACGCATTGCTGAACGCGGTATATGTTAATTTGTGAGAGCTGCTAGTGGATGCTAGATTACGAATTCACAGAATTGACTGAAAAAGAGGCAAATATGGAAATGCTCCCGAGGAAATTGGAAACAAATCAAACCGATTTTCATTTCCGGCCCGCTCAACTGTGTAACCCTCGAGGTAAAGGAAAAACATGCTGACACTATAATAGCAACATAGGCTGTCGAACATCGTGCACACCTCTTCATGAATTGAATTTGGCGATGCTCTGCGTGGTCATGAACATAATTTGATGCGTGCCCAACATTACACAAATGAGAAATAACATCAACCTTTTGTATGGACTGCTATGGCAGACAGTAACATTGTCTGAAAAGGAAATCGAAAATGAAATAGATTTTCGCTTTCATGATAGTTCGTTACGATTCCTTTCTTTTTCTCGACTCCGAATGAATTAGTTCCGAAACTGCGCGCCACCAAATCATTCACTGCAGTTAGTATGGTCAGAAGAACATAACTTCGGCGAATTACAGCGAAGAAACACGCATAACATGGGCGCACCTCAGAAGAGTGAATTCCAATAACGTTCCAAGCAAAAGGCCAAACCGAATAGGTTCGGTTCTGTCCATAAAATCCTGCGCCTGAACACAGCTCGCCACTCCGCTGCCTTTTCGAAACAACATAACGTACGACCATCGGACCACGCGTGGCCAGAGAACTAATTTCGTTTGATTGTGGTTTTATGGTTCACGAAATAAGCCATCGGCTCGGCAGAACACACAACGCACATCAATGACTTTCTGGTCATTTCTGGCGCGGCACATTGTTTGATGTTTGTTGTACAAATCAAAGGAAATAGACTACAGGAAAAATGAGCTGAACGCCACTGGTTCTTTGTAGCAACCAGCTCTCGAGGGCGTTCATTAGGGTCAATAACATCAACATGATTAACTTCATCCTCGCACACCATGGAAACAAACTATCCAACTGGCAGAATGGTTGATCATCCACGGTAAAGGATATTCCACCTGCTGTCAACTGCACACGCTGCACAGCACCATCCGGGCACGTTGCATTTGATTTCAATGATCATCTCGTAACCGAATAATTACAAAGTCATTTGTTCGTTGAGCAGAATTGCAAATGTATTACCGATATCCGGATATCCGTTCGGTTTGTGCTCATGAATTTATGCTCTCTTACCATACTAATAACATACTCTTGCCAGGATCTCATCTCTACCCAAACGGTACCAGAGCACCTGATGGTTGCACAAACATACAAGTTCGAGGGGCAGTGCCCATACTTAATTAGTGTTAGATTGCCGGGGATATGCCTCTTGTCGTACGTTGTAGTGCATTAAACGCAGTTATGAACGTCATCGAGAGGCAATCAGAAATGCAAAGATTATCGCCCGGAAACGCTAGACTTAAGTGGTCATAAACCGGGGAATTACTTTAGCCAGGGACTGCTGTGCACTCTCATAGCAGGATTGATTCACTCGAAGATTTCGTAATTGACAATCAAGATTGAGTATCTATTGATTGAATTCCGCACGAATGGGCGAAGGAGAGGGTTCGATTTTTGTGTGTCACTGAAAGGCATCATATAGGCGAA
>NC_064878.1:49361048-49366048 GCF_943734665.1 Anopheles aquasalis | reverse complement strand
TAGTATGGGATGAGCTTGGTTTTTACCCCCGTCTTCTTCTTCTTCTTGTTCCTTATTCTTCCTTTCTCCTCTGGCACCCTGAAAATGGTGAGTTAGGATAAAGGGGATCTTAGAATCCCTAAGCGAAAGCAGCACGTGTGGGTCAGCCTAGAACAGCATTTATCGGTCGCACCCAGAGTCGCCGCTTGCCAAGGGTGTACTTGGCATGTATTTGCACCCCTCGATGGGCTGATCCCGGTGTCGCTGCGTGTGCGTTCAATGGCCGTCCGGTGTGGGCCGGGATATTGGGATTTGGAGTTTTATTATGTTGCTGATATGATTTGCACTTCATTTTCGATTTCGTTTGTCTATGTTTGACTAAGTGAGGGTATGCTTATCGAGAGAAAAGAGGGGACGATGTGTCCTCTTAAGAAAGAAATTGAAATTCTTCATCGGCTCTTCGCAGATGAATCATCCGTTCAATAAATGGGGGAGTGGTTCTCCATTTTCTTTCAAAGTGTAAACAGACAACTTTAACGGAACTTCATCTATTGCAAAATCCTCTTCCTTGAACATCCATTAAAGTAAAACATGGCACTCAAAGGCTCAACTAGCTATTGTCTCTCAACCAATCGCAATTACTGCAACCACGCCGGGGCACCAGCCGCGGCAGCAGGAAGGAAAACATTGAAATATGCGTTCATTTAATCATCTCGTTATAAATTCGAACACGAATGTGGCTGACCACTACAACCACCACCGTGACCACCAGCACCACCATCCGAGCCGAGAAGAGGAGGAAATCGAAGTGTAACGATGATCACAGCGGAACACTCCAGTGCCCAACAACAACAGTCAATCATGCTGAGCGGCAGCAGCAGCAGCACTCTACGCACCGTCGCCCATCATCCCGATGACATTGGTATTCGCACTGCAAAAGTGCGCGGCCCCGCGGAGAGGGTTCTGAAGTGGTTCTGGGAAATTGTCCTCGCGCATTTCGTCCCTGTGGTTCGCCCACGAATCCCCGTGTCATGCGTTAAGCCACGAAATTAATTAAAATTTATTGTGAAATTGTAAATGATTTATCGCTCGGACTCGGGGACAGTCTCTCTCTCTCTCGAGCGCTATTGTCTCGCGTTTTCGCGGTGCGGACCCCAGAGATGATGCAAGGTTCCCGGGGAGCAGCTTTATGATTGGGAATAACAAATAACCTAGGAAAGGCGGGCGGTTCGGGCTGGCTGGCAGGCTTGGTGGAATTGCCGAACCGGAGCATCGGTGGATCGGTGCTCGCTCCCACATCTCACTAGGCAATCAATCAGTATCGGAAAGTGCTGCGTGCATTTACGAGCCTTTCCTCTTCCGGCAACGGGCATAATCATGATGATCATGAGCACCGTAAGCCCTGGGCCGATGGTTGGTTCCCATTTTTAACGAATTTGACAAATTTCGTCGTCCGCATTCGTGTGGTTCTGATGAACCACTTTAGGTTGATTGCAGTTTGATTGAGAATCGAGGAAAAATGGTCCCACTCGAGCTCTTGCGGGTGAAAGTATGCAAATTTAGGAGGACCGACCTCTCTTTTAGAGAGGTTAATGGCAATAGAATTATTAACAAAAGGCAACTCGTTGGTGCAGTTGAAAGTTAGAAAAGCGATAGATTGGATGTTTTAAAATATCATTTACTTGAAACATCATCATAAATTGCTATGCTTTATGTTTCCGTTTGTGGTAAAATGAACATTTTTTTCTGCTTATCATTCAGTCATTAGACATCCCGTAATTACGGACTGATTCTGCAAATCACTGTTCCCACCAATTCCTCTCGGATTCGATACAGAGCACTTTGCCAAATCTATTCTTTTGGTCGTTTCCATGAAAAAGCACTTTAAAGTAGGGGATGAATTCCATAAATTACAATTTTATTCGCCAAACATTCTTCTCAGCACACCAAACCATACCAACTGGTCGTTGAGCAGAATTGTTGTGGTGGTGCTACTGTAGAATGGACACAGGGCATCAGGGAATAACTAGAGCTATACCCTTATCTCTATGTGAGACCGTGTAGCATGGGAGTTGTCCCGGGTGTGTCGATACAGTTTGTTAAAAGAATGTTATCCGAATGCAATTCTATTTTACGACTTTATTCAAATCACGAGAGACGCGTTATCATCGCAATCGACACAAATTCGCTGGTCCCCGCCAGTGAAGGGCCACAGTTGTAGCAGGAAGCAATAAAAAGGGGCTTCCTCTCGCGTTCTCCTCAGTGAATGGCGGAACAAAATGGTCGAACATTGAATCAATCATGCTGCAGGCTCCGGCACGTCTGGGATGTTGAGGCACCCATTCTTCTCTGTCCAAAATGGTTGAACATTAACGTCTATCGCATTCGAAATGAGGTTTCTACTGTTGCAAACTATCAACTATGTTCTGCATTGGTTCATTGGAATTCCTTTGTGTGGTGCTGAGCTAGGGTTTCATTTTGCGTTGGAAGGATTTCTCTGTGAATAGTTTGCAGATGTCGATGTGGAGAATGATCCTGCAGAAGCATCTACTTCGATTTGCGATACTGCGGAACAGTGTATTGTTTCATTCGTCGTGGCATAACATCATATGAAAATTTAATTCAAAATCATTGAAACAGAAGATTGTTTGTTAGTGATTCGCTTAATTTAAAAATTCAATACACAACATCACACACTCTCTACCACTGAATTGTGTTCGAAATTGCGTCAAACCAACGACGGCAGCATAAAATGAAGTCATTAAAATAATTGTCCTCGGCTAGACCACAAAGTATATAGCAGCCAGCGGCTGTCTCGCGTAAGCGACCCTTTACCGGCCACCGGAATCTATAAGCTGTGGTTTATGACGGACGACGTGTTAACGGTGCGGAAGGAACCAATTCACTGGACGGAAAAGTAAGTTGTTAAAAGCTAAATGCCGTAGCCCTGCGAGACCGGTGACTCTCCACGAGGGGTCTGACTTTGTGGCAAGTCTTTGCCGTACTTTCTTTCAAGCAACTGCCGGCTTACCCTTTATGAGGTAGTGCCTTGGGTTGCTAATACCTGGGGTAGGTGTTGAAGCAAGTATAAGGACCTCACACCGGGTGGCTCGCTGTTTGCGTGCCAGTTGCCCATTTAACCATTGAGCTTTTGATGGATTTTCTCCCGTCACGGCACTGGCTGTTGCGGTGAGCGACCAGGTGACGATAAAGCGTACTATTTATTGTTTACTGATACGCACTGTTCCCGTTGTTTCGCCCTTAGTTTTTTTTGTTCATAAAAATGAGGATTTCCCTACCTTTGAGGTGAGTTGTTTCAAAGCTAAAACAATATACTAAGTAGCATAAGAAATTAGCTATCGAATTTCGTGCAATGTAACAAAGAAGATGAGGTTTTGCATAACGCTAAATGCCGAACCACTTTGCTGATTGCCTATCCTTTCAGCCTTTCATCTCGCCAAATTGTAAACGAGATCAATTGAGTAGAAACGAATGCTGAACCCGCCTGGCCTGACAGAAGACACGTGTACACCGGTTGCTTTTACGCAAAAAGGACATTCAAAATGTCAAATGGACACATTGCCCAGAACGACGTAAAACGAAAAAAAAAGGAATCCTCGCCGCTCGTGGAACAAAAGTCACCCGAACCCCCGGTGACGCGTGCATGAACGCAAGAAAGACAACTAAAATGCCATCCGGGACATCTAGCCAACCCCAGAAGAAAAGGGGTCAGATCACCCACATCATCGGGTTCGGGCGTCCGGTTATGGAATTTCCGATCAGCCAACCCTTGTCAATTCGCAAATTGCCCGGAAGCCCCGATTCGTACCAGGCGCGGGCGAATGGTTTTCCTGAGAACCGGATGAACCCACCCCCTTCCAGCGAGCGGAGGTTGGTATGTAATTTCCAAAGAGAGAAGAGCAATCATTGGCACTTATTACCGAAGAATTCCCGAAAATGTGCACAAATAAATCCTACAGACTGCAGCAGGCGCTGGCGGTAGTTCAGAATGTGTCGCCTACGTAGCACCCTGGAGCGTTAAATGGCTCGTTTGAGGCTTCTCATTGGCTTCTCCCTTTGAAGGGCTTCACTCGAAAAGCTGTGAAAGTGTGACAGAAACGATAAAGCAATTCTGTGCTCAGGCAAAAACCAGTGCCATTGATTAACAATGAACCAATGCCGGGGTGTGGATCTAGTACGACCAGAAGGTCAGCTGTGGCTTCACGAAGCACGTTCACACAACACAAGAACCGCGTGTAACAATGAACCAAGCACCAGCACCGCGCGTCAATGGTATTGCCACAATTGACTCAGCGAACTAGAAGCGAGAAGTGAAGATCAAACACCACCATCAAACAGGATCGAGGAAGGAAAACGGATATCGTGTCAGGTGTATTTCTCTCGATGCGCGATGTAATACGCTGGAACACCTGAATCCACCGCCCGTCCGGCTAACGGCGCGAAGCAATCCGGTGCTGAATGTGCTATTAAATTTCAATCGGAAGCTGACTAAGCGTCGCAAATTAAATATCGTACTCCGCTACTCGGTACTTGGGGCCAACATCAAACCCTCGCTCCGAGACGGACCGGGGAAAATCAAAGAAAATCTCAACGACAATGGTGGGCGTTCCGTCTGCTCGCTCTCGGTTTGCGCTGACAGTTTTTCATCGGGCGCCATCGTTGCCCTGGCAACGCATTTCTTTCCCACTCGCTATCGGTGATGGTGCCCTTGCAATGGTCGTTGTCGGGCTCTCCATTTCTTGCCGGCGAACCTGATGCCAGCGGAGAAGAAAATTCTTCATTTCCTGCGATTGATTTTCTTCTGCGAAACGCGGGACTCACCACCGATACCACTGACGTGTGCCGTCGGTTGGAGGTTTCGTATTTATTACAAGTTACGCGTATCCTGATCGGTTCGGTGAGCGAAGGATTTGCCGGTTCAGTGCGTTACCTTTCGCTTTACCATAGCAACAGGTTGGAGGAGTCGTTCGTCAGCATCAAAGCAATCGCGGAAAGCAACG
>NC_064878.1:49343548-49356048 GCF_943734665.1 Anopheles aquasalis | reverse complement strand
ACGGGAAACGATACCAAACATCACCCAGGCGAACGCGGTGAGTATCACTATTGAATAGTACGCCACTGTCCTTGCTCGCCTGGAAGATTGCTTCCATAAATTCGTTCCCTTCCTCCGGCAAAACGGAGTAGGTGGATACCGAACCCGGACATTGAAAGCAGACGCACTCCCCACCCTCAAACCATCCCAATCCGTGGTCAGTTCAATCGTGCTCCTTGTTCCTTACCAAGTGTCCTTGCCACGTATCATAAAATGCAGGTCAGCAGCAACGAAGGCGAATCATCTTACAAACCGGGCGCTGGAGGATATTATGCTTGATTTTTATGTTCACTTTGCCCGTATCCTTGGTTCGCCGTAGGTCCTCCGGTATCTGTCTTTGTTGCGGAAACAGATTGTAGCGATAGTGCGTAATTTGAGGCTTTTAGTAGCTTATGAAAGCGTCGTGTAATTCATAATGCGTTGTACAACGACCAGCCCTGCGGTTTACGAACCATATTCGAAGCCCTGCATTGTTATTTCTGCCAATGGAAGATCTGAACACAACTTTACCTACTTTACATTACACCGGTTACAACATTTCCTCTTTTGGCTTCCAGCTAAACATGTACAAGCCTCAAGTCCTTGCAAGCAGCATAAAAAGAGAGAATGAGAGATCCCTTCGGTGTGCTAAAGTCATGCCAAACATCGCAAGCAGCAGCGGCAGCAGCATCGTCAAACGTCTGCGGTGCTCACTGGGCCAGAAAGGTGACTTTGGCGAGATCGAAATGTCTGCCGCTGACAACGAGCTTGATGCGTTTTCATGCTGTGCCTCATGCTGGCAGGTGTACGCCCAGCATGAACGCACAAACCGCCCTCTCTCTGCCTGTGTGACTTGCGGAACGGGAAATCAATTTACTTTTCACCAAACTTTGACATTTTTTCTCGCCATCTCGAACCTCGGGTGGAGGCGGCCAACATTGCCGATTGAAGCCGTTTGTCAGCAACAGTTACGACATGGCCGCACTGGTCTCGGCATCCATTCGGCACTGGCACCGGTGGCACGCTGCGCAGTGTGCCTTCTGGAAACGAAAAGACATCAAGAAAGAAAGCTTCGCACCTCACCAGGAAGGGAACCCTGGAGGAATTCGGAAACATTAAGAATTTGGTTGTAATTGAATTCTGCACAATTTGCCTGCACGGCAGCATAATAATTGGAAACAATTGTACGATTTTCCGCGCAGGTTATTAACATCGATCAACACCTCCTGCTGCTTGGTGAATTCCCGTTTCCTTTTGTTCTTTTTTTTTGAGGGGGAAAAAATAAGTAAAAGTCGGAAAATTAAATTACAAAAACCAACTCGTCCTTTTCCTCGACCCCTTGCACCCCACATTCCAAATACCAACGGAGACCGCGGGTGGGGCACACTTTACAAATTAATGAAACGACATTACTCAACGAAACACTAGTACGGTACCAGCTGCGCCAGCCAACGGCCATGAACTATGACCCAAATAAGGGAAGCCGAGAAAAAAGAAATATCCCCCGGCGGCTAAACGGTTTCGTACGCTTGTTGCTCCCGGGCCCAACCGGTAAGGAGTAAGCTCGATTAAAGAGATAAGACGCGCTACTCTGTGCGCACCACGCTACGGATTCGGCACCGGCGAACCATTGTTTTAGCTGTTTCAAACCGGACATGGCTTCCTCCACTCCTGGGGCCCGCGCGTTCGTTCCGTGGTTGGCGAGATTTATTAAATTTTATTTTCACGCTACACGCACACCACTATGCTGTGCGGTGTTGTCTGTGGTGGCATGTTAGAGTTTGGTGGGAGGGTGGGATGAGATGGGAGCTTATTTGAAATTTATAACATTCCAGCTCCCTGCCGGTAGGGAATGCAGTTTTGCAGATGTTTAACCTTTGACGGGGAGAGCGAGAGAGAGAGGGAGAGAGACGAGAGCGAGAGGGCATTTCCTTAATGATAATTAGTCGATGCCGCACGCTGGGTAATCGACATTTTCGGACGTGCTGCCGCGGCATCCTGGACTGCCAGAGGAGCTGGTCAGGAGGATGTTTAAAGGAAAGTTTCCCAGGGAAACCCTGCTGGAACAGCGTGGACGGAATTAGAGAAAGTAAATTATGCGCTGGAAGCTAATTAAATTTTAATGCATCCAACATCCACCGTGATGGCGCAACGAGTGTTTGCAGCTGGAGGGAATAAGTTTTTAAGCGGAATCCATCAAACTTTGCCTCCATCATGCACCGTCTGTCCATCGTTTAGCTAAACGGTTCCCCGAGATATTACAACACCGGAGAAGTGAACGGTTTGTAACAATCATCCTGAATGATGCTTGAATCGATTCACTTACCGAAAGGATCTGCCCTGGGCATGGTGTGACATGCGATGTAAAGTTATGTTCTCATAATTGCCCCCTTCGATTGCATTCGCAATATTCAATTAGCACTCAGGCAAGGGCAGTGCAATCGAGAACGAGAACGAGCGATCGGGAAATAATTAGCATAACTCATAATGTCAAAAGGGCCAAATGCAATTAGTGGTCCAATACCGAGCGCTAATGATGGCCGCCATTGGTTGCAATCAACCGGTTCAATGATTAGCCGCTAAGATTAGTTTGCATACGTTGGGGTTCCCTAAGAAATTAGCCTTGATTAGCATCTGGTAGCGGAGTCTTTGAGTATTGTCATGCTGAATGCGTTTCTTTGGTTAGAGTTCGTATTCAGTGGTGGATACTATCGTTACTGGTTCTTCAATTCTGTTGTAAAGAAGTAAGCATCGAGATACAATATATTTTTCATTTCTTAAAAGTTAAAAGAACAATACATCATACAAACAAAACTTCCAAGCAAACCAGAATGTGACAATAAGCTTGCTTCCAATCATAATTAGTTTTTAATTGCAAACGAACACTCGCTCATTATCATCGACTGACGAATGTTCGGTGACTGGCAATAGCACTGGCACCAAATTACCCAGTCAGCAAGAGGGCCTCAAAAACAACCTCAAAACAACCAACTCATCCAACGCAGCAAAAAAAGCTGCTCCGTTCGCATTAACCTACAAAACACCGATCCCTGATAGCACATGATGGATGTCCTTTAGTGGCCGGCGAGTGCATTAGTGTACGGCCGTCGTTGTCGCGAAATTAAGGCTAAGGTACTCCAGGCGATCAGCGGGTCGCGGGTGCATAAATTATGTTTTGACCTCATCGATAAGCTCGCTTCTTTTGCATTCTTTTTGCTTCTCCAAGTGTCCTCTACTAACGAGTCATCGCTGGGAATCGTTGTGAATGTTTATAATGCTAGGAAAACACGGACCACGGATGGTTTTCGAGCGAATTCTCGCGAGAAAATCCACCCAAAAATAACACCACACGCCCATACACTAGAATGCAATGGAGGTCAGTGGCCCTCGCTAAGTGCACGCCTGCAGCCTAGCAACATAATTTGTTTGGTTGGTCCGGCACACCGCGCCTATCGGAGGCCTGTCCGAAGTGGGAATATTTAGCCATTTCTCGGTGTCGCGTCAACGGGACACCCCCTGGGCTATCCAGTGTACCCCATTTATTCCGAACGCAGCTTTAGTTTGCCTAATCCTTTCCCAACCAGAGAGCGAGAGAGAGGTGTCTAACCAGAATGTTGTCGTGATTTACACTATCGATTGGCCGTTCGCGCCGAGCGCAAACATACTGCTCCCCGAAGGCCGATGGAGCTCTCCGTGAAGCAAGGAGGCTGGCTGTGGTCGCCACGGCACGGCGCGGCCATTGTATGTGTGCGAGGAGAATATACACATAATTTGCATAATTTTCACACCGTGTACACGGTGTATGGGGACCTTTTGGCACGGGTTTGAATGATTAATTTCCATGCGGCCTCCTCCGGCCTGTCAACCGCCTGGAACTTGAGGGTGCAGAGAGTGTGTCAACAGATTATTCTCGAACGACAACGACCACCGGTCTCGATGGTAGCAGCAAGGCACCGAAAGCATTGCACAGTTTGATGGATTCGATATGCTTTGCTTTGCCACTGTGCTGTGATAGTTCTAATCGCGCATAAATGTTTGAACTCTCCAATGCTGTTAAACAATGCCGTTGATGGATTATGCGGTACCATTGCGCACTGCATTCTGAATATCCTCGGCGAAAGCTGGTGCGGGTTCAGCATGATTCCCGGAACAATCAGCTTTGTTTGATTGTGGAAAAACT
The DNA here is from genome assembly GCF_943734665.1 of Anopheles aquasalis. NCBI lineage: Eukaryota > Metazoa > Arthropoda > Insecta > Diptera > Culicidae > Anopheles > Anopheles aquasalis. The sequence goes on along the minus strand of NC_064878.1, from coordinate 49,351,850 downwards.
AAGATACTGCAACCAACTATCGCACAGAACCTTCATTTGTTCGCTTCAAATGACAGAAGCAATCACCACCATCACGACACTACCTGAGAGAATGTTGCCGAGATATTTCAGCTTGGCTCACCCAGCAACCAGCAAGCAATAATCGAAAAATAATTAACAAGGATACAAAGCTGAACCACCTTTTTCACTTTTCGGAATCTTTCCCAAATTCTACCGAGCTCATTCTCATCTCTAAAACTTATCACTCGCATTCCCTCCCCCAAGGGAGCAAAAGAGAACGAGATAGAGAGAGAGCGAGAGAATGGGAATGGCATAGCACGGCCTGCGCCATTCCGGCTCATCGAACCGTAATGGCCAACCTGAATAGTGTTGCGCGAATTTAATTCGGTTCAATTGTTTTAGTTTTCAATTAAAATCCAATTTCAAAACTGGCGACTCGAATGCCTTTTTCCCGTACCGGTTGCCGGTGGAAATTCTAACCACTCGGAGGACCCGGAACGGACAGGAAAAGCGGAGGGTGGACCATGCTCACAATACAGAGGTGCTAATAGGAGCCGGGACGGGTTGGTGTTTTGTTTCCTCTGGATTGTTTTGCTCGGATTTCTCCCTCTCTCTCTCTCTCCGGGAACGTGCACAATGTACTACCATCATCCACTGATCATCATTTCCATTCCCATGAGGAATAGAATCGAGTTTCCAATGAGGTGGGACGATGTTTTAGTTGTACTTTATGGAGAGATAAGTATGTAGTATGTAGCGTAAATCAATGTTTCACTATCCTCAACGATCCCACCAGCACTAGCTGTAAGCTTACATTTTAAGCTACTGGTAGAGCTCCGTTGCCGGTGAAATCTATTGGAAAAACTTGATTGACAGGGCGATAAAAGGACGATATTGGGCTGGGCGCGATGAGCCCGCGTGGAAACGATTGGAAGAATTCGCCTGTTCCTGTCTCGCTGAATGACAGCAAATTGGCAAGCGAATTGCGTTATCGCGTTTTACAAAGTCCAACTGGTCTGTGGCCTGGAAAACCGGAATGGCAATTCCCCTACACTTTGCTCTCGCTCTCGCTCTGGTTTTTTGCTGAAAGGTCTGTTATCCCGCTCGGATGGAGTGCAACATGACGCGAAATGAAATTTAATTTGTAACGCTCACTCACCAGCGAACGATTGAAACTTGATCTCTGAACGGGGTGGCACTAGGGAGCCCGAGGGGATGTTGAAGCATCAGCAGCATCAAGATGGTGACACTCGCCTCGCAAGAAACAATAAAGCACGGGGGCACGAAATGGAACCTGCCAAACAAATCGAAATCAACCTTCTTCCTTCTGCTCAAGGCAGAAAGGGTAATTTGGGTCTTCTGATTGGACCAAATTTGGATTCTTTTGGAAGAATATTCACTAAATGGTCTTTGATGAACTTGCGCTTAGCATTAAATAACATCGACCATTGGAACACTGCCCAACGCTACACGGAAGGTTGCGAACCTCCCCGGTGGTCCTTCGTATCAGCAATTGCACTCGCCTTGCTGCAATGGCAATCAATTACGCTTCGCTTATTGCCCGGAACACACTTCCTGGGACAGGAAATTCTGCGATTGAACCTCCGCACCATCATCACCACACAGGAAAATGTCGCTTTTCAGTGTTCGCAACCCCCTAACGCAACTCCATGCTGACGGAGGGGGGGCCATTGTATCGAGAGCTGGCCAGCACGATGCCACCGGCAGTCACTAGGAAAGAGGTCCCTCTCTCCACGTTCTCTTCTGTTTGATTTACCCAATGAGTGTGTGCGTGAGCGTGTGTGTGGTTGGAATAATTTATGTATGGACAGGAAAACAAAGTCCTTCGCCGGTCAGACATCAGCGCTGCCGCCATCGGTTTGGGTGCCTTGTGGCCGCGCACTCCGTCCGTCCGTCCATCCACCGCCTGCGCTCGGTTGTCTAGTCTCACTCGCTCGCCTTTTGCTCTTTTTGTAGGTACCGTTTCCTGTTTCCCATTTTATGTTTTTCTTTGGGAGGCACCCAGGAAAAACTCCAACCCATTCCCTCCGTACCGGTCTCATTCTCATCATCATCATCATCATCAGCGGGAGTGGAGTCTATTGAATCCGAGTTCACTCATTTATCCTCCAATTGCGAGACACGGCCTCGATGGTGGTGGTTTCGACTGTTGATGAAGGTTTTACGTGCTGCTGCTGCCAGGCCCTGTGAGCTAGGCCAGTCCTTACAAACTTCGAAAAACCGACAAATACCGCCACAACATGCATAATGAGCCCAATGGCGGTTTGCTGTACCACGTACGAGGCGTTCGAGGTTGCAACTAGAACTCCGCAACAGAAAACTGTAGCTAGTCTCGTACAGGATCCGGTTCCGTGTTGGCTGATGGTCCTCGTAGCCGGCGTCGTCGTCGATGGCAGCATATCCTGTCGACATGACCCCACCGGAATCGATGGCGCTCGCGTCCCCTGGAGGAGAGGCCGATGGTGTACATGAAGGGGTGGAGCACAGTTCAGGGGAGTTGCTTTTATTCACTTAATTGTTCCTGGCCTTTATTGATTTTGTAATGGAAGATGCGTCGGCGACAGGCGGATGCCTTCCGGGAGCGTAATTAAACGTCAATTATTCTTCGTTCGATTCCCCACCAGCCTGCTCGGTATACCGTCGGGAGTGGAAGGGAAGGAGAGGCGCCAATGGGGCGCTTGCTGGTGCTTACTAGCGTGTGCCACTTACTAGCGAACGAGCGAGCGCATGTTCGATTCGCTTTTAAAACGTAAACAAATGTCACTCAACTGAAATGGATACCGAGGACCATGAGGGCGAGGCATGCAGTTTGGTGGCTGAACCCCGTGGAGGTGGTTGTTTCGTGGGTTGTTCCGAGGTGACAGTCGGTGTCATTAAATTCTACGCGACATTCGCCTAAAGTCTATGACAACGGGCGAGGATGTGGGATCGGTTTCAATGGAAAATGTGGAGTGATGTTTGGCCCAGCATGACGCATCTTTCGAATCCTCGTTTCCTTTTAGATATTTGTTTAGAATTCCTGAAAGTTTTCCAAGCTTTCATCCGATTCTCTACCATCTTTTATGAGAATTCTTTATCTTTTCTGCTACATAGTTGCCTTTTCCACTCTCATGTCTCACGTGCTGCAATACGCAAACTATCGGCGCCATCACTAGTTCTCGCTAGTGAACGATACTTTCTCTCCATTATGCCACACTCCCAACGCCAAGGTGGTGGATGCAATTATACACTAGATCCTCGCTCAGCCAGGCGTCAAATGTGCAGATGTTGGCTGCCAATTATGCCCCATAATGAATTGCTTTGATCGATGAACCGAGAAACGCTCGCTCGCTCGCTCCACGAAATACTGCGGTGCGCCAGCCAGCCAGCCAGGCAGGGCAACTAAATTGTGATCTGCATAGCTGCTCCGCTCCACTGGATCTCGCTAGCGCATAGTATCTTTCGTATGCCATCGAGCGAAAGAGAGAAAGTGTGTGGTTGCGGGAGTGTAATTGCAACGTTTGACTTGGCAATTTCGGTCGGCAGCATGCAAATTGGAAAGCGCTCAGATCAAACGATGATTTATTTCCATTGCTCCAGCCGCTCCCACTGTTCTCGACAGATTGCCGAAGCTTTTGGTGAACTGTATCGAACTGTTCTGGCAACTCTTCGTTGGTGTCCCTTCACTGTGGCCGCTTTGCTTTTGTAAAACTACGGTACGCGCGCCCGAACTTGAGTAATCCTTCTGTTAGTTTCAACAACGCTGATGGCTGATGGCGGTGGTTTCGAGCGAACGGAACCAACCTTGTTCTTATTGCATTTTCCCTCTCGATCTAGAAAGAAGAAGAAAGTTCCCTCAAAAGCACTCCTGGCCGCGGTGCGGTACCGTAGTAGTCAGCATCAAAAGGCCATTAACCGGTGAACCGTCGCGCTATCAAACACGCCACGGAGATGGGAACGTTATGAGTAGTAGCGATGCGTTCGCCCTTCGCGATGGCTGACGACGACGGTGACGACGACGATGATCTTGCACAAATGGCTGGCAGCAGCCCGGCTCTGTATCTGGTGCCCTCCACCGGCCCACCATTCGCTAATGCATTTCCGTTCTCTTCCCCCCTCCGAAAAGCAACTCCTGTGGTTTGGTGACGGCTGCTGAAGACGCAAGCTTCTTTCCCTCGTGATGATAATGATGCTGACTTGGCCACTTTTTTCGGTGCCTTGGCGCTGCAGTTGGCTGCTACACGACGGGACTCGCAAATCCCAAAGTAACCAGAGGCAAGTCATTCACCGGCGTGCTATACACGGGAGCAAGAAGCTCAATTGCTTGATTCACTAAATTGGTGTGGTTTGAGAAAGGTTTGGCGGGAGAAAAAATAGTGAAACGTGCAACGGGATCGATCAGTGAAAGCTGCTTTCAGCCACTCCAGTTCGAACTCCAGTGTTTGATGTTGAATGTGCTTAGCGAGACTCAGCATGTGGTTTGAATCAAGCGCTAGGAGGTCGCGTCTTAATGTATGATGGTGCCGCTTGTCATGGATTGTAATGCCACGCTGGACGATGCGGTGTAAGAAAGTGTATTTTTGCAATACACAACGAGCGAGAATAACTTGTAACGCTACAATTGCGAGAAAGAATTCATTTTCCGCATTAGATGATCGCAGTAGCTAGAAATCATCACCGTCTTTGTTATTCGCTATGATTTGTCATCAATTTTAATAGTTGCCTGCTTGGAAAAAGAATGAAGAATGAGTCCGATGGATTGATGGAGCCCCCTTTGAGCCCCTTTTATTTCAACCGAACAGGATCGCAATCGCATCATGCCCTAAGTGAGACCGGTGCACATCAAACGAGACGCTTTAGTGCGTCTTTTTTGTTAATCGAAGGGAATCAATATGGGAACCATATCACGATCGCACGAGAGGCCAGGCCAGTTAAAATAATTACATATTGGGTTTTTTTCCCAAGAGCGTTCAATAAACAAGGTTATTATTCATTTGATTCATATAGAACATACTAACATTTCGCTGTTTCGAAGACATCTACAGCACATTATCAGTTTGCCTTGGGCTTTCCCATAGCAGAACAGTGGGCATTCTAGGCCGGATGGGCGTCTTATATGTTTGATAACTGATGCTGTTCATATGCAGCAGCTGAGGCTGCGGGACAAACCCCACAGAAAGCTCCACGGAGAATGAGCCAACTCGCTGTGGGGTTTGCCCGCGGTAGGCCCACTACCGCATGAAACCCATTGCGCTGATATGGCATGCATGATGGTTGCTGTAATCAGTTTGCAAATGACCGTCGACATGCGAAGACGCTGACAAAGGTTGTGTATTAAGAATTTTACTTCATTACTTTCAAAATGCCGTGCATATTACACTCAACTGTACGTTTGTTGAAATGGTTTGTGGTGTGGCTGTTGTGCAGTGTGTATGCTAACGATGTTCAGCTATGCTCCGTGCAGGAATCAGTGGATATTACGAACGGTACTATAGCTGGAGATGGAGGCATTGACTACGACGGAGTGCGATACAGTGCTTCTCAGTACTTTCAAGATGGAAACACTCGAAGAGGATGCATTTGCCTAGTACGGCAATGCATATATGCATGCGTGAATGAATATTGGACAAACTATGGGCTAAAGGAGCTCCTTGCTAATGTTTCGGGTGCTTCTGGGGAAAACACTGGCATAGTTAATCCGGCGCTAGAGGCAAAGTATCACATGATTTTGAAACAACCTTACTGTGCGGGAGATTTTATTGTACCGAAGCAGCGTCAAGTGAAAATAACTTCAGTAAGTTTACGAACCGAAAAGCAAAGAAAAAAGAGCTAAGAAAGGACGTTGGTTTTTGGGTCCCAATATTTCCAGAAAGGAGAGCTGAACGTTGTTGATTACTTTTGTATTCTACCAAAGACCGAGATGGGTGAATTCCATGCATTATACTGCGACAAGTATTCTATTGCACAACCTAGCGATTTGTATCATCAAATACATGCCTTGGGTGAGTTTGATAGATGATAGACTTGTAGACTGCTTACAACATGAGGAATTAACACTTTGTTTCTATTCATCAAGGAGACTTTCTGGTTGTTTTTCCCTTGCTTGTGGCCACCTTTGTGGTTTACGCTATTCTACCGGAGCTAATGGACGGCAAATCAGTGATGTGCTACGTGGCATGCCTCACCGTATCCTATTTGTTTCTGGCCATGGAACAATTGAACGCCTTTGGCTACAAGTCCCATTTGTATACCATCTCTGCCTACATACTATACTTTACGTTGTTGGCCAGTTTCTTTTGGCTGAACGTCATCTACTGGTTACTTGGTGAAAGTCGTGGACAGATGACTAAACACAGAAAGTTCCTGTACTGCTCTCTGCATGCTTGGGGCGCACCTATATTGATCCTAGCGTCGAATCTCCTCTTCGATCACACGGAGCTAATGGGTTATGAACTTGTTACGAATGTTGGCGAAGAGGCAAGCTTTCTCAAACGTAAGTATCGTTGGGATGTTAAAGATTAGGCAAATACATCGTTTAAATATATTATTTACATGCCGTTTACAGCGGACAAAGAGACTGAGGCTCGATACTTGCACTTAGTGCTGCTAATTAGTGCGAACATAGTTCCCTGCACTATCACTGCCATGCGCAATTACCTAAGCAATCTGGCCGATGCCAGTACGATTACTGGCAATTCGGGATCTCTCTTGAAGCTTGAAAAGGATCGTAACAGGTACGTCTCGGAGGCATAAACATTACCATTGATCATACTAATATTCATTTCCAATCATACCACAGAATCGGCCAACATCTGAGCTTGTTCTTCATCATGGGGATAGCCCGGTCGCTAGATATAATAAAATGGCAGCAGATTGATCCGAAAACAGCCTATTGGTTATGGCTGGTGTACATTGTGAACGCTCTGGGATACTGCCTTTGGGGTATATTCATCCTTTTCCGGCTCGTCTGCAATCAAATAGTATTGCAGTTGTTGTATCAGCGGTATGTATAAAGGAATACACGAAAAATGCACAAAATTGGCGTACTATTTATAACTTTATCCTTTTGTTTATTGACACAGATTCGGCAGAAGAGAAAATACCCCTAGAGAGGATTATACTGCGTATTCTATTCCTCAATTGGTTGATGTAGAAAATCCCAAGAGCGTCCTTATGATGCATCAATCTGAGTGATTATCTGTAAAATACAACTTCACCGAAATTACAGATTCGATTTCAAATGCAAATGCAAAAGAAAACCGAAATGAAAGCTACCATTTTACTTTTCAATAACAGTTTATCGAACTCTCTTCATATGCTTCGTGGTGGAAGTGCGATTCACGAATCGTATGATTTTCCTGGTGCCTCCATCGACTCTCACTAAACAATGATCGGATCGGACCGATAGCCGAACGAATATACCTTCAGGTGTCGTTCATTTGAGATACACGTTCACTAAGTGCGCGCCCATAAATGTAACAGAGACAAAAACATAACCACATCCTAGTGCCGCTGTGTCGTCCTTGCACATACCATAACGCGGTTTTTGCCAACACCGTCGATGATTAAACTTTCGATTGAAAAACGACAAGCAGATTATGAAGTGGCTGGAGCAGCACCTGCACCACCCGTCTATCGTGGTATTAGCACCACTAAGCGGCAACCAACGACACGGACACTTGTAGAATCACGTTCACGATCCACGTACGGTTCTACCTCGAACGTTAGAGAAATAGAGAAAAAAAAACCCGTTGCACTGTAATAAACTTCATACCCGGTTGTACATTGCCGGTAGCATAGCTAACCGGTTACCGATCATGTTACGCGCGCTCACCAGCCTACCGATGGTGCCGGTACTTCATTTTTGCAGAGACAAAAAGGCCTATCTCCCATGAATTACAACCCCTTTTTTGCACTCCCGTCGGGCGAACGAAAACTCTAAAGTAGTGGAAACCGAACCGGAGAGCCACCAGAGCCATATTTTATGGCCTATCAGTTGCTGTGCTGTGCCCTTAGTTATTACAGCCATTAGCTACGCGTTTCAAATAGCCACCGGCGGAATGTGCTGGCCCCCATTTTTTTGTCACTTATTGCGCCAACCCATGGAATAAAGGGAATCCGGTGGTTCTGTTGCTCAACGCCTCCACCACACTTCTTCCGTTTTTCCTCGCATGTTTACAAGGTTTTTCCCCCGCGTGTTTTGCAGCAATATTGTGCCACAACATGGTGTAGTTTCTTCGCTTCGCTTAGCATAAAGTTCAGATAAGCTTCTTGCCGGATCGACCGGAATGTAGCACCAACA
>NC_064878.1:49331048-49338548 GCF_943734665.1 Anopheles aquasalis | reverse complement strand
AGCAACCCCACGGCTATACATTTCGATTACCGTTAGCCAAGAGAGAAACCCTCAAGCCCATTCTGATCTCGGTGGCACGTGTACTTGAATTTCGATCCCCGAATCCCGCCATGCCGTCCTTCGTGAACTTCGTCAAAAAGTGTGCGCATAGCATTCGGTCTTCTGTAAATTCCTATAAATTGGCACATGTTTGACATATTGGATTGTTGTTGCTGCTGCTGCTGCGTTCCTCCTTCATCACTTTCTGAATCACCCTTTTTCCTGTTCCACTTCCAATTCCACTACCCAAACCCAGCTCTTTTTATCCAGTAACACTCCCATTCCTCAATCACCGTGTCAGTCTCGTCGCTTACAGCAGCTAGACAAACATTCGCCAAACAGGCTCACATTATCGATGCGTTCCCCAGTGGCGCAAAGCTCCGGGAACGGGAAAGGAGAAAGAGCACCGCAGTGTTATTGAAACAAAAATATGAGACGAAAACCGAGAAGACGAGAGCTGCAAAGCTGGGTCGCGAGGTTTAGGTTTCGGAGTAATATTCATCGAGACAGGATCCACAGGGGCCCTAGCAAACCGTTTGGCGTGAGGTTCGTTTGGCACAAATGCTGAAAACCAATTATCACGCTCGGTAGAACGGATCCCATCAAGGAGTGTCGGGGATCCACTGCCAGAGCGCCAGTGCCCGACCCAATGGTGAAGGGGTGTAATCCTGGCCCAGGGACCTTCGCTCTCTGTCTCCCTTTTTGTTTACTCCCTCTCTATGCTGTTCATTGAAATTCGGAAGTGTTGTTGAGAATGCTCCACCACTCTCCACCACCGGCACCGGCTGGAAAAGTAAGTGAGCATTAAATTTATGTAAAACGCCATGATGAGCCCCGACAGCGGTGCTCGGTGAGCGACGAGCCGGAAGGCGTAACAACAGCGGGCCAGCTAGCTGGCTGGCTGGCTGACTGGCCAACAAGCCATGAGAGGAGAAGTGAAGTGGAGTGAAGCACTAACAAGCAACGAGCAGCGAAAATAAGTAATTCAAGGGGACTCCCTCTCGCCGTGAGTTTGTTTGGTTAGATGATGGAAAACCCTCACGCTTCCGACGTCGGTGCGGTGTCCGTTGCCAACGCAATCTGGAAGGAAGGATGTGGAGGTTGGTAGCAGCGTACAAGGTACAAGTAGGTTTCACGACCATCGGCTTGGCTTATGATTAGCAGTACACCGGCCGTAGTGGTAGCGGTGGTGGTGGAGCTGGTGAGTGCAATCGAAACAAGAGATTAATAGCAAACCATTTTGGCGCTTCAGGCGCCACTCGAACTTTCTAGCAGGCGCCCCAAAAATCAACGTACCAAAAAAAAACGATTATTTGAAACTTTACTCATTTCAACGAGCTCTTGTTTCACTGGGGAGCGCGTTTGTGGAAAACTTTTTTTCATTTCGCAATAATTGAATTGGATTGTGAATGCGCTGTCAACAACGCTAGGGATGTGAAAGCGTTGCCTTTTCTTATCTATTTCCCACCAAGGCCAGTTCAGCATGTCGCTGATGCCTGTCACTAAAAGGTGGAACCCTTTCGCCAATGGGAATCCTAAGACGCTCTTAACGCTAAGTCGTGCTCATTACGATTTAGTTCCGGTTATTTATTCCCCAAATCACGTCGTCCAGATAACAGGACACAGGGCCAGTGCGCTCAACTTATAGCTCATTGGGCTTGATGATGATTCGAAGCGAATGTCTCGCTGTCATCCGACCAAACCAACTGGTGAGCCGGTTACGAATGTGTAACATCGTTGGTGTGCTGTAATGTGATCTAAAACAGTCTTTCTTTCGACTGGGGATCTCATTCAACAAGTCTCGTTTCACGAAGTAGAACCGTCCTTGCGAAGGGGAGTTTTCGGTGAAGCCGATTCCTTGACAGGAAGACGCCACGCTTGCGCATTCGATGGTGATGCCGATCGTGTACGGCGAATAGTTTGGCCAGACAGCTGAGTGACTCGTATCTGCTTGTTTCGTGCGGAGCTAAAAACTGACTCGGCGACATTGTTGTTAGTTCTCTGCAATAGTTTAACCAGAAAACACATGGCAATCTTTATGCTTGACGCTTTATTATGTGTTTTGCGATGTGCTTTTTCTATTATAATATTCGATTCGCATAATATAATAAACTGAAATATGTACTCTTTTTATTAATGATCCGCTACTACTGCATCAATACATACAAATTTAATACGCTGCCGATATTCCATGAGCCTCTGTCAACACATTTTATTGTTTTAAATTAGCTTAAGCTGAAACCAGCATGTCGCCAGATGATAAGCATCACGGTTTCATAAAAATAGGAACTGTCTCATTCCAGCTCTCTCCCTCTCTCTTCGGCACACAGAAGCAAAGCACATACAGATAGTGCGTTAGCCACCCGGGCAATCAAGTCTACATTATTATGCTTGCTCAATGAAATGGGATGCGATGATAGAACCCACCCTCCATTTCCCGCCCCCGAACGCGCATGAAAAGAAAATATGGAAAGGCACTTTATGTCCCTTTAAATGTGTCTGGGTATTATCACTTTAAGCACCTAGAGAGCAAGTGGAAGCTCGTGTGAATCACGGACTCGCCGGCGTCGAAATGGGGGAGGGGAAGGGCACTGGTTCTGGTTTCATTTGGGCTTTTGCCAGAATTTTTTGGGATATTTTTTTTTCTCTCCGTTCGTTACTTCCAAAAGATCCCTTTCAAAAAGTTGTTTTCAACAGCATCGACAAAACGATAAACATAACGAAACATGGCATGGCCATTTATTCCGACTAGTGACTAGTGAAGCGATGTAAGAAATCTTTTGCTTAGCATGTTTTACAGACTGATCATTATTTATTTATTTTTCTTTTTTAGCTATTGGCGCTATGCATAGGTGGTGGTTAGAGTGCTGTGAACCGAGAGCACCATTCTATCGTATAGAACTATCGCTATTTGGCAAGGCAAGTGGCCGCCCCACCGTGTGCGTGAATGATAAAAGTTTTGTAGATTAAGAAGTCCATCGGTGGTTGAAGCGATTCTTTCAAACACTTCACGTCACAACACTCTTCGTAATGCGTCAGATTCAACAACAATAAACTTTTGATTGCCCGTTTAGCTTCAAGAAGCCCGAAAAGATAGAAGTCTCTGCTTCAATGTATCGTACCAGCGAGCGAGAGAAAACAAAAAGCTGAAGAAATTTTGAAACAGTTCTCGTCTTCATTCGAGGAAACATCTCTTGCCAAAGTTTTGGCACCTGACGATTTCGACGTTCACGCAAGGGGAACTGATGATATCCTATCATAAAGTGAGTTTTTGTCTGGCATCGATGCGCGAAAAAAGTATCTAACTTTTCAGTTTGCGTTTCCGTTGGCACAGAAAAAGAACGGTATTAATGCGTAGCAGTAGCTTGCCTCTTTCTTATAGATAGCCTCAACATCCATCAAGAGGCAACAAGAATTAATGGTCGATATCAAGAGAAGTATTCGTTTCGATATAGTTTGCGCGTCTGACCATTAATTCGAGATCGAGAGCTGCCACAGGCACGCAAGATAAATAGATTGCTACTTTACTGTAGCTCTTGTGGTTTGTCTGTGGAGTTTAACTAATCAATTTTCAAAGCAGGCTTTACTGATTCAGTGAATAGTTTTATACGTATATTTATAAAATTAATTATTGAATCAAAGCAGCTTGAGAATTTTTTTCTTCACACAAAAAACATTAATATTTTAATAGCAGACGCTGGTGAATGTAAGGCGCATTTTATGTACCTCGTAAAACATCCGAAATTGCATACAGCACCTGTTTCACTATTGCTATTTACCCATTTTTATGAGATCATTAAAAAGGGATGCTATTGGATAGCGGTTTCGATTCTTTTCGGTAGTCGTTAACGAGTGGTCATTGTATTGTACGGCTTTTTTATGTTGGTATCACATCCATGCACCTGCTGCATCGCATAGTATCAGTGCATTATCAAATTCAATGCATTGGAACACATTTTAGCAGCCCCCCCTCCATCGTTTATGAGACTGTGGTAAATGGCACCAGCAGCAACTAATGTTGAGAACCGTATGTTACGCAGAACAATCGCATATGGGAGTGGGATAATACTTTCTTTTCAAAAAAGGCAAACAATGCTCAGCAATCATAAAGTAACATAATACTGAATCATTGTACAAGAACGGTGATTAACACCTTCGATGAATGGTTAAAATGGGGTTGAATTATTTTATATGATAAAAGTATAAGCTAAAGCCGAACATAATGTTGAAAAGCCCGTCATATGCAGCTAACGATACTTTAAACCAAACGTTTGCATGAACATGGAAGGGAATTTATTAATTGTATATTCCTCACCACAACAATCCACAGCTTTAAGGTCTCCGTTGTTCCGTTGAAGTGCGTATGGGGATTCGATTATCCCGAGTGGACCTCCCCTCAGGCGGACAACAGAAACGAGGCAAAAATGTGGAAATTTATGCACGACAACTCGGACGGAAGCGACAAAACAACAACGAATGATCTCGGAATGAAACAATACCCATCATCACCAACAATCGACTCCTTCTTGGGGAGCATCACCAGACCGAGCACACCCCATTCCACTGCAGGACAAAAGGGGATGTCATCGAAGCAGATAACCTTCGATGAAAGTGCAAACCTGGAGCAACCTGGCTACGATGATAAATAGAAAACGGAACCGACACCGTTGTCTGTTAACAATAGAACAGCTGCAGGTGTTCGGATTGGGATTTGGATTGGAAAAGGTACGCTTGACCGCCGTTCGAGACATCGTTGAATCCTTCTCGAACCTGTCGCTCCTGGGGAGTGGTTTTCGGTTCCGATGTGACTGGTTTCCGGTGTGTTGGAAGCCCATTTCTACGACTACCGACACACAGCCACACAGACACACACTCCGGCTATTTATCTCGTTGAATTGAAAGCGGAATAATGAAGCGGAGAGTGCTTGGTTGTGCAGTTTCCGAAGCGAAAGCTGATGAACAATAGGAGGCCACGAGTATGCAGCACCGGAACCGGATTATTGGAAGAGATCGAGACTGCATCATCTCACCGTCCGATGGAAGAAGCTTCTATTTTCCGTCTGAATGCACTGGCGTCGATAGTCGGATCCGAATTGAAAGATGTTCATTAAAACGATTTGATTAAACTTCTCTCCTCAGGATAAAAAAAAAACTTTCAGATAAACAAAACGCAAGCTGTGATGCGCCTTCTGCCAAGCATCAAGCAGCAATTCTCTTCCGTTCTCGCTAGTCAACACCGACAGAGTGATTTGCGGTCAGACAAATTATGCTCGCAAATCAAAATGCCCCCCTCCTCCTTTCCCAGGACTGCCAGAAAGTTTTTCGTGTTTCTCGTTTAACTGAACAGCAATTTACATGCCACTTCACATGATGCTCTTCAGCTACGAACGTGCGACTCCATATGTTGGGCAAAGTTTTTCGCCAAAATTTTCACTTACAGCTCCTGTTCCTGGCCGAGGTGCGTGTACGGTACGTTCGAAAGTGAAGCACTGTGGCAGGTTTCCAATTTGATTTCGAGGAATATGAAGTGCGCTTTTCACGCTTGATTCGATGGAAAAGTAACATACAACAACACACCACAACTTTGTGTAACTTGCGCTCCAGCAGAACGAACGTTTGTTGTGCGCAAATGGACCACTCATCATGGAAGGAACCCTGGAATTAGATGGAACAACATTTTCACCCGAATTTAAATACTTAAAATGACAACCAACGTACGAGTAATGCTTATTTATCATCTTGTACGTAAAGAACGGTGCTCTGTCTAGTCATTTTCCCACGCTCGCCCCCCGGGAAGAAGGAAACTCGTCGCATATTTTAAGACTTCCATCCTATCGGACGTCTTGCTTCTGCTGCACAATCCCGCTGACTTTCCTTATGCTGGCGGATGCCCAGGACCACGCACAATTCTGGCGCGATTGAGGCGGAAGACTGACGAGACGGAGAACTGTCTGGAGATGGAGTCTCCTGTAACTCGTAAACAATTCGCAGTACGTGTCGAGGATACTAATAGCCCCAGACCGATTTCCGACACCGTGGCCGATGCCGTGTACAGTTTCTGGTGATGGAGATTATGATTCAGTGTGTTTGGGAGCGGTGGCAGGATTTCTGCTAACACTCTGACGCCGCGGAATGGCATAGGACCACCGTAGAAAGCACGCGCATACTTCAAATGCCACAAATTAGTGCCCAACATAGTCTCCCAGCGTGAACCTTGATAAATAGTCCGCTTTTTTAGGACATTTTGGTTGTCTTTAAATCCACGAACAAACTCCAGCGATTATCATGGCAGCAGCAGCTGCAGCAGTGCCTTAATCTAACGGCAATCGATTGGCATTCAAGCCCATTTGCTATTTCTATTTCGTTCGGTTCTACATCAATCAAGCAAGAGGTGAGCTGAAACCTTTCCTTTAAACACAACAAACTGAAACCGAGGCACACAAAATCAGGCAAATCCTTTCCCGGTTCCCGCTTCCCGTATCCCGTTTCCCGGGGAAAGCAAACGGGGCGGAAATGAAGAAATTTTATCATTTCCCCCCTTTCGCTCCCTTCCACCTCGAATTATTCGCCGAAATCCTCTCTCTCTCTTCGATCCCATGGCAGCTTCGTCCTGGTCTGGACGGAATGGTAACGGCCATCAAATCGCCTAGGGTGTTTTGATGTTTTAGCGTTGCGCTTCCGGCCGTTGGCTGTCCGTCGCAGGCCGCCCGGCTGTTGTTCGGTCGACGGCCCGTTCGTCGTTATGCTACAGTTAATAACCTTTTCCTTTTTTCCCTCGCTCGGGATTTTAATTTTGGGTATCCACGACACCAGACCATCCGCTTCACCTGGATCCGAAATTGTTCAATTTTGTTCGAAGGCTTAGGGCTAATAATGATGATTGGTAGGGATGGTTCCCTTTAATTTGCATCGTTCACGACGCCATCGTGGAGCAGCGGTATACTTTATTAAATTTTCAAAAGTAACTTTTCAAACAATGCAAACTATTTTAACTGAACGGGACAGAATGCTAGTAAGTGATTCTACTCACGTTCGGCATGGAAAAAAAACCGTTCCAATAAATTTTACTGTCCCTGGCTGGTCCACTGACCACCGGGACTCGGTGACTACGAGACGGCGAGAACGTAAATCAATCAGACAAATCCAGGTTGCGGTAGTAAGGCTTATACACCGGCTGGCTAGACGCAGTCTCTTAGGAGAATGCCTTTTTATTTCCTTTCTTTCGAACCACAGACCCACATGGAGCTCCCTTGACTTGACCACCGTGACACGCTTTGCCCGGATGATTTTAATCGCTACGAAGACAACTGCTGCCGAACTGTTCGACTACATCCCTAGCGTATGGAGCACGCTATTCGTTTACTAGAGCCACTGGGCACAGGAATACCGTGACTGGATAAGGGATCCTTTAAGCCCTCGAAGGCATTCTGTGCGCTGGAGTGAGGTACAAGGCTAAAACAG
>NC_064878.1:49271048-49326048 GCF_943734665.1 Anopheles aquasalis | reverse complement strand
ATTAACATAAGAAAGGCAAGAGAAGCCCAAGAATCGGTTAAACGATTTATTGTAAGAACCAGACCGATGCTTTCTTACAAACATTGTTCAAACTAGATAGAGCGCTAGGACACTGAAAATGGCGTCTGGTCAGTATCACCGGATACACTTAAAAAGTTATTGCCGGGCTTCACTGGTCAGGCAATAACGGGCTTCACGTAACGGGTCATTAATTTAATGAGGGTCCGCCAGGCTATGATCCACGGCCCATTGAGCAATTATTGATGACAGGGAAGGGCGCAGCGTCGCCTGAAGTACGGCGAAAGTTGGCCCTCAAATTACTTCAAAACGCTGCCCGCACACCCCCGAAAAAGAAAAGATGAGTGCTAAAGTTAGTCTCGATACGATTGAGAGTGACCGACGGAACCATAAAGCGTGACGTACATAATTGATGTCGTCACTCAACCGGTGCTTCCATCAATTGATTTTTATTGCCCAAGCGCTCCGTTTGTAGCACCGTTTTGTTTAGCGATTGTTTAGAAGCTTTCCTCGCGGTGTTCTGCCAAGGATATCGCATCCGAAAAGGAGCTTATCGTTCGCATCTGGATGTGGTTATCCCAAGGATTTAAGACTAATGTTCAGCAATTGACATCACGACCAAAAAAAAACAGGGAAAATCCACGTCACGAAATTGCGAAAACAAAATCCGGCCGTCATTCCAATCAAATAGCTCGACCTTTTGAGGTTAAATTAAATACCTTGTCGCTGGCACTGACAAAGGATTTACATATCCAAGGGGGAGGAGGGGGGTGGTACTTTTGATTCTGGAGAAAATCTCAAAACCCATGTCAAACGGCGAATGTCAAACCTCGCCGGCGCAGCAACAAACGAGACCCTTGTCGAATGTCTAGCACACCTACACCCATGCCCAACCATCATGCTATCACCGGTGGCTATCCCGTGATTTACCTATCCACCATCCAATCTCTACGAAGTCACCTACCCGTCTGCCTGACTGCTTGATAGCTGAAGGGGGGATTTTGAAAATGTTTCCCCGTTTACAGAGCCAAATTAGTTTGGAAATTTGTGGTGAAGCACGGCACGATTAATTAAATTTTAAAACAAGAAATTGATTAATGGCTCATCAAACGCTCGCGTGTGTATTGCTGGCCAGTCTCCATCGGAAAAGGTGGGGGTTTCAATTGAAAACCATCGAACTGATGGTCGCTCATTGCATTAAATTATTTATGCTCATCAATGGTTTGCTAACGAGATGATTGTACGCACGTCGCCTGGCGATCTATAAATTCCATGCAGAACCCCGCCCCGGGTGTAGGCAGCAGATAGATAGCAAATCGCGGCTATCCAAGCCGCAAACCCATAGATCATCGCACGATGACGCGGGAACGTATCGCGTAATAATAATTGACAAACTAATTTCATCGTCACAGACTCTTTTATATTTGCATATATTCCGTTGTTCATATATTTACATTTCGCTCGCATGCATATTCTATTCGTCAATTGGGCGATAAATCGGGTGGAAAATGAAACGATAATCCGTACTTTAATCCTCCGGGAAAGCGTGAAAACGCGGCTTTGTGGGAGTGTATTTAAGGCAATTGTGTGGCGTATATTGAAGCTCGTTTCGAGGCTCGTTTCGGGCTCTCTACTAAATTTGCAACCTTTATTTTTGGGGAAAAACTTTTGGGAGTTAGAAATTGTAATTACGAAATACTTAACATCTGGCCGGTCATTTCTGGGCGGGGAAAACCTGAGAAAATGTCTGGAAACTATTCGCAATTAGGGGAGCGTATAGAGAACTTCCAAGCATAACATACCGGCACGTTCTAGCTAAGAAGATAATGAGAATTTACTTAGCTCAAGCTTCCTGTGTCCTTGTTATTTACCTGTCCTGCTAGCTATCTACAGATAAACTCACTTCTTCCCTTGTGATATTTTGTTTTCATGCTGGATCATGCTGGAATGCGCTTGACATTTTTGCTACAAAAACATTCCGCAAACAAAAAGGTGTTACTCTGTTTTATTTAATCAATTTCCATCCTCCAACAGCTCCCTGCTGATTGCTGATCCCTGACTGATTGCGAATAAAGGCACTTGATTGGCCGCTTGTGGTGCTTTCGCTAGTCTTCCAGAGCTCTTTATCCAACCACCAACGTAGTGTGTTGCGCGGTTGATTGAAATTTAAAACATATTTCTTTCCCGCCAGCAAGAAGTCTGGTCTGAGTTTCTCGTTGGCCCTCGGAGAAAAACCTCAAAAGAGCAACAGCGTTGCAGCACGAGTGCATAGACATTAGCGTTTAAGGATGACACCGACACCGCTACAAAACGGGTTTTCTGCATAGCCTAATTGAATTTATGCGCTCCTCCCACCGGTGCTGCTCCGGGTCCTGGGCTGCTGTCGTTGTGCACTATATGCGCTGGCCCTTTTTATTATTATTATTAGTATTAGTCGAGAGCTTCAGCTTCTTTTCTGTGGGCGAACTCGCGCCCGAACGGCGGACAAACGGGGGCGAGCACAGCGCGCGAGTGCGCTGAAACGCCATAAATCTTATGCACGTACAATGCTCCCAGCGCTCCCATTCCGCGAGTGTGTCTGTGCGGTCGTTAGGATGCAAAATGTGCTTATCTTGAAGCACTTTTTTCTACCCTCACCACCATCAGCCGTGCGCTGGTCCATACTAGACTGCTTCTACGTTCTACGAGTCGGATGTTTCGATCCATGTGTAGTACGGTGTGTTCACGGTGGGCTCCGGCCATCGGTTGTTCCTGCTCCGGGCTGGGAAAACAAATCAACCTCAATTGAGACAGCGGAGCAGACATTTTTATAATGTATCCCACCCGCCCAATTCCCTGAGGTGAAGGTGGGCTGGAGCATGCTTGCGGCAGCCAGTTTGCTGGCTGGTGTGGCCTCAATCCACCCAATCTTATCTAAAGTAGCAGATCATTTGCGGGAAGAGGGGGAAGTCGTGTATGAAACGGAGCGTTGATATATTGAACGAAGATAACAGGAACGAAAGGACACGACAACACCAGTGCAGGTGACATCGTCGATGGGTAATCTTGGAGAAATCCGCAGTACGTTCCATGAATCGATGGTTTCATTAGAATATCGTGTGAGAAGCGCAACATATTCAAAAACATTGCAGTGTATTTCTTCAGTGTATTTTTTTGTCAGTTCTAAGACAAAAAACTAGCAACTAGAAGCAACAAGCAAAGTAGAAAAACTTCAGCTTGATCTGCCTAGGAATATATTTCCTGAATCGCCCGGGCAGGATGTTAAGCCTGACAAAGCATGTTATCAACACTCGACAACTTCTACACTGCACCTTTCCCTCGAGCGTTCTAAGATAAACAGATCGCGGATATCTGTTTATCGATGGTGATGCATTCGAGCGCTGCGAGTGTTCTTGAAGCGCCTCGCCAAGTATCATTCGCTGAATGGGATGTACTTCTCGGGATCCTACTCGAAAGGATAGAAACGATTGAAGAAACAGAAAAATGACTCAATTTCCTGACTTGAGCTTCGATTCGACGAGAGGTTTCCCAGATCTTCCTCGAAAGAAGAGGAGCTCCTACGAAAAACTATAGCGGAACAGCTTCTAATGCAAACAACAAATGCAGAGTGCCACTGGATGTGCTGTTGCTCCGAAATGACTTTTCTGTTGTATGCTGCAACTCTTATCCTTCTATCTAAATCCTTTCGTTGTTTAAACCAAAAAAAACCCATCAACGCGTACTAATCACTTCAAATTGCGGTGCCAACCAGCGGACTGACGGACAAAACAAATTTCATCACGGGACACACCTCGACAGCAGCAGTTCAGCACAACACTCCATTCATTCACGCGTTTATTGCTTCGATCAATGTGCTTCTGGGGGTGCGGTGCATTGTATGCACATTGAGTGGTTTCAGATTCAGCAAAAAAAAAAGAGGAACCGACGAGCCAAACATTCACCAAAAGAAATTGCATATTTCCAGCCTGTCAACCTCAGTGCCGAGCTTCGTCGCTGCTACCAGCTCAGGCGCCCGAGACCTGGCCAGTGATTGACACGATGAAAACAATCACCTCCGGTTCCGGGTGGGGGGGGGGGGGGAGGGGTCCGTGTGGTGGCTTTATCGAATTTCCGTTCCGTTCCTCCGCATGTATCGGCACGAAATCTCAATCGCGCTCTACCGGGTGCTACAGCTTACGTTCACTGGAACGTTGAAATTGCTGCACACTGCAACCGGCTCCTGGGGATGCTCCGGCCATTCGCCAGGACAGGTTGTATGCAAGGCATAGATGCATCGGGCAGGAGGTCGGGCGAATGCACCATTTCTCGATCAAGCGCTCCGTCTGTGGCAGGTGTTTTGACGCGCGAACATGCAAATCCTTTCCGTGGTGGCCCGGGCACACCACCTTTTCTCGTTTCCCCATCAGTCCAACAAACAACAAACTGGGTTGCTGGTCCTGATCAAAGTGTGGTGCCTCTCTGGTGGTGATGAATTAGTTTGTGTGACTTGGTGCTGAAATTGTGTATTTGGTGCCACGCATTCACCGTAAGCTTTGGGTTTCTAAATGTGCTTTGATCAAAACCTTTAAACCTCCTCAATCCAAGAAGGCGCGTCGAGCGTGTCGAGGGCGTCGATGGATGGACCATTGCCATTTCTGGTAGAACGTTTCGATACGTTTAAAGGCAAGCTCAAGCAAGAATACTACCATCGCTGCAGCCGCACCGTAGCACATAAACAGAAACACGGGAACCAGATCGCCAAACTCGAGCACCGGTGAAGAGTTTACGTTATCGTTCCCATTTCTTGGCACACGCCAAACATCGCCACTCAGCTTGGCGACCAGCCCGGTTTCGTACAGGCGCTGCAACAACTCACCGAACTTCTCTAAAAACTGTGACCAACGAGCGAAACAGTAGCACATCCGAATCGTATGCAGCGGTTCGGCCAGAATGTAAAACAACGACGAGTTAAACAGATAATATTGACCGAATTCGTTGTCCATCTTTTCCGACGCGTACTCCGTCACGATATAGGCATAACCGGGCACGTGGGGCCACACTGTCGAATGCGTTAGCTTAGCCTGCATACGGCCCGGTAGATCACCGGGCAGACCACTAATGTAATCCTCCGCTTGCCAGCCGTGGTTGAGCAGAATATTCGACTCGAAGAACTCCTCGAGTGTTTCGAGGCTCACACCGTACCGTAGCCGGATCATAAACGATGTCACCTGGGTTAGGTACGCCTCGAAAAGAATGAACTTGAGCGACTGCATCACGACAACCAACACTGCCGTCAGTCGGCTCGAGGTTCGGTAATGTCCAAACACCAGCACCAGCAGTAGATTCACCTTGAAGTGTTTCCAGAACAGCCAGTTCAACAGACAAACAACTAGCAGGGCGGTGATCAGCCCGTACCACGCTTCCGGTTTGTAGGGTTTAAGAAACTGAAGATTGTAGTTGGTGTGGTGTGACCGAGGCATCAGGAGTCGTGTCGTCAGTGGGTCGTGTAGATGAAGCTGTGGCACGGGACTGTCCCCAGTGCATCCGCGGCGCGTTAGGTACATGTCCGCGGTGCGATTAGCCAGCGGCGCCATAATCCAATCGACTAACGCATACTTAACGATTCGGTCCGACAAGGTAACGCCCATCATCTGAAGGATGGTTTTCGTGATTTCGACATCCATTCCACTCAACTTTCCTTGATGGTCACGGAATGTGTACGGTACGCTCTCGGTTGCAACGCCACGTAAGGTGGAATTTTGTAGACGATCACGATAAACTTTGCGGTAATCCGGACAGATGGGTGTTTCGATGTACTTCTTACCACTGACGTAGCCGCTGCTTAGGAGTTTTCCTTGAACTTCATCGAAAACCAAGATGATGTACTTTATGACACGAACATGGTCCAGATGGTGTCCAATGATGCGCAGGTTTGAGGTAAGCTTTCGATCTGATTTGATCAAAATCAGATACTTTGCCTTGTGGTGATTGTTAGTGCCCATGAAAGCTGTTTTCAGTAGTTCCTTGAGTGAATACTAGCAGTGAAAAGGATGAAAGGCTTCGTGGAAGCTATTCACACAAATGATGAACGATTTCAGCACCCTTACCTTCTCATCCGCAGTGAGCTCCATGATGATGAGACAATTCTCTTGTGCCATTTGCTTAAGACCACTGGCACGGTCAATGATGTACCTTGGCCGTGGGTTCTTATCGAGAACAGCAAGAATCGGACTCGACAAACCCCACAGTATGACAGTATTCAGTTCGCGATTCACACCAAAACTTTCCTCAATAAAATGTTCTATCTCCGTCGCGATAGGACGGGATACTGTGCAATATGTTGTGGACTGCAGTAGCAGCAACAGGACAGCAATTTGCCAGGATGCCATCTTGCTACCAGCCATTGAGTGCAGATGGCGATGCCGCTTGCATGATGCTTTATACCCGATCGTGCAATCAATTGAGCAAACAGCAAAGTGGCATTGATCGCCGTTATTATGGGAACATAAGCTTCCCATTTTCCCAGCCCAGCAATTGTAGGCTGCATTACGATTATCGGAACACTTTTAAGTGGAAACTTAGATCATTCTGTTGTAGATATCTGAAATTCCTTAAATTTAAAGGTCTTACTACATTTTACCATTCACTGTCACTTGCATAAAATTCCTAATAAAAGCTTAAACATTAATCTCTGCGATAACTACGCTTCCGCTTGTTTGCCGAAGCTAAATTTGCAACCGAAATTTGCTTAGATTCCTTACCACCAAACGCAATCAGCGATCACAAAACGGAACCCCGATCCCCCCGTTTCCCTTCCAAAAGCCATCGACCAACATCGGCGTAACGACTGGCAGAAATATATTAAATTACCGCTGCACCTAGGACGGAAAATTAATGGCACAAACAATCGGCCACAGTAAACGAGGCCGAACCAGGACTCATCCAGTGCCACGGCACGCCGAAGGAAATTATGCAAATGAGCCGGCCCGGCGACTGTTGCTTGCCACTACACTGCGACATTCTGCTCCTGCTGCCGTTGCTGTTGCTGGTGTTTAATGTTTGATACGAAATGCCACATTTTGGTCAGTGCGTGGTTGGTGTACCAGCGAGCTCACACCTTGCTCACCACTCCGGATGTGTGCTCCGGCGGTATAGTGACCGTTTGACAATGCTAAACTGCCTGCCTGCTGGTGTTCTGCCAGCCCGGGGACCAGTCTACCGCATATCGATCTGTAGATGAGCTTAGATTGTTGCACATCCTGCACGCCGATGCCTGGTGGACATTATTGGGTTAGAGAGGAGCGCAGCTGGAGCCTTTGAGACGGCCATTCCCGGAACTGTGAATGTTTGACAAACGGAAACACAGTTCCACGAGGCCGAATTTGCAGCACGGACAGGCTGGGATGATTCAGTTGGAAAGAAATTTAGTCCTCGATAAATGAGAATTTCTATTCCAAACCAACAATCAAAGTTCATAAGTTTTACTGCTATTATGATGAAATAAGAAAGATATGTTTCTATGTAATTTATTCTACAAAATCCGTCCAAAAGCTAGTATCCCAGCACCACTGATTCAACAGAAGAACGATGGATGTTCAACAAAAACACACACCTCGTAAAATGGATACTTTACACCATTATTGGAATGCGTATTGGAATACATACACGATCAACCAAATGACGCAGCGTGAAATGATGATATCTGTTTGAATTCGCAAAAAAGGGAGAAAATATTAATTAAATATTCTACGAGGTACCAAGTAGCGTTCAGAGCATTGACCACCTGGTCACTGCGAACCTGCAAAGACCTCGCCGTCCTATAATGATGCAGATCAATTCGACGGTAATTGTGAGCTTTCATTAGCGAGTGCGATTCGGATTCGATTACGCCGAGCGCAGATCACAATTTGCATTTGCGTTTCCTTGGCAACATTTAACAATCATACACGCAGCAACGATAAATCACGATTCTGCTATGGCTGCAACTCTACAGGAGCAACTCTGTGGTTATCTCCTTTGTTATCAATTCTGGAACACAGATTAAACCACTTTTCATGTAACGAGCCAAGCCGTATGATCGACGAAACTACCGCTCGCGATTCCACCCAATTTATTAACAAACTACTTCACATCGATAATACTCCGATGCACTTCAGGAATTTGGAAACTATCCGTTTTGGCCACTAGAACACAGACGCTTCCTGCACACTGCTGCACGGGGATTTTCACGATTTTGCTACTTGCGAATGCTGTCGGCGAGCGCTTCTTGAGTTAAAACTTTTCGATAGAACGGAACACCGATGCCGATGCTTTCCTTGCGCTCGAACAGCCCCTTCTCGACGAGAAATGCTGGCCGCTCGAGTTCCGGTCGCCTCTCGAGATAGTCAATCAAATACTTCACCGAGCGCAAGTGCCAGATGTCTTTGAACAGCCTTCTGAAGCTTATCAAATCCTCCGGAACGTCTACGCGCTCCGGAACATCATCGCCGGTCTCATCGGTATGACCACCACCATCACCAGTAGCAGCAGATCGTTGTCGTTTGTTCGGCATCTTTTGGTGTGCCCTAAGAAACGGGACCCGTTTGGCCGCATCGTACACCATCGCACGGTTCCGCTCGGTCGCTCGAGCGATCCGGTGCTCAAGCGACAGCTCAGGCAGCGCCCATTCGTGTGCCACCTGCCCCGGAACGGCCCTAAGCTCCTTCGGTGCAACGGTTAGGGCACGGGACAGCTCATCGCCCGTCTCGCTGGAGAACAGTTGCCGCACGATCTGGCTCGTGATGCTGGACCGTTCCAGGCCGAGCGTATTGAGCCAGTCGACGAAATCTTGGCCCGCCACATCGATCAGCTGCTCCACCTGGTCTACCGGACGTGGCTCTGCCGGTGGCCGTCCCGCGTCGTACAGAGGCGAGCGCCACTGGATGCGCTCGCCCGTTGGCTTCCGGTGAAAGTTTTCCATCCAATTTTCCACACGTTCTGGCATTGGGCGCGGTTTGGCTTTCGCTTCTATCGTCACCTGCCGCCACGGTGGTTGGCCGACGTGTGTTCCGGTGGCTTCTTCCGCTGGCTTACCAGGCTTGCCGAGGTCGTGAACTCGGAATGGATCCTTTGGCACGGCAGCCAAGCAACGGTTTATCCGTTCACCGAGACGCTGCGATACCGCACGGTCCATGGTGTGACGGTCGATTGGTTTCCGTTTCACTTTAAGCTGAGCAGTAGTGAGGCCTGAGGACTCCTGCAAGTTCTGCAGCACGACGTGCTTGCTTGGTTTGCGCGAGTTGACGACACGATGCCGTGAAGGACAAATAGAACCTTTCTCTCTGGATTGCATCCTCAATGAACGAACGTTCGATGATGGTTTCTCGAGATGTTTTTGGCGAGAAAAGTCGCGTTTGCTTTAATGGCGTGGAATGCTTGGATGTCGAGAAAGAGAATGTCCTTTCTAAAGCATCAGCATGATTAGCATCGCTCCATGCTGTGCTTCCAAAATGCAGATAAACATTCCCGTCCGCAGCTTCTTGCTTTATATTGTTTTTATGCAAGTACAGCTTTTATTACAACAAGCGCGTGAACATGCCAGAAGAAAGTGTTAACAAAAGAAAAATCACGCCACCCTTCCGTTTCAGACGCCACCCAAAAGTTGTTCACGTTAGGCGTCACATAAAACTCTGTCGAACCGATAAGACACCACCGAACTGTAAAGAGGACGAACGGGACGCTGTTCCACGAGCGTGGTGGAATGAGGCAGGGAAATTTTTGGCAATGGTTAGTGTCGCAAAGCAGGGGAGGCGACAAAAACACAGTGCGGCCACGCGATGCGCCACATCACAGTGGGAATAAAGTGTATGATAAATATTTGCATTTAAAAAATGGCACCGGAACCGGAAGCACATAAAAAAATCGGCTAAAGGCCAATGCCACGCGAACGATGGAAGAATGGTGCACAAGAAAAAAAAAACAGCAAACTATTATGCTGCGCGGCTAGACACGTGGCATGTTGCGAGCGCACGGGGCACCGGGATTCAGTAATCGATTTTCGGTTTTCAACTTTTTGACTACTTTTTAACCAACGTCGAACGTTTGGGAAGTTGAAGCTGAAGTGAGATTGACTGGCGGCGTTGGCACGTGGATGCAGGGCTTCTCAAACAATGCTTAAAGCAGGTTTCAGGAGTCTTTTTTAAGTTTAAAACAATTTGAGTCTATCAGCATATTCCTTAAAGTCCATCAATGTGTTTTTTAAGATAAACAGATATTAACGGCTAAATATAAGGAGTTGAAATGATTCAATTCGACATCAAATCCTCTCTCAACTAGAATGGTTCGAGTGATGTACTTCCGCATCTCCTGTAAACGCCACGCCACTGACTCACCATATCAATTTCTATCTTTCGGCCAATGGTAGTGACGAAAAGCTATCCGATGGCAAGTTTCACAGTTTCTCGCCGAGCATCTCGCACCATCTTTCAATCCGCTACTCGGATCGGATTGCTGCAACATACGCATGGAGAAAGTTTTCATCTATATGACCAAAGTTTTGCACCGAACCGTCCACTTACCGAATGCTTGACGCTCACAATGTGGACAATTTACAGCAAGTACTTGCTTCTTGCTCCTTGTTGCTGTAAAGGGCACCGCCACTACCCCTCGGCTTATCGACAAGCGGTGCTTTGATCAAACTACCGCGATAATCATACGCCAGGACGATGATAGCGGTGATGACGGACGTATTGAGCTCTCTGAGCACGTTCGTTAGC
Source organism: Anopheles aquasalis (assembly GCF_943734665.1). Classification (NCBI taxonomy): domain Eukaryota; kingdom Metazoa; phylum Arthropoda; class Insecta; order Diptera; family Culicidae; genus Anopheles; species Anopheles aquasalis. The sequence continues at coordinate 49,315,297 of NC_064878.1, read as the reverse complement.
ATTGTTGCATTAAAAATATGAAATCCCAATATCAATATGATTGGTTCATGCTGCAACACTTCGCAGCTTTCACGTTAACACAATTAAGTGTATTACGCCATGATTGGCTGCAATATGTTTGTAGGGCGCAATTAATTCCTTTTTTTAATTACAAACAGTGCTCTACCAATTACTGGAAAATGGTCGCCGAGATTTTCCGCCCGGTCCTTTGAAGCCTCTACGGTGGCGTGATGTATTACGGATTCATTTTGAACTCGGCGATGTGCAACACCTCATTGCGTGCATAGCAAAATGGTAGAGCGGAAGCGATTCTAGCGATATTTGGTCAATCGAAAAGGTGGTACTCACCAGGTGGATAAATTAAATAGGAAGCTAATTTTTCGATTTCCTGGAACATCATTTTGCGTCCGAAACACGCTCCCAAACATTCTGTATCTTGCGAACATTGAAGGACTATGTATCGCCAAGGGAATGAAAGTAAACTTCGCAGGAAAGGCTTATGCTGGACGAATGGCTGCAACCGATTCTGTTCATTTGCCTCAGCTGATGTGTGGCAATCACGTCAAGCGGAATAAAGGGGAATACATGCTACACTAGGACACGCTAGCGTCAAGACAAAATATTCTAGATTCACTGGCGAAGCAAACCGTACTGGAGAGAGCCAGGTCCCTTGACTATTGTTGAACAAATAGTAATCTTGGGCTGTCTCCTTTGAGGGTAACATTGCGTTACAGAAGCTAGGATAGTTGTCTAAATACAGCAAAGCCGTTTTCACTGAGTAATTAGAAACTAATATTAGCACTTACGAGGGAGGGACATCATTCGATACTGTACAACTCCCTTGGCTCCATACCAATCCAGTTTTGCTTAATAGCGGAACTCGGTTAGCTTTCAGAAGGATATTTCAAGAAAGTAAATTTACTAAAAATATACGGGACCGTGTGATATTATTTAAAAATGATTGCAACATAAATTTGTATTGCAAAGTCATTTATTGGATCGATCTCTTTAAAAAAACCATCAAGAAACTTACCATACGATCAATAATCGTGTTTACTTACTCGCCCTTTGGTCATCATTGCATGAAATGTGCAAAGCCACATAGATTCACGTTGGTTTCATTAATAAAAGAAAAACAAACTTTATTACTTATCCTCGCGAAGGAAAAAACACCTTCCTGCACTGAACGCGTCTACGAAAAGCTATCTCTTGAACTTCGGAAAAATATATATGTGTATACATATATTTATGTCTTAGATGTGTGTCGTGTCGTTCTGATGTCCATAATTACAATTGAACTAGGTGTTTGCATGATTTTCTGTCCGCTGTCTCCCATTCCGATTCCCGTTGACGCTTGATGGTGTTCCGCTTCCTTTCGCCCGAAATCACAGCAATACGTTAAGCTCAAAACGAAACAGTAGCCAAGCGTATCTGCGTATGTATTGCGGTTTTCATTCATCATTGCCGCCGATGAGTCATTGCATGACTTCAAGAGGGCGACAAGTAGAGCGATCGTATTGTTCGTAAACCACTAAGCCGACTTTTCGCATCGTCGCTTAGCTGCGGGCAGCTCATCATATTGAGCCACACGAGACACCGACAGTGGCTCAAAATGTGCTCGATCGAACGATCCGTGAGCATCTTGCAACTCTCGAGATTCAGTAGCTTCAGGTGCTTTAGATCGCGGCACAGCGACAGCACCGCATTGTCGCAGATACGCTTGCACGCATCGACGTGGACGTACTCGAGCAGCGGACATTCGGTCACCAGTGACGCGATGCCCGCTTCCGTGATATGCAACCCGCGCAGATCGATCTTTTTCAGCAACGGAAAACTAAGCGCCATCAGCGTTTGATCCGAGAGGTCTCGGCAGTGGCTAAGATTAAGGTAGCACAACCGGCGCAGGTTCGTGATGGGATAGAAGCGTATCCGCTCAAACGGCATCACGATCGTATCGAAGACGTCCCGATTGAAGAAGCTATCGCTGATGTCGAACGTACGCTGCAGGTTTAAGTACTCGAGCGCGTTCAGATGCGAGAAGGCCAGCTGCAGATCGTGTATGTTCTCGTACGTACACTGGTACAGCGTAAGGCTGCGGATGTTGGGGCAACGCTCGAAGAACCGGGGCAAAATGTTACGCGAAAAGGTGGCCGCCGATACGTACAGCTTGTCGAGCGATGCATTCTCGTACGCGCTCAAATCCAGGTTGCCCTTCACGTGCGTGGTGTCGGTGATCTTGAGATAGTTGAGCTGCGGGAGATTGGCGAGAAACGACTGGTGCAGGTTGCTGATCCGAGCGACCCGTAGCTTGATGCGCTTCATCTGCGGAAGGAAGGCACTGAGGGCCCGCAGAAACTGTTCGTCGGCCGAGAAAAGGTTGTCCAGGTTCAGATGCACGATCGACGGTTGTAGTCGAGCCAGTTCGAGAATGTCACGCTCTTTCAGCTCGCTGCACGATTTCAGGGATACCTTGCGAAGCCGCAGGCTCTCGATGCGTGCCAGCTGATGCAGTAAACCGCTGCTAACCTTCGTGTAGCTGAGTGTGATTGCATCGAGGGTCCCCCGTAGCGTCGTCACAAACTCGACCAACTGTTCGCCCCAGTGCTCGTACGATGAAAAGGCCAGCTTCAGTGCCTTCAGTGATGGGCAGATGTGTTTGAAGACGTGAAAGAACTCATTGTACACGAAGATGGACCGCAGTGTCAGCGAGTGTAGCCGCTCGAGGCGAAAATCCAGCGTAACATTGCGGATGCTGTGGTCCTCGAATTTGGTTGCTTTCAACGTCAACGAGCGCAGGGTAGAGCGCATGTGGCGCAGCATGTTGAACAGTGTATCCGCGTTCAGTGTACAATCGTTGAGGGTCAGCTCCACCACATTACCACCGATCGATTGCCACAGCTCCGTAGCCGGACCGATGGTGCACGATTTGAAGCACAGCTTTTCGAAGGTGCTTCGTGTGATCAGCAACAACGACCACTGTTCGCAGCCTTCCTCTATCCGACAGTTCCGCAGGGACAGCACGAAGCGGTTCATCAGCGTTCGGTTGTTGATGACGATTTCGTACCAGGCCACACAGGTTTGCCGCACCGAGGCCAGATCGGGCATCCGCAGGTTCAGAAAGATCGTGGTCAGCACATCCGTGGGTAAGGAGGCCACGGTGGTGCTGGAACTGCCAACTCCATACTGACCTCCCACCGTGCTGCTGCTGCTGGTGCTGCTCTCGGTGATGGACTCGGTGTCCATCACGACGGCTGCAACAAAGCGTATCGATCAGCTCGGACTCCTTCGCGAGTGCCTTCCCCCATGCTCCACTTACCCGAGCGGCTGGGAAAGGAATCTTGGCGAAAGTAGGGTGCAACAGGAAATCAAATTATTCGCACGATTGAGTAACGCAGAACAAAAGGCTACGCAAAAAGTTGTTTTCATTCGCCTCCATCAAAACAACATCTTGTCAACAAACTTCTGTCACACCGCAGCCGCTGAACTGCTGAACCGCTGAGTACCACAAACCACAACAAACTCCCGGCGATTTCACAAAAGAAAAGCGATTTTACATCAGTGAGCTCAGTTTTGCTGCAATATCTACTGATTGGTGTTAATTTACGATCGTCGGATACGAACAGTGCCAAGATGTGGCCCTTGATTATGCAATTCCTTCGTGCAAACGCCGCGTACATCACGCTCCCCGTAGCGGCGGTGGTCGGCGTAATCGGATACAACCTCGAGAGCCTACTATCGGATAAATACACTCCGTACAGTGGTAGGTAGCGGTTTGAACTGGTAAATCCGCACCGGGATCTTTGTGACCTAACTGTGCTTCGTTTCGTTATTGGCAGCTTCCATTCAGGAGAAACGAGCGGAACGTATCACGCAGGAGGAGCGGTTGAAGGATGCAACGCACGTAGAGAAACTCGTCTACAAAGAGAACGTTCTAGGCCGGAATCTTTCGCCTTCGTTGCAGAAAGAGAAATGAGAAGCTGCGCAAGAGTAGTCGTGTTCTTTAATAAACGTTTTGTTACTTATCAATGGATCTTTATTTGCACGAGAATTCAGTTTACGCGCTTGCTGTAGTTGCTGTAACCGATTCCGACGCACGTGAGCGTCACCTTGTTTGATCCTGCGAGCTCGTCACCCTCGATCAGCTCTTCTCCCTCATCCTCGACTGCATTTTCTAACTTGAAAGTAATGCCGAAAAACTCCCGTAGATGCTGCAGAAAGTAGATCGTGTACTGAGACAGCGGGCCGATGAGAAACTTCGAAACATCCTTCTGCGCTAGCGCCATGTACAGAGCGACAAGCCACTGGAAGGCGGAATCGACGCATCCGCCACGATAAATCTCGTCCAGCAATCTCATGCCCGCATCACGTCCCACATCCTCTGGTATCGAAGGGTTGCCCGGCTGGAAGATAGACAAATGTTTGAGATTAAAATGAATGTTTTGTCCGAAAGCAACGGTTAGATGTTGCCCTCACCTGATCCATCGTTTTGCAGAGGGCTTCCGCCGCGAAGCAGGTACCGTCGGTTGTTTCCGCCACTAGATTGATACCGTAACCGGGACTATTACCGGACCGCTTACCCTTGTGCTGGTCAGTGTTGATGTAGACATCGGGCAGGAAATTAAGCATCACTCCTTTCGCGTGTTCAACCGCTCGGTTGGCCATGGCGGGACTCACTTTACAGCAGTACGCGGTACCGCGTATCCGTTTGACCATCGATTGCTTGGTGCATTGAATCGCTTTCAGCTGTTTGCGAACAGGGCAGCGGAACGTAATCTCTCCGCCACCATCCGGCATCATACCACGTTTCAGAATCTTCAATTCCAATCCATCGTCCACAAGCAGAAATCGCTTCAACGTCGGCATTGCCGATGCCTTGATATGATCGACAGACGGACACTCTTTGCTGTTGGTAACTCCCGTCAGTGTGACCTGTAGGGGATTTTTACAAAACGGTCCAAGCGCCAGCAGCACATCCAGATAGTATCCGATTCCTCGTCCGGGATCGCAATCGTGATTGATGGTTCCGCCAGCCAGCAGGCCCGGTTGGTAGACAAACGAGCACCCATCCCGCTCCACCCGGGTACGCGTTCCGTTCGTCACTTTGTCCAGCAACTGTAGGAGGCTCATTTCGTAGCCCTGCAGGCCGGGATTCGTCTCATCGAGCGCTCGTATTTCTCGCACCTGGATCGGTTTACCGCTCAGTGTCGAAAGCAGCAGGCGCTGCTTGAGGAAGTTAATCCCCTTGTATATCAGGAAACTGTTCTCCTTTCCCACGCTGGTCATGGCTGGACTGGAATTCGGCTCCTTTTTACACAAAAACCCGCATTAATGGGTGACGAAACACAACTTGGACGCCGGCTGCACGTGTTTACGGTTCGGGCGCAGCTGTCAAACTGTCGATGTGGTAGTGCCACTTTCTACCCTTTTGGAATTCACAAAGCATATAAATATCCTTGTTCTTTTTGTATGGAAATCACCCTTTTTGTGAGTTTCAGATGAATTCAAAAATTACATTTGCGTCTCGATGATATTTAGTAGTTTATCTACATTTTAAAGATAAAAGATGTTGAAAAGAAAAATAAGCCACCCAGTTACAACGTCAAATCGACCGTCGTCGGATTGCTGTCCCGGCTGGAGCTATCGGCCGAGCTGAGCGTCTCCTGCGTCTCCTCCCGGATCACGCGCACTATGTTGGGATCCTTCTTTTCCTTCTCTTTGCTCTTGTCCCGCTCACGGTCCTTGTCCCGGTCGCGATCCCGATCCTTGTCCTTGTTGTGCTTGTGCTTATGCTTGTGTTTATGCTTCTTCTTATCTTTCTTTTTCTTTTTCTAAAACGTAGATAAGAAACACCAAAGGGGTGATCAATGGGAAAGGGATGAAGCAGTGACGCCGGTACTCTACCTTAGTTCCATCGATTTTGGAAGTGTTTGGATCGGATAGATCGCCACTAATCTTAGCGCTGGCCAGTGCTCCAAACATACCAGGCTCGAACCCGGTCGGTCCGGCCGGCTGCGAGTTACCCGTATTGATGCCCGGAAGCGATATCGAGTTGTCGGAGTAAAACTCTGACTTCATCTTCTTGGCCGCCGGTTGTCCCTCGTGTGCGCTCGTCGGTGTATCCGTATCGTCCAGATCGATAATTTCTTCCTTAACCGAGGGGACAGGAATTGGTGCCACCCCCGAAGCGACATTCGATTTTGTTCCTTTGCTTTCATTCTCGATCGCTTCCGCCTTGATGCTGGCCTCCATCGTTTCGATGATGATTTGATTCTCACGCGCAACCCGTTCATTCTCTTCGCGCTCCTGCCGACGAAGGTCCTCGGTGAATGGGGAAACCTCACGGCTTCTCACGGTCGTTGCCGTTGCTGTTGGCTGTGAGTTTGTGCCAATGCGAGGCGTATCATATGAATCATTTCGATCAACGGGTTCCGGTGTGTTGGAGCGACGTTCCCGTTTCATTTCCGTCACATAGTACGGTCCGAGATCGATTTCATCCGTCGAGGGAGAAGCCCTTCGGCTGTTACGATCCGTTGAGGAGCTACCGAAGCTTTGCTTGTGAACACGCAGCAGATTCCCCAACTCCTGGGTCGTCAAACACTGGGGCATCCGGGTACCGTACAGAGCATAATAGAGATCGACCATATCGCACCGTAGCTTCGTGTCGTGGGAGAGTTTGCTACTGCAAGGGAAAAGGGTTATGGATTTAATGTATTACAATTCCATTAGTCCACCATTGGCCATGGGACTTTTTCTTACTTCATGTTCTCGAAAATGCGCACCGCAAGCTCCTCGCGATCCAACCGATGCCGATTGCCTTTATCGAACGGCATAGCATCGATCAACAGCCGTCCCAGCTGATGGCGTGCCATCGGATCCGGATCCGTCTCCAGCAGATCGATCAGATGCTCCAAATCTTCCCACCGACCATCGATCTTCACATAATCGACCAAACACTCCATCGCGGCCAGACGCACATCGATGTACTGGCCGTACGCTGCGTAGCTACGATAGATCTTCGGATTTGTCGGCAGATGGCCACATTTCTGGAGTTTCCGAATCACCTTTAGGCAAGCGATCGAGACCGTGTACTTGTAGGACGGTAGATGCTTCTCCAGATTCAAGATTCGTGTAACCTCCTCCAGCACAAGCCTAAAAACGTGGAAAAAATGCATTAATGGGCTATTCTCGTTCCATACTTCGACAGTAGCTCCTACTTTGCATCCGCTGACAGGTTCTCCGATGAAAGCGCTCGGCCCTGGTGCACGACGGAGATGATGGGTGTGATCGTGTTGCCGAGAGCCTCCACCAGTGCCGCCCGATAGTAGTTATCCGAGTAGTGGTTCTTCGAATTGTCGTTGTACTTGAACAGATCGAGCAGAAAGCGTATCACCTCCGGTGGACAAATACCGTGTGCCGTCCGCAACCCAGCCATTGCAACGGGGATCGTTTTTTGGAGGAAATAATGTTGAAAGTTGGTAAAGTTGTTCTGCCGTATGATGTGTGGGGCACTGTAGGAGCCGAAAAACTTCTTAAAAATCGTCAGCATCGCCGGTGGTCCCTGCCAGGAGGTGACCATGGCGTTTGCCACCTTCGTAAGGCAAAGGGCCGCTTGACAGCGCACCTCGTAGAAGATACGCTCGTTCTCGATCGTATCGGTTAGTGCAAGGCGGGCCTGTGGAGTGGCGTACTTCTCCAGCGCTTGAATAGCATCGAGCTGAGCGGTCACATCCCGCTCGTGGCGCAACTGAAATTGCCACTGAAAATCCGGTTGCTCGATGTTGACGGAGCGAAGCAGCGTCATCTCAGGATCGAGCCGTATCCATAGCACGGGAGATTCACTGAAATGAAAGAAAAAGATAAAATAGGGTCCTTCTCGTCCTTCTAAAGCGGAGACTTACGCCATAATGGTAAGATCCATGTCCACCTCTTCCCCAGTACAGAGCGGAATTTTCTTCTTTTTGTTTCGTCGACTCTTCGAGTGGCAGGTAATGTCCGCCTTCACGATAATGTTCTCGATCTGTAGCGTGTGCTTGAAGGTACCGTCCAGTTCTTGCAACTGAATCAGCAATGGCCCCACGTACTTCCGGACACCCCGCTGGTTCACACAATCTTGCCGGACTTCGAGCTCAATCGTATTACGCTTTGAGTTGAACACGGAGGTCATTGTGAACTTGGCATGGCCACCGGTGCGTACCCATTGATCGATAAACACGGCCATATCCTTGCCAGTGACGGTGAAGATGGCCTTCGTGAACACGTTGGTCGAGATCAGCAGATGGCCCCACAGCCCGGCACCGATCTTGGTACCGGCGGCGTTCGAAGCAAGCGCTAGCTGCTTGTTAAACACCTGTAGCAGCAACTCCAAGCCGATCCGGTGCTCCAACATACGGATCACCAGGTGAGCCTTCTTGCGCATCAGCACAATGTACTTCGGTGACATCGTGTGCAGGTTCTTGATGGGGAAGTAGAACGGGTTATCGTTGTACGCTTTCATCGGGGCCGCCGGTTGGTTGTTGATGCTCGAGATGGCCGGTGGGGCGGGCGGTTGGCTACAGTCCAGTATGATGCCACCGTACTGCTCTTCGTACCGTACCACTTCCGCCAGCTCGTCCCGGATCCAGGCACGGTACGCATTGTTACCGAAACACTTCTTCGAGTGCAGTCCACAAAGATATTCGGCGATACCGCGCGCTAGCCATGCATCGGACCAGTTCTCCATCGTGATGAAACAACCGAAAAACTGTTCCGCTACCACTTTCGACATGACTTTACGCGAATGGAACGTTTGATCGATGATGGCGATCGAGTGGAGCAGATGCGTCGACAGGATCGTCATCGTAGCGTACGCATTGCTCTCGCTATCGATCTCATCGACAAAGACCTGTTTGTAGCACGAGAACGGGTAACGCGTCGAAAGCGCTTCCTCGTAGAACTCGAACGCTTCGTGCAGATAGCGTACCGTGTTGCGCATCAGTGGCATCAGATGGGGCAGACAGAAGTGTGTCACCTCGTGCATGTGCGGATCGACCAGTATCTCGAAGGCACCGATCGCGAGCGCAATGTTTGGGGCGCACACAGGCACCGATAGGGAATAGTGGAAGGTTTTACGCCGCAAATCCGGCGTCATGACGGTCTCGAGCAGCTCACCGCACGATACGGCCGTCATGTTTTTGTCCACCGTAAACTCCAGCTTCCAGGTGCACGGTTCCGAGTAGCTGTCGATGCAGGGGAACCACATGCGCGATGAGTTCTCGTGCCCGTACGTAAACATGTGCGCCCCACGCTCCTCCATCGTACCTTCACCTTCCGGTATGACAAAGTGGATGCCACCGTGCGGGTTCTCGAGCGAAAACTCGATCCCCACCCTCAGGCCCCGGCCCTCGCGGATCAGGTATTTCGCTTCCGGTGGTACGACCACCACCAGCTCGCCCCCATTCTGATCGGCATCGGTTTTGCGAGCGACATTCAGGTGGCACTTGGAGAAGTACTCCAGCGATTTGTTCTTCTTTTCGTCCTGGCAAATGTCCTGGAATGGGTCAAAGTAGTAGTACTGGCACTCGCACCGATCATTCAGAATGACCCGGTAAATGCGACACTGGCGGCAGTTGAGCTTTATCACCGGCAACCAATCGCTCGTCGGCACGATGGTCATCTCCACGAAGCCGATGATGCTCTTCTGCTCAAAGTTGATCCCGGTCAGGCTGAGGATTTGGTGCGCTGTAAAGGAAGCAAAGGGTCGCCGGTCAAAGTATGCCGTGGGCTCTTGACCACTCTCCCCGGCATTGGATACTTATAATTTGAACGTCCGCGCCGGGACCTCTTCTCCCTCCTTCTTCATGATGATGCTGCGATGGGTGCCGTGTTTTCTGTGCAGCCGAAAATCACTATTTTATCATCGCGACGCCGCGAAAATCGGGATGTTTACGAACGGAGACGCGACCCCACACGCAATGACAGTGCCTGTCACCACTACAGACAAACGGATCGTTTGAACGATGACAGCTCCACAATTGGTCCGTTTCCATACCGCCGACCCTGGACATTTGGCGTTTTTTTCGGACGTTCCCAAGTCCGCGGTCGTGACTCGTCGTTCGCGAGCGGCTGCTGTCCACCGTGAATCGCATCGCATCGCGGATATTACCGGAAGGACTCCCCTGCAAAATCCCATCCCTGGTAGGTGTCCGCAGGTGCGCAAGAGGCCAAACCGTTTGAGGCGAGTGCTGGCCATTCCGAGGAGTGATGGCATCCGCCACCACCGTGGAATCGCCGTGCCAGTCGTCGTCGCAAAGTGCAGTGCGTGTGTGAGGGCCGCGAGGTCAAACGCCGAGGAAGGGGACCGCAACTTTCGACGTCGACCGCAAAGTGCTACCGGTGCGTGTCAGGTGATCGATCCGGTTCGCGACGATCCAGGGCCACCGGATCTGCCCCCTCCCGGGCGAGGGTCATCGAGTGAACGCGAACGTCCGCGGGTGTGTGCCACGGTCCGCCATCCGCCAAGAAAAGAAGATTAGGCCTCTTCGTAAAAGGTGTCGCGTCGCATAGCAGTAGCAGCAAAAGAAGTTCCAGCGAAAAGCGGTCCATCGCGGCTGCTGGGTCTGGAAACGAGGGGGAAAAAGAAAACCAAATCTTGAGAATCGATGCCAACCAGCAGAGCAAACGGAGCGAGAGGCAGCTAACCGGACGGAGCGAGTGTGTGCGAGCGAGAAGGCACTGCAGCGAAGGCAAAAAAAAATAACAAAAACACTCACTCACGTGAAGAAGCGCGGAGATGGTCGCGGTCGTCGTCGTCGTCGTCGTCGCCGTCGCCGTCCGTTTCCGTTAATTTCGGATAGTGGCTGGTGCGTGCTGGCAACCCTTCAGCAGCCAGCAGGCAGCAGCTCATCATCGATCATCGCCTGCTGTTGCACCGAAGGTGCATCCCTGCTTGGTGCATGCACCTGCATGTGGGTAGTGATGTGAATCCGTGGGTTTCATCATCAAGTGCATCATCACGGCGGTTGTTTTGGTTTTTGGCCGCTGGAAGTGCCGCAGATTAATAATTTCGCTTTTTTTTATCCCTTGTGCCACCTCCAGCAGTGAATCTTCACGGTGTGGTGATCGGGGACGGGAAAACGGAAGTGGAAGTGTTTTTTTTTGCGTTGGTGGAAAGCCGCGAATCGTGCGTTCGCCTCCGTGTGACCAAAGGAGGCAGTGGCGGCAACGACCAAGTGTCATCCCGTTTGGGTTTCGTGCGTGCACCAGGGGCCTGTATGGGTGTGCAGGCACGAGTGTGATTAGTGTAAAGTTTTAAGTGAAAATGTATTGCAACGTAGATAAAAACCAAACGGGCACCGGTGGCAATGGCGGGGGAGGGAGCAGTGGTGTGAATGCCAGCAGCGTTGTTGGAGGTGGTGTAGGGGGTGGCAACAACGTGATGATGGGTGGGATCGTGGGATTAAGTGGCAGCATGGGCGGTAGTGGTGGCAGTGGGGGAGGTGGTGGAGGAGTTGGGCTCGGTAACAACACGGTGCCACCGAACAACGCCAAGCAGCACACGAAAGAAGGTAAGTGACGCATCAGCCCCCTTCCCTTTTTTAGATCTATTCCTCCCGATCCTTGAGGCAACGTTACCGTCTGCCACTACAACGCTGAGCACCCCACCGGATCCGACCGATCATGTGGGTGAACCAGCTACGAATTTGTTGCCTTACATGTCCACCTTCATCTTCTGCTTCTTCTGCGTCCCTTCCTCTGCTTCATCTTCTGAGGTGGCCGCGCTATTTCAAGGTTGCACCTTTGTCGCCACGAATCACGACGCGAATCGGTTGGTCGGCGATTGGTTAGCTGGCCACGCCACGCGGATTTGCTCTCTCGATCTGGGGGTTCTCGATCAGTTCAGCGATCACGAAATGCAAACATCTTTAAAGTCGCAAGTCGGTGGCATGGCTTCCGATTCCCTTATCCTCCTTCTGGTCGCTTTATCTACACCGACCTAGATTTGTGATAAGAGGAAAGGTTTGCCAGCGAACGTGTTTGCTTTTTGTCGTCGTCCGGAAAGAGGCTTTGGCGAGTTTAGGTTTAGACGGATTTGCACCCGGGGCCGGGAGCATGGAATGCGATAAGGATCGTCGCCTTCATTGACCACGTACGCACACCAGGAGGCACCACACACCTTCCAAGATATTGGCTAACAAAGCGTTGACTCATCTGCGAGCCCAGCCATGCGTGGTAGATTCTTCCCTTTGCACCAAGGTGCTGAAGATCTTATGCTGTGGTGTGGTGCATCGATCCATGCAATGGTCTGCGGTCAGCAGCGAGAGAGATCGTTCTCGAGCGCCTTTCTGCCTGTCCGGACCTGCTCAGACCCAGGCTGTGCAGAAGAAAGAGGTGCAGCAAATAAAACGCAGAAGAAAATCGCAAGAAACGAAGCGAAATGTGTTGAAGGCCGGGGCGCGCTGGAGACTTTGCAGCAGCAGCAGCAGCCACCACCATCCGTTGCCTGCGCTGCTGGTTTCGGTCATGTGAGCTGGCCCCGGAATCTGGTTTCACTGCAAATGGGGGAATCCTACACCGACGACGACAAGGAGGAAGAGGAGGAGGATCGCCGCTAGCTAAACAGCCGGCTGGTTCTTCTTCGCCGTGACAATGATCACGGTTTCGCGGGTTCGTCTTATGCTGGTGGTGCTCTTGAACTAGTGACCAGCACTGTGCAAAATGAATCTTTTTTATCATAAAGGAGTAAAACGTTGTTTTTGTTTTTCACTCAACTCCTTTTTTATGCTGCAAAATGGTGTGGCATAATGTTTCTTAAGTCTCATCTACCAATAGCTCCACAAATTGCATCCTCTTGCTCGCTCTCGCTCTGAGGTTTCTTGCCAAGAGTGTAATGATCTCGTGTGTGCCTAGCGCACCGGGACACCCGCCACATCGGTGTTGCTGGTGCTGTCGCCGCAGAAACCTGATCTTTCCCAGCCGTGTCAGCTCAAAAGCAGCCGGGCGCGCGTGTGTGAAGCACAGACTGTGAGGGCGACATAAAATATATGCTCTACTCCACGGAACCGAGCGAACGTCTGTGTTCGTGTCGCCACCGAATGTATGAAACTGTCGAAGCTTGTAGCGTGCCACCGAAGGAGGAAGAGCAGCAGCAGCAGCAGCAGCAGCAGCCGCGTGTGTGCATTCTACGCGGACGGATCGAAGTGAACCGGAAATTTCTATAATTATTGCGAAACTCTCCGAAGAGACCAACGAAGAGTAGTCGCAGTTGGCTTGGCTTTTACATATACTTAGCAGCATAAGAAAGGGACCAAAAACAGAGCAAAAGGAGGTACAAACGGTGGATTATTTTTGTTGGGAGAAGCAAAAAGTGCGGCTTCTGGAGATTCTATTTGCCCCTTTTATGCTACTTCAGCACCACGGCAGCGATCGTTACGCCTCTGTTGCCAAACAAATGCGCATAGACGCATGCACACATAAAGTGCACGTCCTACTTTCTATCGTTCGACAACAAAAGGGGTTTTTTACGCTTTTTTCCCCTTTTTTTTTGTTCTTTTTACATTCTCGTACCAACCGATTTGGGTTATCTCTGGCCGGTGCATAAAGAGAAGATACCTTGGCACAGTCTCTCACTCTGTTGATGCACTTTTCTCTACAGCTCACCGTCGCTAAGTAGTCGCAACTCTAATCCAACATTTTTTTTTTCTCGTGGTGGCTACTGGGAGGCTTATCAAGGGCACACCATGCGGCAAACATCCTTGGGCTACTTTGTTTCCCAGCGAGTTTTTTTCTCACCCTTTCTTTTGGAACGAGTTTTTTCATCCTGTCCTCCTGTAGGGCCATTGGCCACGTTTCACACGACTATCCCGGTGCGATGCACACGTTAGCACCGGTGGCGGCAGCCGTGACAGAATCGGAAGGAAGTAAGTCACACGAATGTGCGAACGAACGAAGGAACGAGATAGTCCCGTCCGTCCGTCCGTCCGTGGCATCGTTGCGGCCTGCCTGCCCGTTGTAATCTCGCCTGGTAGCCGGTTGTGTGCCGTTAAATTTGTTGGCGTATTTATGGGAAACGGATTCATTCATGCAGCGCGCGTTGTTGGCAGAAAAAACACGGAAAGAGTCGTTTTTTTCCTGATGTTTTTTTTTCACACATCGCAAAGCAGAGACATATACAGTACCTAGCACTAAACGAAGAAGCTCCCCATTCGTTCATTCGGTCAGTAAGCATCAAGTCAGAATTAATGCTGCGTGAGCATGTAGAGAGCTCCAATGTACGCTGGCAGTCCAGGAACGGTTGCGTTTTTGCCGCATTTACAGTGATGCTAGTTTATGCTGCGACGGAATGCGACATAACCGGGATTGCAGGAGGGACAGTGGAGCGATGGTGGAGCATAAATAAAGGAAGAGAATGAAACTGTTCTCGCCAACGATCGTTAGCAGCTTCCGGTGTGCTGTTGTTGGATGCTGGATGCTGTTTTGTATATTTTTCTCATTTTTATCATAACAAACATACTCAGCATAAGTGCACACTTCAGACCGGAAATGCCATTTTTGCTCGAAAGGCTGATTTGTATAATTGCGCACGCACAACAATCCCGCCAACTCGGACTGATCAAGTGGTGTCGAAAGGGGTTTTACGTTGACCAAACATACAATCCTAACTAACACACGATGAAGCACATTTCATTAATTTGCCGTCCTCCATCAGTTCTAGTTCCTCCCGGGGCCTGGCACAGTTTAAACGGGGCTAAATGCAATCTTGGCCAAGAGTTTTTTTTTTGTGATGCATATTCTCTCGATGCACTCACAACGGCCAAGTAGAGGAAGAAGTACGCTCATAATTGATTGTATGCACGCCAAACCACCCTCTCTGATCGCTATCTAATGCATTTGGCGGAAAATATGCCGCCGCCGCCGCCGCCGCCATCATCATCGTTTTCCCTGGCTCCGCTCGCTTATTAATCGAAACCAAGTGGACCATCGAAGGTTCCACGTACAACGCTTGAGTGCTAAAGCGGACGCTCAAGAAATCACCATCGCCACTGTCTCCGTTTGGGTTTAGAGCACTCGAGACTCGATGAGAGAGAGGGGATAGTGAGGCGGAAATATCCCGTATTGTGGTTGATTAATTGAAACTAACTGACCGCAAAATCGACCGAAGAGGATCGTTTCCCTCGGCAAAATGGGGTTTGCTGCTGCTGCTGTTGCATCGGTAACGCACCGTTTCATGAAGGGAAGCGTTTATCGGTGGCTCTTTCGTTCGTGCTTCGGCTGTTTTGTGCCCGTATGCACATGTTGGGTTTGTGATCCAATGTCAAATCACTACATTTGTGGTGCGTTTACAGTCGGCGACCAATTTTGGTTATCAAAGTTGATTTTTGTAGCCAATTGAGATGATGGTTCGCTGTCGCACTGTGTGAGAAGAGGAAAAGGACATTTTAAATTTAGTATTCAATGCAAATTAACATTTAACTTTGCTTTTGAAATATGCTGTTTCAATCCCGTTTGTACAATAAATCTTTTGTTAGCACAATGATCAAATAAAAGTAACAAAAAGAGGCAGAATAATCATTTGCAGCTCTCTGGGGTATTTCCTTTGTTTAACATACATAAGTCCCTTATATACAGATCCTGAAAATTAAGCAGGGATCATCACCAGCAAGTCTTTTTTGGTTTAGTAAAAAAAAGCCTTCGCTACTGTACTCATATGATTTTTATTATTCTCTCGTAGAAGGGGAAAACGAAGGGTAGCATGACACATATTTTTGAGTTGATTGCTTCAAATGATGGTCGAACTTAATACTTGATACTCGCTACAATTGTTATCCGGTTGATTAACATGAGATTTTCTCATAAACACGTCACGAAAAATCCAATTTCCATGTTTATCCAATTTCCTGTGATCCTAAGTTGATTGATTTTGGAAAAATGGTAACTTTTGCTCTCGACATTTGCGTGTCCCTTTGGCACAACCTTTGATTAGCTCGGTGCACTTCAGTGTAAGCATGTAATAATAATTAAACAGATTATCCATCAATATGTTCACTGCGACTGCTGAACTCCAACGGTAATCCAATCATTATGCCAACACAAGCGCATAAACAAACACACGGTAAAGAAGATGGCATTATAATTAAGAAGGATAATCAATTACATTCCGTATCAATTACCGCGATCGCGATGGCAATGGCAATGGCAATGTGACAGTGGGCATAATTATATCTGCCTAATTTGCATAGCTATTTGGCGTCAAAATGCTGACAGAAGCGAGTGGCGGCCGGTGTTTCCCTTGCGACTACTCATCATAATATCTCATCGCGAATGGTGGCCCCTTAATCCATGGCGCGCCTTCTCTCCATCTCTCTCTCTCTCTCCCGTGTCACCATTATTGGCTGGCATTACAGAGGCGCTGGGCTCACCGTCCTGGGGACTGATGGGTGTTACATAACGTGCCGGTTCTGGAAAAATGCGCAAACGATCGATCGATAGCAAAAGTCTCGACCTGTGCTTCCTAATGCTACCACCGGCCACCAAAGCAAAGGTCACAGTAATGATGATGTTTACGATACTCCCCGTGGTCGTGGGCTTGACCGATCGATCGACAGACCGCATTTCTGCGCCAGAAAAGTCACTGTTTTGAATGCACTTTCGCCGGTTTCATAACATTACACAGTGAATGCAACAGTAGCGCAGCGGAAGGGTGTTAGCCACGCAAGATTAACTCCACGGAATGTGTGGCATTTGGTGTGGCCCGGGTGCGACCCATTCCAAACATAGAACCACACACAATTGCGTCGTGGTTGGTGCTGTGGTGATGGAAAATTCGGATTTTCCGTGCCCGTGGTGACGATTCGGTGAGATTTTGCAACGGAAACGGCACGGCCGCCGCCGTTCCGTGGTGCGTTCCAAAGTGCCCGAAAGAGAGAGAGAGAGAAAGGAACCATCGGCGGAAGCAGCCACGTCTTGTGTGACAGTATTTATAGGAGCAATGTCCGAAGGTTTTCGTCCACCACGACGCTGTCTGGTTCGCACTTTTTAACGGTCCCACGGCTGTACGGGAGCGGCTTAACGGATCGTTTATTTTTGTCCCCCCCGCCGGTACTCCGCAGTGGGGAGCGTGCATCTCAAAAGAGGCGAGTAACAACGAGAGCAAGAAAGAGCAGCCTCTTCGCACGATGAGCATCGGTAGCAGCCACCATCTTCTCATCCCATTAATCACGCGACCACGTGACTGGGATTTAATTTTATTTAATCGCAAACACATCGCACGATGAGGTGAGGCTCGCGAGATAAGTGATCCTTTTTTAATTAATGAAACGAGCGAACGTGGATTGTGCGTGGAGGAGAAAGGTGTGTCTAAGAGGCTGTAAGTCGCTCCAGTAGCGCACAACCACTTTACAGCAATGGCCGCGGAAAAAAAACCATACCACGCGTGCCTAATAATAAACCACCGACGGATTGGAACCACGTACCACGTGATCCACGGAATGACGCGAATGGTTTGTGAATTGGTTCCCCGGGACCGACCTCTGGATCTGCTGGAGCGCAAAATAAAAATCGGAACCAAAATCATTTGGCACCTCACGTTTTTCACGCGGTCACATGCGCGAGCGGCCTGCCAGATGGCCAGAACCTGCTGGTGAGTGCTAGGTCACGAATACCGAATTCGCGGACACGCAGACTCGCGGATCAGTCCGCTCTCCAGCGAGAAGACTGACCGGATGAAACGAACCGACACCGGAACCACCCCGCCGGCCTCCTAACCGACACTTCTCATCGCCTTTTCCCCCAACGAAAGAAGGCATCGGAATCGTCGTCGTTAAGGTGTGAACCGTTTTCTTCAACAACTGAGGGTCGCCCCCTCTCCGTCTCAGCGGTGGGGAGGAGGTGACATTCGAAAGAGCGCCGACCGGAACAACCGCAAATTTGCAAATTAATCGTCATCAAATCGGGGGCTCTTTTTGGGGCAGAAACGAGAAGAGCGAGCGAGCGAGCATCACCGGGCATCGAAGCGTAATAATCAGTTTCCTCCAGCTGTGCTGTGGATTGTTGGAGCGCAGTGGTGGTTGAAGTTTGTCATACGATTAGAAGGAGGGGTAGGAGGAGGAACAATTCGTGGTGGATGTACGCGGTGCTCCAGTTGCCCATTTGAAGCGTGAAATGAACTTCCAGATTTAAGCGCTGACGCTGGCAAAGGCTGGCTATGATGTCCTCCTTGCCTCTCGCTTCTAAATTGTCGCTGCTGCTGATAATTCACGAGAATGCAGGCGAGAAGTGATTGGGTTTGGTGCTCGGAGTCAACGGGAACGGCTTCACCATCGATTGGTTAAAATTTGATCGCAATTTGCATCTCTCGGACCTGGTAATGGACTTTTTGAAGATTGTCATCATTCTAAGATCATTGCGGACTACGCGTTCGCGCAGTATCTGTGTCAGATGTGACAAGATGTGTGTCACCGTATAAGCGTTGTATCATCATCTCACTCCCGTACATGGATTGACAATCTGTGTGTGGCCATTTGTGGAGGACTCCAGTGGACAATGAACCTCGCGCTCCTCCAATGGTATTACCGACAGGCCACCAAATTTGCTGAGCAAATCAGTTGAACCATATCGGATCGAGTGCTATTCCTGCTGCTGCTGCTGCTGCTGCTCATTAGTTTTCTGCCAACTACCGGCTATTGGGTACCGGGCCCAGCTACTGACTGATTGCCATTCGTTTGTCATACTCGGTACAGCGGACTTGTGGGGCGACGTAACATCTTCTGTCACAAATTACCTGCCTGCCATCTGGACGCTACAGATGTTCTTCCATTATTGCTCCGTCAATCTTGTCTTTGCTGCTACTGCTTTGCAGCTCACGTTCGCTTGAGTGTGTAAATGGGTGAAGCACACAATAATGTGCCTCTATGGTGCCGGTCTCGAGCGGTCTTATGCACGTGCTGCAACCTGTGCAGTATTCTGGGGACGTAGAGGGTTTTGAGGCCGTACAGCAGGGGATTACAAATATTACACGACGTTGACAAAGTGCAACTTCTAATTGATGCGCTAATAATGCAGTGCATTTACTCATTTGTGGCCAGTGCGCGTGGTCCTCTAGGCTTTGAACGGAGCGTTGACATTGAAGGTATTACTTTCAGTTTATGGAACATATTTTTATCACTTCAACGGTAACAGTTTTTTCGATTCGATTCTTCCAGAGGTATGTAGAGCCTTTCATTTGGTGCGCCTCCATTATCCAGTCCATTATCCTTCGCATACCTCACCAATGATCGTCACTGGGTGCATAAAAGCAATTTCACTGTTCTGATGAAGTTCCAAAATGGATTTTTGCCACAGATTCCCCCCCCCCCCCTCCTAGACTCTTTCATTCGCTTCGAAGAGAGTGAGCGAGGGAGCTTAATCGGTAAAAGGTGAGTGAAAGGATCAGCTTTTTTCGATGGAAAATTGGAAAGCTCGAGCGTGAGTGAGTGGGCAGCATACTCCCGTCTAAAAACCGAAAAAAAACCCATGACCTCCGGCTAGGAGGATGTTAGGAGGACCAACTTTTCCCGTTTTTCAGCTGCTTAAACACATAAGGCATTGTTGTCTTTGGGGGCAGCTAACGTAGCTTCGAGCTAACGAGCCACAACCATCGCCCTGCGCCTATCGACCACCATCTTTCTTCGTCCTTCGTCTCCTTGTGTGTGTTTTTCGGAGTTTCTCGAATGAGTGAGTTGGTTTGGGGCCGACGAAAGTTTAATGCGGCCCCTCCGTCGTCGCTGCAAGAATGTAAAACACATGCAATAGTTAGCAGCTAGCCACCGTTTTTGGGGGTGAAGAAGTTGGCTAAAATTAGATCTGGCCTTTTTGGGCATTAAATGGGATGAAATTCGGTTTTCGGTTTATTTTTTACTCGACGAATTTGAGAAGCAACGGGAGTGGAGTGGAGCGGAGTGCCGGGGCTTAGCTTAGGGATGAGAGCTGTTGGGCTTTTTACCGGCCGGCGGATCGGAAAGAGCTTTTCGTCTTGCGCTTGACGTCACACCGGTGGTGGTTTTGTTGGAGTTGGAAAACCTGGGGGTTGTGTTGGAAGAAATCGGTTCCATTAGCCAGCCAGGAATCGACCGTGGGCTGGCGTTAAGTATGCTTATTGAAATGAATTCTGTTTATAAATTTATCGCCAAAGAGTGGCTCTCCTCGTTGGCTGTTAAGGCGTATGCTTGGGTTGGTTGTGACGTAAAGGATAATTCATTTCAGGCTCTTTTTGTGTGTTACATTAAATTGTCAGATTTAGGAATTCTTTTTCATCGTGAAACTTCATTAAAAAGAGTCATCAAATGAAGACTTTATTACCTGTCCCTGTTTGGAAGGTGCCAGATTAGAAGAAGACTTCATACTACTCATCATGTGGCGCAGTGGATGACGAGTTCTCGCCAAATTCGATGATCTTTATTTACGATGCCGCTGGTTTACGATGTCCCGATGGTTGGTTGGTTGGAAATAATCGCTGAAAAGAACAGAAGCGAGAGAGAGAGAGAAAGCCGAAGAGTGCCGCATTTCTCCCGGCTAGCTGTGAACCTCATAAATCAAACAAGAGCTGGTGCTTGGCTCACGCACCAACGACCGGCAGATTGGTGTTTATTTTTGAAACATTAGTTCATTCTCCACGTTTCAACACATCATACCTTTTCCGCCTAAATCATCATAGGCTGTCCAATGTCATCTCGCGCGAGCCTAGCTAGCGATCTTAACCGGCACAGGACAGTTTTGTTCGGCTGGAAAAAGGTTGGAAACCTCAGAGCGCATGGCCTTCCACTGAAGATCAGCAAAAGAGGAGGGGTGCGAGAACATTTTTGTCACATTCTCCTGCGCCTGCGGTGGGGAGAAGATTTTCCGGCAACATATGGTGTGGTCTCCAGCGTTCACCAATCATCATGCTGCTCGGGTGGAGCTCGAGGTCGAGAATCGTTTTGTTATGACAGTGAACAATTTGTGTTTGTTTTTGCCGTGCTTCCGCCGAAAATATGTTGCGCCGGTGGAGAGTTGGGACAGAGATGTTAATTGTGTGTGCGGAGCTCTGGAAGGAATGGGGGAAAAGTGTCACACAAAATGTCGCACATGGGCATTTGGCCTCGACTTGTCAATTAGTTTGGCCTGCCGTCGAGCTGTGCCAGCATAGCCAGGACAGAACAACAGACATGTTGCATTGAAAGGGGAGTTCATTCTAGGATAAATCATTGGACCATTTTGTGCATTCGATGGCGGAAAGTTTGTCTTTCAACCTAAAATAAATGAGAGTTAGTCCGTATGATGCTCCTCAGTATATTTAAATTCAGTAGGACGCCTTATAACTTGGCTTAAGCCTTAATAACTCTTTGGAAACTTCAGAGAAAATGGAATCTATTTAATGCTAGTTATGGTCTCCTTTGCTTTATCGTTATTGTTGAGTCCTTTGAAGTATCTTATGAATCAATGGCATAGCTTTATTATAGTTAAAACGAAACTGCTTGAAATTGTTAGCCTTTTTAAAATCTCGACCTCATAGACTATAGACCCACGAACTCTCTGCAATTCTGTTTCCACTCCACTGAAGGATGCGGCACTACTCGACAGCCCCCACAATTTCGGACGCTCGTTCGGATGCAAAATTATGTTTGATGTCGCAAAGCGGCAGAAAATGCATCTGTCACAATCGCTCTATACTGCTCCAGTGCGCACCCGTGTACTGTGAGCCGGCAAACAAGACGACAACGACAACGACGACGATACCGAAGCAGCAGGACCGCCCCATAGCTTGTGTTTTTGGGGATTTCGCTCTTCGCCTCTCGGGGGTGGTGGAATGTTGTTTTATGGCTTCGAAGTGGTGCATCGAAATTGGGCCACTGCTCCTGCTGCTGCTCCTGCTGCTGCTGCTGCTGCTGCTACTGTCAGTGCAAAGGATTCTTCGTTGCCCCGGATAGCATGTTCATTTGCCCAATTATATTGTCGTCGTTTTCGCGTTGCTGGCTACTGGCGCACAGCTGCTGCGGCCGCTATCCTCGGCTGCGAGTGATGCAAGAGTTTCTTCGCTTTTCTTTTTCGCACCATGCAAATAGTGAACACACTGGTCTTACGAATTGCACGCTGCTGGCTGGCGTGGACTATCGGTGCGGACTAACGAGATTGGACAATGTTTTCACGGGTCAGAAGACTTGTGCCTTTGTCCTGGATTATATCATCAAGTGGATTTCGATGGCTTTTAGGGCTTTCGGGCTTCTTTCGGCAACCTTTAAATCTGTGTAAGTTGCTAGATGTGCTGTCAACCACGTTCTAATTTAATGTACTGTGGCAAAAATTGCTATAGAAATTGATTTCTTTTAGAAGAAATACTTCGATGTTATGACTTTCAGTGTGAAAATTACACTACGAAATATTAAATCTCTGCGATTTTTTTTAGCAAATAGCTGTGATTATTTAAATTTTGCCTCTTTAGCACACACCTGAAATATTAACGACGCTCTAGCAACGGTGCTCTAGCAGTTTAGAATGACAGCCCGATTGCAGAACGGTAATAAATTATCTAATTATCTAATTAATAGATAAATACTCTAAGTTATTTAAATGATTCTCCTCTTTTTTTTCTACATAGTACTAAAATATGCGTTTACTAACGTATCGCTTTTCTGATTCTCTTACAGGTAAGGGCCACGCCATATAAAACATTTCTTCAAGCTACAACCTGTCGCCACCGTAAACCATTTAACGTTCCATACCATCGATCGTACGTAAGTAAAGAGCTTCACCACGGCACCGGCGCGGCTTTGGCGCTGGATCCTGTGTCGCTGTCGCGGTTGATCGAAATTAGTATCATCTCCTCCGGGAAATGAAGATAATTTATGCACCGCTAGCACGCTTCTTAAAGGTTATGTCAGCCTCTGATGTCTGATTAGAAAGGCATCATCGAGCGAACGATCCCGAGCGTCCCCTAATGTTGTAGCTCGCTTGTCGTCATCAGGTCTAGACCTTTATTCATCATCCTCTCCGCCAGCTCCGCAGTCACCACGCGCACCCCAGACATAAACGGTCCTGGTCTCACTTTCGCCGCTAACCCTTTTTTGCTCGAGAATTGGTTCTGACGGATGCGTGACAGGTGTGTGTGCCCGTGCGTGTGGTTGTACGGAATGGATCGACGGTTGACTTCCCAAAAACTTTCTCAACGCGTGTACCCAACACCCGACAAAAGCATACATCTTCGGGGATGATGGCACATTAGCCAGGGAAATGAAGCTATTCGACTTAGAAGACGGGCTCATCATTTTGAGAGACCCGGCGCGAATGACGCGATGCTGCGGCGATACACGGCCCAGCGCTCATTAAACGTTTACTCTCCGCTCATGGATGGAAATGTGCCATTTTGTGCGAGCCGCGATCTTGATGGGCGCTGGGATGATGGAGGTAAAACATTCTCGCTTTTTCACGCGTCACGGAGATTAGAAATGATTTATTTTGGCTACTTTTCAATCCATACACGTTAGGCCGGGGCACCAGTATCGAGAGGTTGCGGCAGTTGGTATTGTTTCGAAAAGTCTCAAAGTGCTGGCAGGTGGCAGGCGTAGTGATGATTGCTGCCGGTTCGTATTCCAGCGAGCGAGTCGTAACGAAGCATTTAATTTAGCACTTCATTTGCCCCCAGGGAGGGCGGAGCTGCGACAGCGCAGCGGTCCCTTGTCGCCCTGACGGTTACTCTCGAGAAGAGAGAAGGATTTTGTGCAGGGCTTACCCGCCCATCCCCGGGGGGCATTGTGTGTCCGGCATTTGGCGTTTTGAGAGAACCCTCATCATCAATTCGGTGGTGGTCGCGTCGCGCGCACACTGTCTTTGGGGGGGCGGGTTTTAGTGTTTGAGTAGCTTCCGGGCTTTTCCGGGAGTCCGGGATGAATATTTTATGGAAATTTTGTAATCACATGAATACAATGATCAATGTAAATGGCTTCTCCCATTCTAGCGAAAAATGTAACGCCCATTGCGCCAGCACCCTCCACGATTTTTGAATCGAAGAATCATTTTTTTTTGTGTATTGGCCAAAATGGTTAGCGCTGTGTCCTCGGATGGCTCTCGGGGCGATTAGCATGTCCTGAGGCACCTGCGGCACTATACACGCTGGGGTAAAGCATATTTGCCTTCATTGTAAAACCGTTTGTTTGACCAATTCCGGTGGCCAACGGATGGTGGCGCCATTCGTTTCGATTCTCGAGCATTCGAAGAGCGAAAGCGGAGCTGGCCACGGTGCAGAAGGTAACTAAATTATTTTAACGAACCTTTGGGGACATGGCGAAAGTGGAATGTGAAAATGGTGTGTTCAGTCCTTGCTCAACTATCCCTCCAAAAAAAAAAGAAAGGCCAAAAGAATGGTCAACGGGGTACGGTACGGTCTGGACATCATGATTCACGGAATGTTTCGTGAAAGCCTCGCTGAGGCCCTGAAGTATCTATCAAAAATCCCACGAAATTACGAAATCCTCCGGTGGATTAGGCTGCCAGAGGGGCTACGTTGTATGGCTTTTGCGCGAAGAACATATCACGATTCATGGTGCCGTTCCCAGAGCAAGATCGTGGACGAACGAATGGAACAGCAATCCTTCTGTTCGCAGTATAAGAGGTTCCTCTTTTGTGAAATATATTTTTCGAAAAGACGTCCAAAAACCCTTGCTAAGGAAGTTTGTTACTCGGGGTAACGGTCACTCATCGCTGTCTTGAGCCCCGTGCCTCGGCACAGTCGTTACTCATCTCCGGACATCATCATTTATGCTCGGTCGTCTGGCCCTTGGCCTGCCTGGAGACTGGCCTGGACTGGTGTGGAGTTGAAGAAGGGCAGCAAAAAAAGGAGATTGAATTTATTTCTCGAGTGTCGAGCTGCTGCGCTAGACTAGAGTGGCTAGGAATTGCCCCTTTTTTTTCTTCTTTCTTGGGCTTTGGATAGCTCTCGATGCAATGGAAAAACGCGGGCCAATGTGTAACTCGCGCCGTACATTATGATACCGTAGGAAAAGAAGAGGAAAAAAAGCGGTTCGTTTGAAATCTAATAAAAGGGATCGCTCGCAAATGGTGGCCAGCTGTTCAAGGAGAAAATTATATCGCTTTCACGGGGAAAGGCAGCGAGAGCCTTTTGGATCCTTGGCACTTGGCTTGGCCAAAAGGATTTTTATGAGGTGGCAAAATGAAGCTTTCTATAAGCTTCTTCACCTTCACCGCTGGAGGAGGGGGCTGTAAAAATGTTATATGACCCCTTTTGAATTCTGTGTCAGTTGATAACAAAGTTTATACATCATTTTGATGATCACCAAGCACCTGAAGCTCTGATTAACAGCTTTTATCCTAATTCTCACGGAATGCCTTTCATTCGCAATCAGCCAATCAGCATTCCTATTGCTCGCGGGACACAAGTTTGTTGTTCTTTAATTTTCCATTTTCTCACTTCCCGTCATCGTCGTCATCGCCGTCGTTTACATTGTGCACATAGCGTGCTTGTTTGCGAATGCACGGCGGTGGAAAACATTGAAAATGCGATGCTCGACTCCAGCACGACATCGAAAACATGCAAATAGAGCGTGGTTGCCATACGGGAGACAGGCCGCAACATTATAATTATTTCAATGTCAACCGTCTGCGACACAAGGTAGAGCGCTAGGGGAAGTAATAGGAGCTCTCTCTCTCGTGTCGTGCCGTGTCAAATTTTTCAAGAATATTTTCAATTCACCTTCGTCGCCAAACAACCAACAACAACGAGGCTCGTGGCTTCTTACAACAATATTGTATTGAAGATCGAACAAGCGTGGAGCGCAGCAGACGTTCGTTCAGGCGTTCCTTCGATCCTTTTGGGATCACGTGCGCGACAAGGTTCCATTTCACCACCGAGAGAGGGTTGGGGTTGCATCACGTTTTCATCTACGTGACCCGCCACTAGCTCCCTCGAGGGGGGAGAGAAAATGGTTCAATAAACGATGTGCTGACACCAGCTGAGCTGGGCTGGGTGACCGCAACCACGACCCAGCAGCTTGTTCTATGCTCGGTTGATTTTCCTTTTGCGCGAGCAACTGAAATGGGTGAAGGGTTGGGTGCACCTCGTTTGGGCGTGCATTGTGTTGGGCTATTGGCAACTTTTCTATTCGCAAGACTCTACAATGTTGCACAACGCCTCTCCTACTAATCATGCACTTTTCAGGTGGAACCAGAGTGGTGGTGGTGCTGAATGTCATATCGCTGATTGACTATACATTCCGAGAGCCACGGAATGGACAAGGCAAAATTATTTGTCACACGTGAAAGCTTCTGTCGTCTTTCTGCGTCGTTCGAAGCTACCTTGTAACATCCCTTCAATTCTGAGAACACCGAGTATCCATTATGATGTTCCGCTGGTGGTTTAATTATTGGAGACATGCTGCTAATTGGATTCATTTACACCTTTTCGGTGCCCTAGACGACGCAGCACAGCACAGCGCAGCTGAGAAGATTGCAGGATACTGTATGTCTCCATTGAACCGAGACACGGTTCACACGGCCGCTCGTCGGTTTGTTGATCGTATGCCAAGACGCAGGAAGGGAGGATGGAGCATGTCTCTCTACTTATATGCAGCAGCACATGGCGAGACCTCGGGGCGACTTCCCCTTCCCCTTCGTGAAGCCGTTGAGGTTGTTTTGAAGGTGTCTGCCGCTGTGATTAATAATAAACAGTTCTGTATCTTCCGCGGTATTTATTATCGCAACCGCAGCGTGTGGTGCAGCGTTGATGAGAGCCCGGGTGCGCGTCGTTGGGATGCCGCGGATCTATGGAAGATGGATTTACTTGTTTTGAAAAGATGCTGCCGTACTAGGAAGGGTTTCTTTTTGGCTTCTCTTGAATGGAACCGACACTGTAAATGTGTCTTTCCTTCGCTATTTTATGTTTTTGGTGCCTGTAGCTCATATTTTAATAGGAAAATATTCAAAATCATTATGTTTTGCATTGTGAAATGATTACAAAAATGGAAAAATTGATTATTTTCCTCCTAAACACGATTCCTGAAAACAGGAAAATCGACTTTTATATTATTGGCGATCGAACGCCGATCTATACTACTCCCATTGATTAAATGTTGTGGATTCAAATATATTGATGGATTCAATAGTTCTCCATTACACAATCAAGTCACTATCTTTCGTCTTTTTTTTGCTATCTTTTCCCAGTAAAGTAGCTTCCATTTGCAACGCAAACAATATTAATACCCACCATCCTAGCTCTTCAAAATGGCAATGACAAAACGTGCACGGAAAACGATTTCAATCAACGGCACTTCTGCTGCCATCCGGTGAAAGGGAGAAGCGTTCCGATCCGAAGGTGATTTCATTTTCACCTCTCCTCCAGATGGAGGGTGTTTGAAGTGGAGAAATCATCATGCATACGTGTGCACTTCTTGGGACACCATTACTGCACAGCGAGAGGATCATCCGGAAGACGAAATCGGTGACACTTTGTTTTCCTTCCTTCTACTCACACGCTCACTCGACTGCCAATAGTGGCTGCACATGACGGTGACCGACCGATTCTTGGCTATGGCTGGACTTGGGTGTGACCGACAGATCCTTGAAATTCCCTCGGCAGAACCTCGGCCTTCAAGCAAACATGTGCGTCTCTTTATTGACGCCTGAAGCCGAAGCAGCGCACATCATCATCATCGGCGCTGATCAATGGAATGGAAGGCGGCCTTTTTGGCAAATCTTTCGTCGCAAAAACGGTGGCCCCAAGGTTTGCCCTGCTTCGGCCCCTCCCACAGTCCCCAAACCTCTAGTGGGACCAGCCCGGGGGCCAGGCTATGAGATATTTACGCAAATGGATTTCCGATCGATGCGCTTAGCCGTGTGGGAAGAAGAAGAGTGCCGTCACGGAGTTCAATCGCGCGCGAATGCCAATCGATCGTCGCGATGGTGGCGTTGTTGCTGCAGATGGGGTTCACGCGTTTCATTTCAAACGGAAATGGTAAATATGCAGTATGTCGCATGCAAATGTGTGTTGGAGCGCGACGCGACCGGCCGGCCGGCCGGCCACTCTCTTCTCGTCGACACACGCCCTGAACTCTGATCAACATTCATTGGCAGACGATACCAGCCAGCCAGACAGACAGTCAGCTCAGCTCTGCTTGCCTGTGAGGGAGATACCGGATGAAGTTGTCATAGGATAGGTGGCCAGGTTGCATCTGTTTAGCGATTCGTTTCTTGGCTTCGTTGATTGGATATTTTATTCCTTAAACTCTGGCGACAGGACGTTGGGCCACGTGTGTCACGGCAGTGAGTGTGTTGTTGACGCCTTTACACTGTAAGTACGAGAAATGCCACTTCCAGATACTATTTGGCGTAAAAGAATTCTTATTTTATTTCTTCAATTTTATCCAATACCCCACGGTACCGTTACGTGTAACAATTGTTTAAAAATAAAACATTACCTTTTTTGTGCGACAGACTTTTTGCATTTCACGGCCATTGAATCCCGCTGGGAACTGCAAAAACTCACACTTACAGGGCCCCTTGTCTGGTCCAGTTAAGTGATGCAAATTGGGTTACAAACACTCGCCACAAACCGGCAGGGTGCAAGTTGGGTAGGTGCGTGCGTTTGAATCACTCGTGGAAAGCATTCGTAGCACTGGGACCACAGCACCTAACGGCGTTGCGACTAAGGGGGTCTGTTGGGAGTTGGGTCTCGAATGTGGTCCGATCCGATACGGTGAGCCCTTGAAGATGATCGCCATTCAATTGGGAAAAGGAGAGGGACCAAAGTGGTGGGATGGTGGTGGGAAGCGAGGAGGTCATGGCAATTTAATATGCAAACAGCTAGCACACCGGCAGACGGTGAAGTGTCGAGACACACTCGACATAGGACATTGGCTCGCAGTTTGGTTGGCGTGTGGCGGAATGGAGGTACGAGGGTTTTCAGGACTTATTTTATCATTTAAAGAATGTATGTGCTTTCTTATGTTTTATGACAAGTTATTGTAAGGTGTGCGTCTGCGAGATGTAATGGTGTTTCCCTTTTTGTGCCGTGTATGGATGAGTCATCCAAATGGGCAAGATATTTTAAATATTTGACGAATCCATCTATTTGCGAACGTATGTTTGTCTTTTACATTGTGCTTCTCGACGTTTCTGTTCCGAACAGAGGAGTACATTCACAGTATTGAAAGCAAATGCATTGAAGATCCTTGGTATTAATGTTCTTGACAGAACAGGCGATCTACAGACAATTGCAAGGGAACAATAGGCGTCTCGAGGTTTGTACAAAGGGTTATAAAAGTTAGTATCGGCATCATATGCAAATGCAATTGCATTGACGCAATTTTTACCACTTTCTGAATGAGTGTTTAAAGATGAAAGCTTCAGCTTTTCCTTTAACCCGCGTTACATGTAAATTTCTTTCAGTTTATGTTTTGACCACTCGCTACCTTTTAGTTCAGATCGTATTACCTTTCTTTAAAGCGTTCATAAATGTGCGAGTGCATTGTTTGGTCGTCTGCAAAGTCGTAAGATCGTCTATTCGTAAATGAATCAGAAGCTGGTTTGGTTTTTTTTCTTCTTCTCGGTACTCGTGATGTTCAGCACGATCATCGATATTGAGATCATTCAAATAGGTTTCATGATTTTTAAGTGCAGTTTAGGTATTTGACTTCCTCCAACTAACTCCATACCACATAGTACGCTATCTTCAACAAACATTCTTTTTTTTAATTCCTCATGATGAATGCAGTCGCTTTGCACAGTCCTTCATATCAGTTTGTTTTCTTTCGAGTTCGCCCACAAAAAAGACACCGTTTGATCTCCACTCCGTTCCCTGATAAATGATCCGCAATCATGTAAAACAGAGCATAGCCCGCGCGCAGCAACCGTTCGCATTGATTCGAACCACATGTTGTGTTTGCGGTTCATACACACCACGGTACCACACGGTGGTTGGCGCTTTGGTAAAGTTATAGACCCTAAATTGAGGCCACATCATTCGCCCACACAGTTCCGATGATGTGTAGCGATGGTCGCGCTATTAGAACCACATTTTGCGAGCTGGGTGCGTAACATAATCGTCGTCTCTCACTCGTTCCCGGCGTTGTTGTGGAGCTGTTTCTTTCTTTATTGTCGATCGCGAAAAATCCACCCAAAAGGAGAAGGAGGAGAGCAGATGATGTTTGTGCACGCTTTGATGTTGTTTTGGTGGCGAAACGAAACCACTGCCAGCACGGAGCGTATTGATGTTGTATATCATGTATCCATCGGTTCCATCGTACACAGCATGTAATGTACAAACATGTGGTGCTGCTGCTGTTGTCTGTACATGTTTTATTCGTTGTTTATTGTTGCTGTATGTAAATGCTGGTACGCGCATATAACCAAGTGACGTGTTTAACGGTTTAACAAATTCATAAATCCAGGTCTTGCGGTTCGCAAAATAAAACAACAAACTGTAACAGGCCGCTTCATCGAATGCCATTCCAATTTATGGTACCCGAGACAGAGGATGGGGCCTTCATTGTGAACTGGTGACAATGCTAAATTGCTCAACACCAACAACTCGATCATGAGGCGTGTGTAGCACCAAGACACAAATGGCATGAATTCGGTATTCATTAAATCAAGTAGTTCAACGACAGCGCACGAGACAAACAACGCTCTCAATCAAAGCAGCCACTCCTTTCTTCCTTCCTGCCACCATGACACCACAGCGATGCATAAAATCCGCTGCTTCGAGCGGATGTACGCGTACGCTCGGTTTTTGCATAGTCCCACGATAATGCCCATGACACCCCTTCGCTCCATTCATCCCTCGCGCTCCCCCCCGTTTTTAGCCGCGACTTATCTCAACACCAATGAAGTTAATGAACGCTGATTGATGGCGGGGTTTGTCGTCTAGTTTTATTTTTAAACCCGGGCCGTCTATTTTTATTGCATACGACCCAAACTGCCAACTGCCAGCGTCGATTTGGGTGCGCGGAGGTGTTCCTCTCGTGTGTCGGTGTGCGTTTGTTCGGCGAAAAAACATGTGTCATGTTTTCGCGAATGCCCAACGCAGCTGCTGCTGCTGCTGCTGCACTGCCCAGAGAGAAGGAGCTGGTGAGGTGCAAACGGTGGCGGCAAGTGTGTCAATTCCAATAACTCCCAGCAGAGAACGGCGGCGCGCGTGTGTTTCTGTCTCTGATTCTCCTTCTGCTGAATCGCATTGCAAGCGTGCCAATCCTCCGTTCCCGGCTCGCTTTTCAGATCCTTGTCAATCGTTGCAGGGGGCGCGCGACAATCTGACTCCAGCGCGCCATGGCTCCAGGAGGAAGATAGATTTCATTGTTTGTACACTGTTTTCGCACACTCCAAACCGTACCGCGAACACTCTCGCTCTCTCGACATCTTGACATCCATTTTCTGCTTGGATACAAGTGTAAAACGAGACTGCTGACGGGGGCGGTGGTTCGGTTATTATTCTGCGGCAGGTTCCTTCAACTTTCCATAATTCATCAACCGTTCGTTCGTCCTCCTCCTAATTTATGCACATTCAAATCAGTTATGATGAGCACTGCAGCAGCAACAGCAGCACCAGCAGCAGCACAAGAAGCAGGTAGCGGATGCCGCCGTCTTTCGTCGAAAGGAAGACTGCTGCTAGAAGAAAGCTTCAGACGCCCACACGGAGCAGCGGGCTTTGTATTGTTATTTGCGTATTTTATGCGTAGAACATCGGGAAGAGGCAAGCAAGCATGGCACTACTCCTGAAGCAAGTGCGCCCCTTGTCTAGGGAATGTTGTCTTCCTTCTCTTCAAACAGCAAAAAAAAATCGACGAAAGTCTTTGGGAAATTGTTTTTACTGCGATTACCAGGTGTCCTCTCCCTTTTGTGCCAAGTGTAGACGCACCAGACACACACATCCAGTCCATTCCATCCTTTCCACTACATACAAACCCTCGGTCAAATCAAATCGGTTATCGCGCGCGCCTTCTCCTAAGGACACTTAAACCAACATCGCCCAACCGACAAAAAACGGGGTGGCTGGGATATGGTTTTCGGTCTACCGAACCCTACAGGACACCATCACACCACTACCAACACATACACAGACAGCCAACCGGTACGGAGTCGTCCCCGGTCTGGCCGGGCCTGGTACTGTGTTGGGGGTGGCTGAATGTTGTCTGTGTTGTCTCTCGGTGGGGTTCGCGCTCTGGGAATCTCGTCGTACATTGCGTACAGCACACCTAGCTCATCCGTGAGCCATCGTCAGACCGTCAGAGGCGATGATTCATACCGAGTTCTCGCCTCTCTCGCTCGCTGTGTGTGGCCCACTTGATTCAAACGGCAAACGGGCCGCACGCCGCAGACGTAACAACATTGCGCCACCATCATCATCGCATCATCGGTCGCTGGTGCTGGCTGGTTGGCGTTTCGAACAGACAACGCAGTGCGAGAGTGAGTGATACGATACGGCGAGACCACTCACCATCCAGCTGCTCTCTGAATTTCGATCTCGATGGTGGATTCGATTGCGTTAGCATGGTAGCAGCGCTTCTGCGTGGGCGAGATACTCCATCGTGTCCCAGTGGGAGGCAGCAAACGATGTCCCCCCGAAGAATGTTGAGTTGGTTTTTGAAGGTGTTTTGAGAGAGAGAGAGTATATTGTGGTCGCTCTCTGTAGAGAGATATGAGAAGGTGTAAAGGGATATCGATAGTTTGAAGGAGAGAATTCGAACGCAGGACGTTTGTGCAAGTGTCAGCTGTGCCAGGGGTCTAACAATGGATATTGCAAGAGCAATAGCAAATGCTCGCGCCAACAGCAGCAAGGACGTTGTGTGCACCAGATTGCAACATCACTGTTGTGCACGTTTGGAATTCCTTAACAATAATCTAATTTTGATTTTTTTGTTTAACGGTTTTTCAAAATTTTAAACTGGACTGCGCACAGCACAACGGTTGCTACGACACGGCTGTACTGTTTTCTCAGCTGTGTCTCCAAATCCTAGTGCACAGTGCACACCGAATTGCACCAGTTGTGTCTCAGTGTCTGATTCATTCGTACGCAAACGTTCGGTCAAAGTGTAGTGCAGCTGGCGGTGTTGAGTAAATCGTGTTTTATTCCTTCACTTGCTCCAGACTCTGTAGTGTACAGGTGAGAGATTGTTTTTGTTCTACTTAGAGCCAGGGGTGGTGCGCCATATGACAACGGACGACCACGCATATTATCGAACGCACACTCTTACTTTCAAAAACACTCGCAAAGTCTCTCTCTTGCTGTTGCTCTCTACCAAGAAGCGGTACTCGCGTTCGCTTCGTCGAACCACTCAACTCGCAGGTCCACCACTGAAAAGGGGTGGTTCGATTGGCCGTGTGTTGGTGTGTTCCGCCGTCATCATCGTCGCGTCGGTGGACGACGACGTGGGCAACTCCGAGAAAAACATCATAAGCATCGCGGCCACCATTCGGGACGCAGCACCCCCACGCCAGTCTCTGGTTACTGAGTTTCAACATCGCCTCGGATCTAGGACGTGTGTATCTAACGCCTCGCCGTCCGTGGTGTAGCGACAGTAGGGCCCCGGATAGTCTTCGTTCAGGACTCGTTCCCCCTGACGTAATTCGCGCGCGTCTCACATTGTGTGCTGGAGCTGGTGAGCAGTTTTGTGCCGCTGGATGCTGCAGAGTATCGCCTTCGCTTCCTGGAAGCCCTCGCTGCTGCTGGCGTCATTCCTTGTTGGCTGGCCATCTGTTTGGTGAATTCTTCTGACTGGTGAGCGCGTACGGACGAACGCAACGCAACGCAAAACCTCGCGGATTCTCGTAGTCCACACAACAGTTCTAGGCCAGGGCGTCGAGTGAGGTCATCGCATCGGTCGGTTTGCCCCAACGCTCCAGTGCGTTGCGAAGTGAGAGTAGAGTATCGCTTTTGCTGTGCTTCAGGAGGTTGTGTTCCAGCTTTAACGCCTGGTGGTGCTCGTGGTGGGAGAAGTAGAAAAGTGTACGCTGACGCCAGTGCTACCCACCTGCGGTGCTGTGTTCGCATTCCAGGCAGGCATAACCGTGGCACCACCAGCTGCCCGTTGTCCTGGTTACCGACAGGGAAGGTGCCGTGGGTCGTGCTACTCTTACGGTGTGTGCGAGAAAAAGAGAGTAACAGTGCAAAAAAAGCGCTATATTGATGCAGTGCCGTTTGAGCTAAAAGGAAGGAGCATCATCCAAATGGCCCTCCTGTGAAAAGTGGCAAGCTAGAGCATTGCATCGCAAAACATATTCCCTACCGACGGTACAGAGCGCAATTCGTGTTTGCCGGGGGAGTTACGCGCGTTACAAGTCGCTGAATTATTGCTCCTTTACGGGTGTTACGATATTGTTGGCGTCAGGGCGCTGGCGGTGGTGCTGGTGAGCTTGTGTTTTGTTCGTGCACAGCACAGGAAAAGGTAACTGCGCGACGTGGAACAGGAGCAGCAGCAGCAGCAGCAGCAGCAGCAGCAGCAGCAGAAGGCTGGTCTGGCGACAACTCCAAACGCGCGGCGGCAACCCTTCGATAGCGAGCGAATAGGAAAAAGGGGTTGGAATAACAACGGAATCGGGATCCCCTGGTTAGCTTACACTCACACAGTTACAGCCACCCCCCTAGCGAGGGCCCGTCGTCGTCGTCGTGATTTCGTAATACCCCCCGCCGGTGTGTGTCCCTTTTTTCGGAGCCGGATCCCGCAGCTTAGGAGGGTGGAAGGATTCGCGACACGGAGCATTAATCCAAGGGAGGGAAAGAGGGGTAGCGAACCGGCACTCTACGCGTGTGGTAGTGGCGGTCGTAGCGTACCGCGTAGCGTAAAAGGTGACGAAAAGTTTGAAAGTTTTTTTCCTCGTTCGTAGCACCGAATACCGAACTTGGGAGTCAGCTCACTCCCTCCCGCGCGCAGAACCTGTCTTGTCGTCCAGCGACCATCACGTCCACCTCCAACGCATCGCAGGCTGACTGTGCCTGTGTCAACATAATCCGCCAGAATTGAGCCGCCTATGTATATCAAGAAGGACTCGAAAAAGGAAGGTAAATGACATGCGTCCGTGATCCAGCAATCCTAGCCGGCAAAGGGATTTTCATTTTTGGGAAATTTGGATGGCGGACCGGGGAGTGATATCCCTGTTTGTCCGCATTCTACGCGTGACGCACATCGAGGCAGAGGCAGCAGAATTCCGGGCTGCAACTAGAGAACCGTTTGCATTAGACGACGCGGATGGATTTGTTTACAATTTGTCTTTCATTTGTATATCCGGCTGCTGCTTATGCTGTGCTAACGGCCTAATGCTACCAGCAGCACCCCTAACACACACGCATACAGACGCAGGAGTTGTCTGCCGATGAAGTTTCAATTATTCACGATTCCCGGCGAGTCGCAGCCGGATTGCTCTGCGAGGGGACCAATAGCCCGGCAGCAGCAGCAGTCGCAGCTACCAGCATCCTAAGTCCGGGTGCAGTAATGGTATGGAAAGGAATAGGGTAGGGGGTCGCAATTGATCGGCCGTGCAAATGGACTGCATTCGAGTCATGCAACGTCGTTCATGGGCACAGCGCTCACACACTTCACTTGGTGCCGTTAGTCATAGCAAGTGAACCGTTCAGCGTGCAATGTAATGGTTGGCCTGTGATGTGCGTTTACACGGTACTCTACCAGGGGGTAGCTTTGTTACTGCAGAAACATAGCTACCGTACCATGTTTGGAGGGATTTTTTTTTGTGACTCAATCTATCCGGAATTGGGAGTTGATTCGGTTTAGGCCCAATATTTGTTTGGTTTATAAAAACAAAGCATATAACGATCGGGATTAGAACATTATCGATCTTTGAAGTATTTTTTGAAATGCATGTGAGAAGAATGTTTGTTCTGCATGTTTTTAAATGCTGAGTACTTTGATGTGTAGATACTTTGTGGAAAAAGGATACAATGCAAATTGTTATTCATGCAATCTTGAAAATGGTTTGTATGGAGTAGTAATATCTGCATACAACGGGATCTTTATTGGACAGCTGAAGCGTCTAGAAACTGCTGTTTGCTCATCTCTTATAGATTCTGCATGTTTTACTAACATTTGAGATGAAAATCTCCAAAATTGAACCTATAAAACTTTTCAACACGTTTTGTTTTTTAGGTAAAAAAATACCGTTTGTAGCGGTTTAAGTTAAGCTGAATGTTTTTAATGCTTTATATAATGCCATCTGTGTTAAAAGATACGCTAATGATAGTGGCTTTCAGACGCAACTAATGCTGCTGATTTGTCTAGTAAAACAGAACGAATTACTACACACTGCAAACCATTCTAAACACATTTGTTTTTGAGCATATGCACCATAGCATTCCCTATTGAAATTATGCTGATTCATCAGCACCAAGCGCCGGACCAGACTCCTGTACCTGTTCACTTCAAGTTCGCGAACAGGAAGCAATCGAGCTCATCCATCGGCTGACGATTTGGGAGGCCTATAGACGACAAGAGGATTGCCCTCTCCCTCTCTTTTTTCTCTGTCTCCCATTTTCTTGCTCGATCGCTGCGCTGTGGGGTAGCGCCACATCTTCCGGGTTCATAACCGGTCGCACGGAATCAAGATCTCGCAAGTCAAAAACCGCAGCCTTCCCTTCCCGGTTCGTCGGTTGGTCGGGTTCGTTGGTCCGTTGAGGGTACAATCGATTAAACGAGATAATGCTTCTTCCATTGTATCGTGACGGGTGCGCACGGTTTCGCAGGTTTTCGCAGCGCCGCGAAATAGCCACACGCAAAGACAGAAGCGTCAGAGTCCTAGGGAGGGGCAGCATACAGAGACAAACAGTGCAGCTGGTTTGGGGTCTGTGCCCTCTCTCACTCTTTCTGTGCTCCTTTGGGTGCTTGGCACCCAGTCACCGCACCGTACAGCATACGGCATGTGCAGACAAAACCCGGGACAAGAACCCCGATGCAGAATTGCATCCAAATGAAGCAGCGACCACATGCAGCAGGTCCGGCCAGAACTGAAACACGTACGCGCAAACACACAGACTTGTACATGGCAACCCGGGCTCTAAACTCTTGTAAATCGTGCTAACTTATGCTGACTGGTTGGTGGTGTGACTCCCAACAACCGTTCACCATTTCCATTCGATGATGATCTTCTTCTGCATAATTCTTTGCAGCCCCCGGAGTGGCGCGGGGGTCGTTGAACATTGAACTCAACCTTGCTCACCTTAGCGAGCCAACCAGTCAGCCAGCCAGCCAGCCAGTCGTCTGTCCAGCCGGCATATGGA
Source organism: Anopheles aquasalis (assembly GCF_943734665.1). NCBI lineage: Eukaryota > Metazoa > Arthropoda > Insecta > Diptera > Culicidae > Anopheles > Anopheles aquasalis. The sequence goes on along the minus strand of NC_064878.1, from coordinate 49,278,081 downwards.
GCGGTGTGTGCGCATGGGAATCGTTTTCACGTCCACACGTTACGATCGGGGGTTGACGGTGTGCAGCAAAGCTAAGAGATGTGACCGATGCAGAGCTCGAGGGTTGAGCTTCGTTTCGTGTGCCGCTTCACACAAACGGGCGCACGGTCTTTTAGGAGTCGCTGGAGACACCTTCAACCTTATGGGTTAGCGCTCATCAGCATAGTAATAAGAAAGACACCGTTTTTGTGTCTCTCTCTCCTCAGCTTGTGGCTGTGTCTCTTGCTGTGGTTGAGTTGCGCCGGGTGATCGTGTGCCCGGTTGGTTCGTGTTCGGACAATGCATGATGAATGTTTCAATTTATGTTTTTTTCCGATTCCACCATGCGTCATTCCAGCAATCAGTTTTTGGTTTTTTTTTTAGGGAATTCATGCTGCTATGTATATGCGTGTTTGTTCAAACTCCCGTACATTATTTTGTGTTCTAACAACATTAAGTTTTGAAATGTTTTTGTTTAACTGAACTAATTGGCACGATGTCCTATCATGTAGCATCATGGAGCTGTATGCTCCCATCATTATAAACATTTTGTGCGCTGGCAACAAGGAACAGTAAACGTTAGAAAAATTGTCAAAATATGCAGATAGTGAGTGTCATCAAAATGATTTAGCCACAGCTTACCATTTATTTCCTCGTTAAACAGCTGAGCAGGGGGCCACCATCCCCTGTTTATGCATTCCTGCACACTGAGTTCATTCATTAGCTGCCGCCGCCGCGTTCCGGAAGAGATAACAAAAAACCTGCCACCCCTTCTCACCCTTTGAAACAATGAAACTGATAAACGACGGATCAGCATTAAAAAAAAACATCAAAAATGGGAAGAGCACATGGTGGTGGTACACGGCAGCAGCTGCTGCTGCACATCTCGCTCTATAGCAGACCAATAACTGCGTTCATTTGTGTAATGGGAAAAACCCCATCAATCGGGCGTGCTTCGTTCATGTCATTTTTTTTTGTTTCTCTCAAGTCGCGAATTCAAACCGCGACTCTCGAGCATCATGTAGCCGTCCGGTTCGCAGTGGTTTTTTCGCTTCGCTTTTTCTTCTGGACGGTGGTTTCTTTTGCGCGCCTCTCCCCACGCTCTGCCACTTGTATGCGTCTCAAATTCCACTAACATTGCTAATTGAACGGCTAATTAATGCTAATCATGGTGCAGGCCGCATGTAGCTCCGGGGGAGGGCAGCCACCTATTGACGATCTGCCTGGCGTGGCAAGAGGCGACCGGCCACCCAAGCCCAGGATGCGCATCGCTGGCGTAATTACTTGCAAACTCGTGTTAATGAACCACGGTCTGTGTTTGTAGCAGCTGTGATGTTACTGCTGCTGCCGCGTTACCTGAGATGTGATGCTCGAGAACTTCTTCGCGCGGCTTCTGTGACTGCCAAACTTTCCATTTCATCCAAGAGCGAAGTAATAACCGGTCAATGGGACCTTTGGGCACAGCTGTACACACAAAGGCAGTTGTCGAAAGGCGCTCGAAATTGCACCAAGGCAGCAGCTTCCTTATCCTATTGATTGTACATTTGCGTAGCGTGCGGTGAGTGCGTTGTTGAGCCAGCGAGGCATGAAAATGGGAACACGTTCCACGTTCACTACCGGGCGGGGGCTCTCTTTTGTCTATTTCCGCGCATACTAGCCTTCGCTTACAGAGCTTCCGCGTGCACAAGACACACTAACTACTTATCGACAAACCTCATCTTGGACGAGCCAATGATGAACGCTCTCTTTCTCTGCACAACACCTCTGCTGGCTGGCTGGCTGTGCGCTTTAGTTAGTGGGCCAATGGGGTAGTTTGATTAACTTTCCATTCGCTTCGCGTGCATCCAAGCGGCCACCAGATCGGGAGCATAACTTTCGCCCAAAAATAGCTGTGCTTGCCCCTCCGGTGTTGGCTTTTATGCGCGCCAGTAGCAGCACCGGCAGCACAATACCGGATTCGTGCCAAAAGAACCTCATTTCGGTTATCGCAGCATCGCGCAACGGCTTACCCCCCTCGTTTGGGTGGTAGCAAAAGATGCGAATCATGATCAATTACTCTGGCAACGGAGCGGCTACTGGCAGCAGCAGCATCATCATCATCACCATCATCATCCATCGTTATTCATGTAGCTCTTCTTTCCATGCTGTCGACGTCAGCGAGCGCAGATTAGAAACCATCACGCGCGCCCAAGCGGGCGTTCTACCGACGAGGTTGCTTCGTTCGCTGCAATTTCAGCTTCGCATGGGTCCGATTCTGACGTAACCACGGAGCAGCAGCTGTCAATTGAACTGCGGTTCGGGTCCCCGTGGCTTTTCGCAGCTTGTGGTGGAGAAGGATGGAAGGGAGTTCAAATTTGCAATTTTACTTATAATGTGGCTCAGCATCTACATTTCCAGTCGCCTCTAGAGCTCAGATGATGATCAACCATCTACGCGTTCGGTCTTGTTTGTGCATGCGAACACGTATGTCACGATTCGCTGGATCGCGGTCAGATACCATCGATGGCCCACTTTCCCCATTCCCTCCGAAAAGAAGCAGAAGCGCTAGTGCACCTGTGTATTGCTGTTGCATAATTCTGCCTTTCGGATAAACTGTCCTATACTTAACTTACCAGCAGATGGTCAGTCGGTCACTTTCGACAATTTACTTGTGCTTTTACTCCCCGGAAAAGGCAAAAAACATGCTGATTGGTTTCCACTTTTTTTTTGTTTATGTTGTTATCATCACATAATAAGCCACTAAAACATCTGCTGCAACAGTCTCACTTTCTCTCTCTCTCGCGACGTGAATGTTCGAAGAGAACTGCTTAGACCGTATCTTCCTCCAACGGCACCAGCTGAAAGCTCTCCTCGTGGCCATCGTCCGGCATCTGGACCACACCAACGTGCTGTGTTTCCTGTGCAATGCAATCGTCGTGGTTCGGGGAACGCTTCATTAACCGGACGACCGTTTCCTTCGGTTCGCAGGCGTAGATCTTCTTCTCGACCAGCATGTACCCGCCGCAGCTGCAACTGTGGCCCGTCTCGCTGCCCTCCCCAGTGTACGTATCGTAAACGTTCCGTTTTTGGGGCCGCGTAATGAACAGATTGTTGTTCAGCTTGATCCGTTGTGGCATATCTTCGGGACGGGGCGCCCGGTCATCCGCCGAGGTCGTCCCGGAGGGCGTTGCTGGAGCACTACTGCTCGTCGTGCCTTTTGCCGGCGCCGCAGAATCTTTCTTCACGGCCCGCGGTCCTGCGCTGGTGCTTGCCGTGGCCACCGTGGTCTTTGTTTTGGTTGTTTTCTGCTCTTCCTGCTGCTCGTCGTCACCGCCATCGTCGCCAGTCACCGCTACTGGTTCGGCTTGGGTGGTGGTTAGGTAGGTGATCGGAACGGAATCACCTCGGCCCCCGGAGCGCTTCACGATCGTCACCTCTTCCGAGCTGTCGGCATCCTGGAAACCGAAGGCATACGGTGGTGCCGGTGGCAGATCGCGCTGTATGAAGACCGGATTGGTTGGGTTCGCCGCGGAACCATCGATGTGACATAGCAACAGTCCGGCCGCTAGACAAACGAGCGATCTTTGCCAACTTATTATGCTGCTCCGGTTCACCATTTCTCTTGCTCTCGCTCTGTCTCTCTCTCTCGCTGGTGGACCAACTGACGAAAGGTGCACTGTCACACTGTCGGTTGGCCAAGAACCTGCAAACCGTTTTATATATGGGGTTCGCTTTGGATGAAAGTGTCCGCAGCGGACGTTGCTGATAGGAGGAGCGACACACGGTACGTGGACCGTAAGGAATGGTCACAAACCGTGCATTTGGGGGTTTAAAAGAACATGGACAAGCGAGTCTCCTTATCGGGTTGGTAGGTGCGTGTAGAACGTGTCTCTTTGCAGTTTTGGACATTGAAATTCATGGGCAAGTTGACGGCTGTAGTCAGGGAGTGAAGATGTGGCCAGTGCTGGTTGTAGTTGGCGTTTGTTATGCTTTGTTATGTAATCGCTGATGGTCATCGTCGTTCTAATCAGCCAAACAACGGTGAGATTGCGTGAAATCGTGCCCGAACGTCAATAGTAGAGTGGCGATGAGCGGCTTATCACTTGCCCAGGTGTGGTCTGAAGCCAATTATTCTACGCTAATCGGGTCGGATGTTGTTACGCGCGCGCGCGCGCGCGCGAGGTTGTAGTGCACTATCGGGCGTTCTTAGCAAGCTGGGACAGACGTGCGATAGCAGCATACTTTGCGTTTGGCCGCCGCGCTCCCGACGGCTTGCTTGTAGGAACTTTTGGAGACTTTACTGGTTCACTTGTCACTCGGGAATCATCAGCCGTCCTGCATGTGTTCCGTTTGTCCAGTGTTGTTGGTGATGGTTTTGTGATCGCTTTCAGTTTCCAGTTCCAGTGGCTGTGCATGCAGCACCCCCCTTTACCGGTGCGTCGGTACTGGGGCGAGGAGTGCGATTCAGACGACAATCTCTAGTGTACTGTATTGTGGAGCTAGTTTTATGTTGCTCTCTGGTTGTCTGTTTCCGTAGCTACTTGATTAATGAACTCTATTCCTCTATGGTTATTGTGATTTTGAGAACATGAGGTACCAGTTCCAACATTTCGATGCTTCAGCTGACTAAGTTTATGTTGACGATAATGAACGCTTTCTTATTATGCATTCTTTTGGAAGCTTTTTGCACTCAGACGTTATGCTTACGACATACAATTTCCATTCTCCTCGGAGACATCACTTTTGCACATTTTTTTTAATTGTTTTCTACGTTCATATTCGCTGGATTGACTTGAAACTCGTATCTGTTTTTCTGATTGATCAACAAAGATGCAAAAGTTTTTGCACCCGTCCAATAGACGTTCCTTACTCTCTTAAGCAATCCCATTGAGTCTTATCTTTCGATACGGCTCCAGCTGTCTGCTCAGCTTTCACAACACTTTCCTTGAAACGCGGATGGTAAGCCCGAACAAATGCCATTGTGCTGCGTCCGAGAGATTTGTGGATTGTGGGTGGCGAACTCCCCTTCCCACAACGGCACTGACGTGTTCACGCTGAGTCCGAAGCATACTGCAATCATTTCCGCCTATCTAATCAAAGAGCGAAAGGTATTTTACGCCTTTTCGCCACTCGACAGCTCTTGTTCCGTTCCCTCGTGATAAGTGTTTGCTGCTTGTGTGATTTGCAAAATGGGGCCTGTGTGCAGTGCTTGCCACGCGTGCAGCTCGTCGTGAGTCATCTAACAGGGCAACGTAACGTCGCGGCCTTGGCGTGGGTGAGCGAGAATATCTTTTGCCTTAGCGTGACACAGCCTTGCTCTGACAGTTCGTTATCATTAAATAATATACTCACGATGAACTATCTGTGATTGCTTGTGCGTTGCTCAGGTTATACCTCAGAGACCGCACCTTGACCCCTCTCCTGCGTAGTAGTAGTTGCGAGAAGACCTTTACCAACCCTTTTTTTTCGCGAGTGCATTCCATAATTACCAGAACGTGTCTAGTCATCACGTTTTTATCCCGATTCCCCAAGCACGGAATGCCTGCCTGCCTGCCGGTCTGTGTGTTTCGAAGGGCCCCCTGATGACTGCAGTATCGTTACTCATCCCGTCAACAATCGCGCTCACCGTCTGATTGTTCTGTAGCTGTTCGAGGTGCCTGAGTGGGAATGGTTTCCATTTTGTGAGCGAAAATCATTCACAATCGCCATCACATTCTATCAGCGATGCGGCTCTTGATGATAACAATCATTCCCTTCCCCGGGAGAAGATCTTCTGGCTGTGGATGGATGATATCATTTGCACTGGATGCTACCACGCCAGCGGTGCTTGGCCGGCAGTGCTTCGTCAAGAGTGCTCGTTCTAATATGCGCCACCATGTTTAATTAAAGTCACTTAACCATCGGAGGCGACATTCCGACCGGACAGCAGCCACTCGGAGGACGCAAAAGACGGCGCAAGGATGATGAGTAAGCTTCTCTGCGTTTCCACGATTGCCGGTTGACTGGCGTCATTGGCCACACTCACTCACAAGGGACCAATTAAGTGGCCTGTGGACGGATGGATGGACGAGTGGATAACTTTTTTAAGGTTCACTGTCTTTACTGCTGTGTATGCTCCGTTGCGATCTTCGTTGCATAAGTCTGCCAATTCTGCCAAGCTCGGAGGGTCCTGTTGCAGTAAATGTCGTTAATCGTTCCCCTAGGATCCCTAGAGGACTCCCAGAAAGAAAGAGGGAGAAAGAGAGAGAGAAAGCGCAAGAAAGTAAGCAATGATAACGAGGCCAAACGTCGTCCTCCTTCATTGACGAGATGGTTCCACTGGGGATTGATACCACCACCAAGCAGCCAGCACCAGACCGTGCACGGTATCAGCCAGAAGGTCCAAGCTGTCCAGCAGAGGCTTCGCCCAGTGATGCACAGGATGCAAAGTGTCAAGACTAAGTTACTTATCATCACTTGCCACTTCGCGTTGATGAACGTTTGGTGGGCCACGCAAAGACATGGACTTTGCCTTCGCATCGAGAGCGCGCGCCGTGGTTGTGCGGGTCATTAAGTGGGTTTGACCTAGACTACACTCCGTGTGGTGTGTGCTGTGGGGTGCCTCAGAGCTCCGAGTGGAGTGGAAAGTTCAAGAACACTGCGACGATGCGGGTCCAGCGTCAGTAGACGAGTGCGCGAGCTAGCGATATGTTTATAGAGCGCGCTAGTACCGTTGATTGAAGTTTATGAAGTGCTGCTGCTGCTGCTGCTGCTGCTAATGCTTCGTCGACCTCTACACTGCCACCGATAACGCTTCCCCTCTGTCGCTCTTCATTGCGCACAATCGTCTGGTTTCCGGGCTGTGAAGACGAGCGGTGGGTGTCCTTCAGATTGCGTTACGTTCAGTAAGCGGCTGCTGACTGTGATAACCGCCGCTCGAACGAGGAGATGGTCATGCACTTCCACTACATCAATTAGTGTGCAGTCGTCGCGAGTGACCTCTCGGTCACGGCGTGTTTTACGGCGTTCTACCTTCCCTAAAACGGTTCACGCACTC
>NC_064878.1:49261048-49268548 GCF_943734665.1 Anopheles aquasalis | reverse complement strand
TGACTGACCGGAAAATCTACGAACTGTGCCCGGGCTGCGTTCTTTGTAAGCATGAATGGAACCTTTTAAAAATAGTATTTTCCTGGATTCAAACTCCTAGATTTGGGATTCCAACTAGAGTCTATTACATGTCGCAAACGATGAACATTCCACCCCCAAAAAATTCGATAGAAACTGGAAGCGAAATCTTCCTAGAATCTGATCTGGGTTATGTTGCGCCGGTTCAAAGACTCCCATGACCGGAGGAAGCCAGCCATGTGCTGCACCACGTACATAGGCGCGAGGCAAAATTACCCCCGGGGAGAGGTGACCACCGTGAAATCATTCAATTGATATGAAGGTGTATGTGTGGCCGATGTGTACGGCTTCCAATTCTGGTCGCAAAACTAGGTCATCTCATCGTACCGCCAGATGCAGATGCGGTGTGTATGGCTATCTTCTTCCCAAAAATATGCTCGACTCGACGGGGGTTTATGGAAATCATCGATCGATTTTCTGACCTGCTAGTTCTGAGTTCTGCTCTGGGACGTGGGGACTTTACCGATCCCCTCGCCCCTTTGATATGTGTGCTTTGAGCTCATCGTGGAACTCTCCGGCGCGTTATCGTAAAATGCACGCATTTGATGTGTGGTAGAAGTTTGTCCAATTTCAAGATTTTTCACCCATCACTGGTACTTTACTGGACCGTTGGACCACTCGCCGGTTGACCCTTGCGCAATGGAACACGCTAATCGAAAAATAAAACTTTCGTAACCACTGCCGCGCGCCACCACCACCATCATCACCCCATCTTGGTGGCAATGGCGGAGCAGTTCGTTCGCTCGCTGGCCAATGCCATGCTCTCTTTCCCTGGGCTACGTGGTGGAATTGAATCAATAAAAGTGTTTATTTATAAAATTGTTCGCCACCTTCTGGTCGTTGCTGCTGCACACTCGCTCGCTAGCCATCGTAGCGCACACTCTGTAATCTACCCTGTAATTCGATCCGTTTCCTCTCCGCCACGGTGTATACCGGGCGGGTTGATCCATGTTTGCATAGTCCACACCGGGCACATGGGCGGCGGCGGCAATATTGACTGCGATGCGAGTAAAAGTGGCCAGTTCCGGTCGGTTTGTGACCACTCCACTTGGAGTGAGCTAGAGCATAAGCCCACTGGAAGATCTGCTAACGTACGACGGACTGCAAGTGCTTCCCGAAAGGTGGCCAGTTGCCCAGTGAACTACCGGGGGCCGTTCACCACCAGCCAGGTGGGAATGAATATTTGAGGCCGCCCGAGATCCTGTGGCCGATCTGGAACGAGTGAAAGGTGAAGTTTTAAAAAGCGAAGCCCTCGCTTGCTGGGAGTTAGTTTACTGCCCGACACCGCAAGTCGCTGATTGACATGGGATCGGGGATGCGAGGAAGGAAGCATTTTTCGCAGTTTACACGATCGGTCTATGGACTGGTGCGAAATTGGAAACACTCTGCTCTGCAGCATCCGTGGGATCTCTGTGGAGAGGTTACCACGCCATCAGCAGCTGCTGTAGCATCATCATCATCATATACCGCCGGTGGTGTCCATAGGCACACCACATGCACACACGTGTGTATAATTTGATATTAGTCCGGTTGGCTGATTCCGTTGAAGCCAGACCATTTGGAAATGATTGTTGTTTTTTTTGTTGCATTTTTACAGTAGCTCAACTTTTTAAATGACGTCGCTGCTGAGGCATGTGATTGAGTTGTCCGGATAGTTGTATGTTATCCTTTGTCCAGACTTCAATGTCCGGATAACTCAATTAAAATCATAATCCCTCCCGTTGCGACCGCTTTAATACGTTCGTTGATTGGTATTAGTATCTCGAATCACATGATAAAACAGTTTTACATTCCGTTGCGTTTCTGCCAGGGCCAACACACATATTGTTAGCTTTATGCGATGGAGTATGTCAGGTATTTTAATATCTGTTAGTAGACTTCGGAGATCGTGCAGTACTGTTTTGCTTTTCTCTTCTCGGTTCATTTGAATAATATTAGTAAACTTACTAGACTACAGAATTCATAGCACAGTGATTCTATTTTGTGGATGAATAATGTAATCAATTTCGGATGTTTCTGTTGTATGTGAATTTCTCTTACTCTAAAACTATAATATTGGTTTGGAAACTATTTACTATTTGCCACCCTCTAGACGCGTTTTATTTGTATTACACTTTCCAGGTCCTTTAATTGTCCTTTAAAGCGTGCAGTGAATCGTTTTGTTTGCTCGCAATGCTCAACCCATGCGCCATTGAACTCCACACCGCATCCGTTCCCATCGAAATGTCATTTACGTTCTAATAGAGTGTGCATGCAGAGCACATCCGTCATAATTATGTTTGCCAGCTGCAAACGCACTGTTGGCATGAAAAATTGCCATCACCAAATTATGGGAACTCCCAATGAGCCAGAGCCCACGTTTGTGGGTGGAGATCGAGTGTCTGTAACCCTTTTTGCCACCCAACTCCGCGCTCAGGTGCGTGTACAGTGTCCGTACACACAGTCCATGTTTTATCATTATCTGCTCGAAGCTTCCGTCCGGGAGGTTGGTAAATAACTTTTTAATTAGTTTTACTGCGGCACTCGCGTCCCCGTGTGTGTTCGCGCTCAGCAGTTGTGTTGAGTTCGTTTGTGTGGTGTTTTTTTTTTTTTTCACTCCGCTTCCTCTCCGTTTTTTTTTCGGTTAAACTGTTGGTAGTAATTTCATTTTCTCGCTCGAATTACAGCCACTGCATCGCGCTAAAACGAGTGGTGAAGGTGTTGAGTTGTTGTTGCTTGAGGTTCCAACGTCGTTTGCATGACTGAACCTCATCCCGTTCCTGCTGTGTAGCCTTAGGTGTGCTCACCGTTTAGTCTAGGAGTAGAAACTGGAATCTGTAACGTCTTTACCTCCTGCTGGCCCTGGTACACAGCATGACGAAATAGATTCATCATTTTTGCCAGGTTTTGTCAGGTGTGAGATGGAATTTCAAATATCCCTCCGATTTGCAAGCCAAAACGAATGTAGAGGGGACAGGGGAAGCGCACGTGATGAAATGGTTGATTTCCGCGGAAAATTCAATTCCATCATGGGACCCTACGTACGCCTACGTATCGCCCACGAACCCACATCTCGTGGACCACGCAACAATAGTCCAGTTGACAAGCGATAGGCTTTACGGCTTCCTGTCCCTGTCCTGTATGCATCCATCGCCCACGGGGATGGATGGAAAACGATTTCAATTGTTCCGGAAAGTCCGGAAGGAAATGGAAAATCGCTCAAATGGGAATCATTCAACCACAGATAGCTGCGAATCGGCAGCTCCACCGTCCGTTTAATCAGTTGCGTCCAAACGACATCCATGGCGTTTAATTTCCATGCCCATGACTTATCGTTTAATTTGCGGTCATCGGAAAACGGATACCGGCTCACCGCAAACCATTAAATCGTGCAGTATGCTTGCATTTGTGTGTATGTCTGGTTGTCGTTCCTGCCCAAATCAATAGCTAAGCAAATTACGTTTAATGCTCGCTACTAGAAAGCTGTAGATTAGTGTGCACACAACCTTACCGTCCTAAATTTCCTTGCGGACAGTTGTCGTTTCCTTTCAACAGTTCTGCATGCCAAGCATGAGACACCATAAAGTAGCTCATCTCTTTTAAAAGAGGGCTTGACGTCATGCGTTGGAATGCATTTGACATTCGCAGCTCGTAAAATGTAGCAATGCACCTAAATAGTTCGCCTAAATAGTTGCAAAATGTGTTTACTGTCCGTTAGGTAAATTTCGCGACATTCCGATTGCATTGCAAGCAGTGGCCCATCTTTTCCACATAATAAAGTAACAAGGTCTCAAAAATAAAGCTATTCGGAGCAGCAACATGCGTTTCGCATGCAGCGCATTTGAAGCTACCGGTCTGCCACGGTGTTCAAGATGATAATTTAAAATGTCCACTGCATACTCGTTCCAGTGATTGATTGGAATCGTTCCTGAGCACCACAACCCCAGGGTGGCGCCACCACCAACATTACATCCCAATACTTGTTCAGCATTTTAGCACGTGTTGCACGATTGCGATTGCGGTTCTCCAACTCTCTCTCTCTCTCTCTCTCACACTTCAAGGCTGGCACGATACACGTGTAGCCACCGACGGAGCAACGTGCGTTAGGCTTCCGTTTTGCAAGCACCGCTAAGGGAGAACCCTCTCGGAAAATGATGGCAGGCACCAAGCGAGGGTGCATCGGTAAAGATGCAGCTGCAGGCCGGCCATGTTCCGCACTCTCGTTTGCATGCAGCTCAGCCCGAGAATGCAACATCCCCCCGAGGGCACATGTACGAAAATGTGCGCAAAAATGGCTGGGGGACTGGTGGGACCTAGAATAAATGTCTCATCAATGTGTCGTCGTACCTTGTGCTCTGCGGATGAGCTGGAATGGAATGCAACGTTTCAGAGTTTTCGCTTAAGCAAGTTATGTGTCGGTGCCTGCCATGTGTCTGTATCGATCACGTTGAGCTTGAGATCGTTAGTGCAATGCTGAGAAGTCCGATAGTTGCCAGGATGATGGTTACACTAAGATTGTCATCATTTCTCCACTGTTCGAGTGTTGTACCGTATCGTAAAGCAGGACACTCTGGTCTGGTCTTGCAGAAACATGAACGGTCTGATGCGCGGAAACGTTAGGCGAAATAAATCCAGCTACAAGAAGGGAGCTTAGTGCATCCCTAAACGCGAACTGACGACAGTGATGGTGAATGCGGTGTTACATGTTGCTCATTTTGCTCCTTCTCTAAAATGGCGTCCACATTGGGTTTACTCGTGATTTCTAGATGGATTCGCGAACGGAGCCAGAACACCTGAATCCAAAGTGTGCAATATGTGGTGCATTGGCAGAGTGGCGTGGCGATGGTGCGCAGTAAATGTGCAACAAGAACTTCCCGCACCCAACTCCCCTATGCTCGCCTGGCAGGTCTATTTGATCTTTTGCAGGGAGCGAATCCTGTTTGACGTCGTATCTTACCCGTTCCCCGTTTTTGGAGTTGCACTTTGGAGTGCCTTTGATGTCTGTTGACGTGGATAGATGGTGGTGGTGTATTGGTGCAAATATGACAAGATCTCCTATACCTCGAGCGTATCCTCGCTTTTGCTGCTGCATCATGTTGGGAACAGGAACGTTTCTGTGATGGAAGATGATTTATGTTGGATCGAGGTGTAGAAACATAACAATTTATTGCTTTTGTGGTGGAATTGTTTTAAATTCTTTGCTAATTTTATATACAATATCGACTATAGTGCTTCTGACAAGAAAGCAGTTTATCGAAAACTGATTTTATATTTTTCATTTAAAACAGATTACCAAACTCTACCTTAAGACCAAGTTTCCAAATGAATGTTCTACTCATCGTCGGCTTATTTCTCAAACAACACGAACAGGTTGTTTGTTCAAACGTGCCCGAGAATAATAATAAGCGTTAACGAGAACGAGAGAGACTGAGAATGATACAGACCGAACGCATTCTTTGGCGCATCGGCCCGCCCGGCTTTGGCCCGAAAATCGCAAACATCGTGGTTGTTGGGCAAGATGTTGTGCAAACACTGCGCTTCAAACAATGCAGGAAATTGTTAAACATCGTCTGCGAACACCGACGAGCGCGGTGGGCATTTTGTGGCCACCATCCGTGCTATCCGTCGTCCCAAAACGCGGTTGCTCGCCATCAGTTGTGTTTCAGCTTGTTCTCGACTGTTGGTGTTTTTTTGGTTCGCGCGCGTTCCATTCCCGTTCCTCCATTTCGCGTTTCACAGTGTGTTTGATGGAAAACGAAAAAAAAATGGCCCAAAAAGGTTCGCCCCATTCAGAGGCCAATTTGGTTTAGTGGAAAACACTGTTCTGCTGCGAGAGTTATCTCGTGAGGGTTATCGTAGCAGGGAAGGTTTGGTTGGGGGCGGCCACGTTGTCGAAAGCTTCCAACAAAACCGAAAACGCGTGTACTCCGCGAGTGTGTGCGCTGGTGGAATATAGTCTGGCTTTCGTCCACCTCGCAGTCACTTGAAGCTTGCTGTGCAGCGAAAGCAGAAATTCGAGCAAATTTTCCACAAACATAACAGTCGTGTCCTTCCGACCTCTCTCTCTTTCTCACCGATTTCTGTTGCTCTCGGTGGTAGCTGAACCAGCATTCAGCTTGTTTCAGGCACACCTTCTGTACTGCCTCACGCATCAGTAGCAAGCGGAGGGCTTTCGTCATAGACAAGTTGACATGTCTATCGTCTGGCATCGATGGATGGATGGATGAGCGGTTGGTGGTAGACACGTGACGATGACAGAGATTGTGGTTTTCGATCGCAGGCAGGCGTTTTGCTGTGCGCCAGTGCCTGTGTGCCCGCTAAACAATCGGCTACCGGATGTGGTGCTGATTTGCGGTTGTGTGTCGAACGTGTAGTACTCGTTTACGATAAATTGAACTAATTTGAACGTTTCCACGTCACGCCGACAGTAATGGATCCCGAATATGGTAGAAGTGTATCACTGTCATATGCCAATGCCGTGAAGTTCGCTTTCTGGAAGCTTGTGAAAATTTATATTGTGTTCAATAAAAATGCCACCGTTTTCATCTCAGTTGCTGTCGATGGAACATCATCATGAGGGATACCATTTATACCAAACGCAGCGAACTGTGATTGCATGCCGGTTTTGAAATTCGTCCCCGGCTCCCCAGGCATCATATACTCACGTATTTATGGCATTAAATTCTATTACCGGTTGATCAGCGTACGAAACGTCTGGTCGTCGCAGTCGCAGGGTGGGCGGTAAAAGGGTGGGCGCAGGGTTGGCGGGGAAGGATAAAATATTCAAAACCACGCGCGCACTCACACTCTTCCGACTTCCGGAGAAAATATTCCATGCCACCGATTTCCTCAAAGGCAGCGAGACCTCGTCGTTGTTTAGCCTTTGATGTGTGTGGCTTCAAATTATGCCACATCATAAAATATTGATTGCGTAACACCCATCACCCTTGGTTAACGTTGCAGATGATGGGAGAGGGCTTTAAATGGAGCTTTGTCAATGTTAAGCAAGTTGAAAACTGTGTAGCGTCGTTGTGATAACTGCTCGACATTCATCTCGACTCGACACAGCAGAAGCAACGGAGTGCAAAAGATGAAGTTGATGAAAGAATAGCTTTCAGAGTAACTGGCTTATGCAACGGGAAAGCGAGCGTTTGAACGATAGCCTGGAGTGTAAACAATAATGCATTTTAGAAATCAACAGCATGGTGGTTAGCAGCAACTTGCCTCGATTTGCTTTTCCTTTTAAAGTGCTACAAAGTTTTGTTGGTAGAAATATCGATAAATGTTTGCTTTAATTACTCAGAACTCGAGCTCCAAGACTACCGCAAAACAAATCTGCAAGCAAGCAGATGCAGTGCTACTCGTCCTCTCTTTCTCCATCAGTCGTTCTACCAGTGTTGACTCAGTCATAAAGTTTCCAGTGAAAGTACATTCGTTTTGCAG
>NC_064878.1:49253548-49256048 GCF_943734665.1 Anopheles aquasalis | reverse complement strand
GTGTACATTGTCACGGCCGGCGTCCATTTTGAGGAAAACTAACCACGTTTTCTCGTCTTAAAATCGATCGGTCCAAATACCAACAGCGAGTGGTTTCACTGTGGCCATCTTCTCCACTCCCTAGCTTCTAGTCCTGGTCAAGGAATTTTGACAAAACCTTTTCATTCACCGAGAATGTGTGTTGTGTGTCGCTGTTGCTGCTTCTACTGAGGGGTTAGAACCGTCGGAATGCCGACACTAAGGGTGAGCTAGCAGCGCACATTGAAAACATCCAATGAAAATTGTGTAATAAATGGTTTTATCTCTTGTCGTGAAGTCGCCGGGTTTTTCGCCATTGCTCCTGTGCTCCCTCCCGCTGACTGGCTTCTTCATCACCGGGCAGCAACAAACGTTGTCTCGGTACGCCGAATGTCGATGGTTCCCGGGGTAACACCAAACCAATGCTTTATGAATGGCTACCGACCAACTGCTAGCCCTCTTGAATCCCGTCCGCCAGCTCACTAGCGATCGTAAGGAGCAGCGAGGGTTGTGGATAAGAAAAATGAGAGGCTACAGAGAAGGTTGTGGTGTGGCATGGAAAGGGAGGAGAGAGAGAGAGGTGGTACATTTTGTAAGAAGAACCTGGAGAGATTTTCACTACCCTTCATTAAATGATAATCCCTCGCGCACCCCCCAAAAGAGGAGCAATTTTTCTTTCCCGAACGGCCACCCCTCACGAGGGTGGGCGAAGGAGGATTTCGTGGCATCATTCTTGCGAGGGGGAACCATTTTTCCCCGTTTTACCCAGCAGGGAAACACACACTCCTACAACGACGAGGGGGGGGGGGCCCGCGGTTGTGGTGAAGATTATTGAGAAAATGAAAATGGAAATCGTTCGGGCTGGCACGGGCTGGGCTGTGGGCGGCCTTGAAGCGACGCTTTAGATCGATGAAATTCGGTCTCATTGAAACATGTTTTACTGACGATGGTGCGTGGTTGTTGGCGTCCTTTCCCCTCGTGGACTCAAGATTGGCTGTCAGCGAAGCGTTTAGTGATTGGAGATTCCATCAGTAGCGCACCAGGGAGCGGCTGCAGATTTTGCTCCCTCCCGAAGAGCGACCATCGTTTGTTAC
Source organism: Anopheles aquasalis (assembly GCF_943734665.1). Classification (NCBI taxonomy): domain Eukaryota; kingdom Metazoa; phylum Arthropoda; class Insecta; order Diptera; family Culicidae; genus Anopheles; species Anopheles aquasalis. The sequence continues at coordinate 49,254,936 of NC_064878.1, read as the reverse complement.
AACGTTGAAGCTTACACGATTTATTATTTTCAACAAATATTTGCACACACTCACTAGAGGGGAAAAAAGGGGACGCTGTCCTTATGCTAATGGTTGAATTTCGATGGAAAACATTTGATTAGTTTTTGGTTTTTGTTTGTTTACTGGGAATGTAAATCGTACCCTGTCATCGTGATGTTGAGATAAGACCCCCGTGCGATGTATTAATACTAGAATTTATGTTTTGCCTTTTGGGTGTGCTTAAGATCACATAACGCTACGTGAAGCATAAGTTTCATCTCTCTTTTAGCGGTTGATAAATGACCAAACAGTTTATTCCTGCAATTAATGTGCAGGAATAACATCAATTGCCACGACCATTCACGCTCGCGTAGCACCTTGCATAATATCCTGATGGCCGAATAGAAGCATAACGGAGGGGGAGGAGGGCCAAGAGCCCAACATTAAATGCTTGGGCGATTACCTCAGCAGGAAACGCCATTGTCACGCTGGTGAATGGTGGATTAGCCGAGCGAAGCCATCATTATCATAAAAAAGTCATTTCTCATTGTCCAAAATGGCGACCTCAGAGGGGGCTCAGCAAGGTGTTGAAACGGAACACTTGCCGGGCCCTATGCTGTGTCCGTTTCTGACACTCGAGCACCGGGACGGGTCAAAGGGAAAGACTCCTTAAAACTGTCAGATAAAATTTTGGTCCCCACCTTTTCGGGCGGGCAGCAGTAGTCTAGGGTCCTCGCCTGAAGGATTAAAAGTCAGTCGCGCTAGGTCTAACGGCTTCTCTCCCGGTGTTGAAATTCGAAGCAGCACCACCGATAGCCAGCCAGCTAGCCGTCCCAGCGTCTCCTTTTTGGACCCACCGGAAAAATGGGCCCTCGAGGAAATGAAAAATGATCCAAATGATCCACGTAACGCATTTATCATGTTTGATTTACTTCGCTTCGGGCGACAGCGGCGGCGGTGGCATCCTCTGCTGGCACGGCACGATTGTGTCCAGTTGTTTAATGGGCCGTCCGTCCCTTTTATCTGGCGGCCATTTTATCTTCTCGCATTCGCTGATGAATGCCACACTGCTTCCGCCACTGTCCATCCGATCCGATATTGGTCTTCCGATTGGGGCACGGTAGCAAGGATACCCTGGCTGGCAGAAGACTGCTGACGATGGGTTTGCATATTTGCTTCATACGCATAAGAAAGATGGTCTTCTAAATGTTAAACATTTTTGTCAAGCCAATTCGGCACGCGCGCGACTATGTTATGTTGGGTTCCAGTTTGGGATCTCATGTTGCGCACCGCCATTTGTACCGGTTTCTTGTGGAATATGGGCAAGAATCACTCATCTTTCACATAACGTTTAATCATCGTCATCATCATCATCATGTTTGAGAGAT
>NC_064878.1:49241048-49248548 GCF_943734665.1 Anopheles aquasalis | reverse complement strand
TCACGCACATGACGCACATAGACACCCATGGGCTCTGCATGCTTGTACACATGTAAAAAAAAAATCAGACTCCACCTCCTAACGAGATCCACAAGGCGTTGAACAGCGTCCTTATGCGTGTTTCAGACTACGCAGCACGCACGTCGGCGGCGCCTGTCACTTGCAGGCAACGGTCGCTTTTCTTTTAGACTTCTTCTTACAATCAACGAATAACAATGAGCCGAGAGAAGGAAGGGAAGGATGCCTTGCCTACGCCAGCACGTATTACACTTGAGTTCTTATGTTGAATTAACATAATAGTAATAACCATAAGCACAGAGGAAGGTAGAGCACAATATCAGTGTGCGCCACACACAGAACGCGAAAGGATTTCCGGTCGCGTGGTCTGAAAGTGTGTGACACTTGCCCGGGTTCTGTGTTTTTTCTTTTTTTTTTCCTTTTTATTGAAGACCCATCTGCTTCTGGTTTTGAGAAGAAAAATGCTGTAGCCAACGAAATACACAGAAGGGGTTTCCTTTTCTTGCGTTTCTGCTGCCAGTTCTGGTGGCTGCCAGAAGCGCTCCCTTAATGACTTGTTTTTGCGACGCCAGTTTCCGTGACACGCGTGCTCATCACCACCCAAAACCCCACAGAAACCCAGGAAAGTCATCGTTCTCATTGTTTCGTTTTTAAACACATTGTCTACCGCTCGTCTTCAAATCCCTTTCGCTGACGTGGCAGTGGAGAAGGTCCTTAACGTTCGCTCGCAACACAGGAAGGCTTCGTAATGTTCCGCGAACTTGATTACAGAATTAATGGGGCGTTTTTCGCGGCATCGTAGGTCCTCTCGGGTGCTCCGCTACCATTCTGGCACTGGTGCAAGATGGCTCATTTCGTTTCCGGTGGCTGGCTCCGGCTGATGGAACACCTTCAACCGCGTGACTGATTAGAGGGAGGAAGGGAGAGGCGTTTGTTTGTTTGCAGACCATTTTCTTCTTCTGGCCACATTTTTCGACGCTCGTTCCGGTCGCTTTCCGTCCGCTGTTCCTTCGCTCCGTGTGGTGATCCCCGGGAGCGTTCTGCTATGTCTGTAATGTTTGAATGATTCATTTCATATTAATGGGCTTCATGTTTTTAAGCAGCAGCAGTGTGATCCCCAGAGCAGTGGAAACCACATTTACAAGACAACGTTGGCTTAATTAGCTGTAATTACATGTTTCCAGCAACCTCCAGGAACTCCGGGAACCGGCGGCAGCTGTCGGTTAGAAGCAGATATGGACTCCTCCGGAAGGATATCCTAAAAAGACGATACAAGGATCGCTCGATGGCTTAGCTATACTAGCGAACAGATGAGATGTTTTGTGGTTTATTTGCTACTACAACGCACACGGTGTTGCTGATGCCGCTGCGCGCCCTTAACATAATCTTTAATGTTACATGTCGAATGGCAAGCCTTCTACCTTCCATTCGAGAGTACATCCGGGACGTGATACGCTCCGAAACTGGGCGCCAAAGACGCGTTACCATTGGCTGGCGTGAATCAAATCCAACGATCAAATCGCACCTCACCGCCACCGCAAGCGCGTGACTCGCGCTCTCTCGATTGTTGCTCGTGGCACCCAATGAGCCGCAGCTGTTCCAATAAACATTGATTGATCTAATCAAACAATGGCGGTGTATGTGCAGAGACCTCACTCCTTTCGCGTGCTGTAGCCATGATGCTGTCTTCGAAGCGTTGTTGCTACAAGTTTGTGCTGCTAATGTTGCGCCGCCCAACCACAACATGAGGCCAACATCTGTTTAGTTTTGCCACATCACCCACCATCCAGCGCGCGCCATTTTGGGGTACCAACACACACCCCACGTTGTTACCAAAAGTCCTTCGGCAAATCCTGTCGATCCGCAGGACGTTGGCAGCAAGTGGGTGTATTTGTGTGGTGGATATCCAAGCGGATATCTGCTGCTTCCTTCACAGCTTTTGCGTGGGCGCTGGCTGATGTTTGGTCCGGGCTTGGCCGTCACTGTGTGCGAAGGTTACGCGACCATCCATCGACCGCGGAGTATGTAGGGTTTTTATGCTGAAAGCGAGGGATTGGAAATGACATCGGCGTTTTCTTTTCCTTTTTTCTGTTGTTGTCTTCGTCTGATCTGCTCAACCTAGGGTTATGCAATCCTGTGTGGGTACGAACGAAGGATCTTTAGCATACGTTTCTGTGATTGATTGATTAGAGTTTGTTGTCCCTCCTACTGACATTGCACACAGAACAGCACAGCATGTCCCAACGTCGTACCATGCGACAACGACAACAACGGTTCACTCTCGTCCTGATCCTGGGACCTGATCCCCACCGAGCGCAAGCGATGACGCACGATGGCAGCGGGGGGTTTATGGCACTTTTCATGTTTCTACTTTGGTTAAACCCCTTCTCAGCGAGCGAAGCACTTGACGTAGGACTTACGGTTCTGCAAACGAAATCAACCCCTTCCCGATGGTGAAGGATCCCACACACCACCCTGTTCGGATCAAAACAGTTTGTGAACCCCCGCCGGTTTATGGTCACGGCCATGGTCCGGAATCTGGCTGATTGATGTGCTACCCTTTGCTGTGGCCTCTAGATCACGATGGCTCGGGATAACGCAATAAAGCATTTAATTTGCGATCTTGCGATGGATTTTTGTAACGAAATGTTGATGGGATTTATCGGTGTATGGTCGTTGCAAAAATGGGAAGGATGCATGTGCAGTACCAGCCGCTTGATGTTGTCGCACGGAGCATATTTTTGTTTAGGCAGTCTTTTAAGAAGTGCATGTTAGATGCTGGTCATAATTCCTTGAACATTCACTGAGAGCTACCGGCATTTTCCTCTATCTTTTAATGCATTTGTTTGGCCAAATGAACCATCAAATTTAGAATCTTACAAATTTGGCTCCTATCTTATTTTCCATTTGATACAAATTCGAAGTTCTGATGCGACTGCAATATTCCGGGCTATAGAATTTAGACCTGCTCTCTTCGATACTACCAACATTTTTGTACTCAATTTTTTGGACTCCATTCCATGGAATTCAAACCAATTATGTTATCACAGTCGTTGCTCTTGTCATCTTGGATTTTCTGTATCCGGAATTTTGCGGCATATCAAACATTTTCTTCAGAATTCTCATATTACGTTTTACCCATCATCTCGTTCAGAATCCATTGCGCGACACTTTGCTGTTTCCAGGAATGTTAGTGTTACTTTCAGCAAACAATGGAAATATTTGGGTAGACTACTAAAATCTCTCCACCACCACGAGCGAGCTAAGTGTACCCCGGCTTCACGGCTTTCGCGACCACGACCGTGCGTCATATGGCCTCATAATTAAACGAGACCAGAATATTCGAGTGCGGCAATTCCGCCCATTGCAGCGTCTAGCAAATTACGTGTCCGGAATGCCGAAACATCCGGTTGCCTTATCCTTGATGTCGGATCGGGGGCCCCAAAGGCATTGTGTTCCCCTGCCTTTTTTGTTTCACTTTTCCTTATTTATTCCCTCATTGCCAACCTTCGGTAAGAGGACCAATTAATTAAGCTCCGGGTACAGCAGCCAGAATTCAAATCGTTCTCGACAAGGCCACAATGTTGCCTTCGTCTTACCATCTTATTCGGTTATCGGTCAATGTGTGAGGGTAAGAAATCAATAGAAAGCCAACACTCGCTCGGACGACCTTCGATAGCGCCCGCTCCGACGTCGCCGGGGTGTCTGTGATTAATGAAATGTCGTCACAGAACGGAAAAGGAATCATAAATCATAAGTAGTAGCGGCGGCAGGAGAATGAAAGTAACAGTTTATGGTTGACAGAACAAACAGACAAACCCACGTCGTCGTCCATTGCTCTCCAGCGTCCAGCGAGCAGGAAAGATAGATTAATCGAGCGAGCAATTGAAGTGCCCGTGGCAACGCCCTAAACGTAATTGACTGACCTTCAATGCTGTTTGTAGACTACTGTTACAGCTTCTCGCGATGCTGGTGCGCAGGGGAGGCAGTTGATTGGAAGCAATGTCAATGTGCCTCTCAGACACAAACCCCGCGTCCTTCGCGTTTGTTTTTAACGAAATTTAGAATATTCACCCGGTGGCACGAACGAAGTGAACCGGAACGGATATGGACGGAGGAGCGAGGCACAAGGAAATGAAGCGTGTGGAAATGATGATTCTCAATTCGCAACAGTGAAGGGCAAATGTCGTCACCATCGTCGTCGTCGTCGAGTAGACGGAGCGAGTGTGAGTTATGATGCTGGTAGCGCATACCGCAGCACGCTTCTACATTCCTTTGCCTTTTGCCAGTCCTATTTCGGAAAAGAGAGCTGCTGCGCACGGAATCACGGAAGGTGTACGGTGGCAGAATGTTGCAAAGAGATGAGCGAGTCAGCCGTCTGTCGGTTGAATGAATTTGCATGTGACACGCGGTTTTTTGCTGGTGTGGCTGGTGGTGTACTATCATGTAGCCCCAAACGTGCGCCTTTTAATTAAAACCATTCACCGCAACCGCTTGTGGCTAATTCGGGGATAATTCCTGACGTGGCTATCAAATTAAAAATCACGTCAGCGAGGAATTTTGTGCTAGGGCAGTACCGAATGGCAGTGGTTGCCAGTGATGACTGCTCGCTCGTCCTCTTGCTATGCTTTTGGTAGATAAAAGCGTCGTCACCGTTCACCCTTGAATTAATGCAATTTATCTTTCAGTTTTCTCTTCTCTCTTGATTACAGTATAGGAGCAACCTTTCTATACTATTTATGCTGAATATCATTTGCTTATTGGTGCCAACAGTATGCAGTAACTGTTGCATTTTATAATTGTTGCAACGATGATAGTTAAATTTTTAACGATAATTACCTAGTTTTTATGTTTAAACAATTGTACATTTCCATTTAGCAATGTATTATATAAAAATGCAAGTAAATTTTCAAATAATTGAACACATTCAATTCATCTCTCGATTCGAGCTCCATTTGCCTCGAAGCGCTTTCCCAATCTTTTCCAAAAATGTCCACCAAATGTCGCCAGCATGTCATATGTCCATCAGCATCGATATACTTTCACATCTCGCCCCTCTCCAGTTACCGTGCGTGTTTGCGTGCGGTCGCGCGTGCGGGGTTGTGTGTGATAGTTCATTAACTTTTCTCTGCCATCCGCGGATCTCACTGCGGATTCTGGTTGTAAAACACACGAAGCTACCCATGGTGGTGCACATGGCCGCCGCTACAAAAACGGCATTCGGTCGGGCGCTTCGACAACGACGGCAACAAATGGTGAAACAAATGTCGATTGAATCCACCAATCTGGCGGAAAATCCAGTCAGTGATCCTCCAGGCAGCCGTAACAATGTCGACGTGTGATATAAATAAATTGATTCACAGCAATTAGACTAATTGCAATTAGTTTAATTACTTTTTGCAATTACGTTACAACGTGGTTCTGGTTGCCGGGCAGCAGCAGCAACAGCAGCAGCAGCAGCAACAGTGCGACAGCAGTGAGTGGTTAGTGCTTGACAGCACTAGATGTATCCATTTGTGGCAGACAAACGAGTCTAGGATAATGGTTGTATGCCCAGACTGTGGTGCAAGGATTTGCTTAAATTGTGATGACACTTTAAACGTCTCTCTAGCGAGCGTAGAGTCCTTACAATGTTCGCCTGATGAGAGTACATTGTCTAGTGAATTCTGCCAGGGAGTACTAGATGAAGATCCTTCAGTCAGTGGCGATGATGATCTTGGGTCGAGTACGTAAATAAGATGTAAACTTGAATCGACTGTAACAACATTATAATGGTTTATCAATTTTATGATATGACTCGTATGATTAACATTCAATGGACACACTCCCATCGTTGTAATACCACCAAAAAGGGACTAAAACTTTTACTCAACATTTCGGTTCCATTAGCAATACTGTTTCGCTCATTTAGCTGCCAAAGTTAAACGATGCACTAATGTGTAAAACATGAGCACGACGATGTATTTACCACTTCGCCACACTCCTTACTCGAGTGCCCCTTGTCCGTTGTTGTTGTTGTTGTTGGTCCACCATTGACAAACTTTTCGCCTTACATCATCTTACGCACGTCGTTCGTTCGTTCGAGGGTTTTGTCTTAAGACCGGCTGCTGCTGTTTCTCAGCCAGCAATCGAGTGTTTTCCGTCTGGTAAAACCATTTTCCACTAGAGCTCTCCACCGCACTGAGCAGCAGCAGCAGAATGCCATCTCGTCCGTTGACTCGAAAGAGAGTAGTTCAAGCGAATCGTGTAATAACTTTCCGTATCTCGTGACTAACTGGCTGGGGAACACCGGGCCAGGAACCGGGACCGGGAGGTCACACTTCCGTTTCACCATCACCACTTATTAGTGATGCGAGCAAACGGCTCGCCAACCACGCTTTTAAGCATTACGCGAACCGCGGGACGACGCAATCATCGGTGTTGCCAGCGCGCACTGGCACTGGATGGCGAGCCCAAGCAGAGAGTGCTCCAAAGCTACGAGAGCCGCACGCTGTAATGCCTCTAATGAAGGTTTTTCCAGGAGGGGGCCTGTGGTATCCGACAGCCAGCCAGCCAGCCAGTCAGCCAGCCCGGGCTGTCATTGTTATCCCCTGTTCCTCCTCCTCCTCTTCCCTACAAACCACCTTTTCCGAGCAACGAAAACTTCCGTCCGACCGGGAAAAACCGCAAAAAGCCTACGACCGAGCCGAGCCCGGGCTGACTAACCACGAGCTTCTTCTCGCAAACTGTTACGAATGACTGGTTAATTAAAATACAATCGTTTGACAGCAGTTTGTTGAAGTTAATTTTCCGCTTTTCAATTAAATATCGTCTCTCACACTGGGTGCGCGCGCGCGCTCCCAGAACAAGACTGTCAAAGACACAACGGGGGCACCGTCGCCGTGTAGCGAGAGAGAGAGAGAGAGAGAGAGAGAGAGAGTGGTGGGAACAGACAGACGCCCCCAAAGTGCGCGCCCAAGTGATGGTGTGGCGCACGGAGCGTCGGAAATGAGCAACTGCATTGCGTGATTTATGATGATGTTTACCGACTTCAAACATTGACGAATCAGCTTTCTTGCACAGCTCCGGTGGTGGTAGGTGGGACAGCGTGTGCAATTGCCTCGATCGACATTTTCCATCATGTTGCCACTTGCTACGGTTTGTGGGAAATTTGTCTTCGAGCTCGATTGTCTGGTGCGTTGCTTTCCCGGTTGGTAAGTGCAATCACGTTTTATAAAATCGAGAAATCAACAAACTAGAAGTGAACTATCTCTGCAGCTGCGTCTTGTTGACTATGGCTCTCATGGTTCTCTTTTGGATTTGATTTTTCAATTGAAATCACGCTCGTCATCAAAGGGGACTGTCTGCTGTGTGTAATGGCAATCGTGGCGAAGCTCTGGCAGCAATGGAATCAAAAGATGATGTCGTTTGGCATCGATAACAATGTAAATAAACCAAGAATTCATGCTGTCCATGTTGCAAACTGATTGGAAGGAAATGAAA
>NC_064878.1:49236048-49238548 GCF_943734665.1 Anopheles aquasalis | reverse complement strand
TGGGCCCTTTTTTGAAACCTTTTTCTATGGTCGATGGTGTACATACTTTACGCACGTTCAGACGGCACCCTTTGAGGGTTGTTGCTGCTTTCTCTCGCGTTTTATGCTCCAAATGTCATTTTGAAACTTGAAGTGCTCTCCCCCAACGTAAGGACACTCGGCGCAATTATAATGGGACAGCTTTATTCGGCGTAAAAAGGATTCTTTCCACTCCATGCCCAAGTGGTAAACAAAAACTAAATAACAACTCTCCAAAGTGTACTATGCCGAGAGGTCTGTCTCCCTTCCCAATAGAACAGCGTGCTGTATACGTAGAGAGACGATGTGTCAAGCTATGGCACCATTAGTGTTCAGTACCACCACCACCTCACTCAGCTTTCAGTGTCATTAATCAGCATAACTTCCGCGTAAAGCGAAAGCTGCAGCGAAAGAGCCAAACGGGGGTGAAGAAGAGAGACAGCGAGACGAGACTAGCGCATCTCGCAGTCAAAAGTCGAAGGCAAAACTGTCTCACGTGATGAGGTATGCCGCCGCCCTGGATAGGGGTGCGAGTGCTCGCTTCTCGCTTTTCTGGTGTTTTTGTTTTTTGTTTAAATGGAAAAGCCACTCGCTACTCAAATGGCTAATCATGCACTTTTCGCAATGACACTCGCCACTTTTCTCGAGCTCGGCGGGCGACAATTACACAGAAGGTAAGGTGTGGTTTGTGCTGTCTGCTGTCAGTAATAGGCGCCATTGCCAACAGCCACCACTTGTGCCAAAGGGAATGTGCAGGGGATGAAGAGTGTGTTGCCTGCGAAAAGCGTGACTGCAACGCTCGTCGTTACTGGGGTGTGAACGAGCTTCTTATTCGCACTGTTTCATTGTTTTGCTGTTGCCGTTGCTTGCTTTTCGTGATTTCAGAACTTCAACTTTTATCATAATTCCACACGACCGACGAGTTAATGATTCTTATCAGACTCTCAAGCATTCCTAAAGCATTCTAAGTGAATTTTAAGAATAATTTGACGTGCGACACTGTGATAACATCCTAGCAGCGGTTTGATACTCACCTTTCCTTGTGTTTCTTTGTTTGTTTCTCCCCCATCAGCGATATCGCGCGAGGAAAGCGACGACGGTAGCCAGCAGCAGAACAACCACCATCATCTTCCTCACCATCATCACCACCATCACGGACATGGTCACAATCGTGGCGGTAAAGTGCCCTTCAACGGTTACACATCCGAGGAGTACCTCGACCGACTGGAACCAAACGGCAACATCCCGGCCGATAAGTCGTACAGCAAACGTAAGTACAACCGCGCTTCCCATGCAACGTTTCTCCGCAAAACAAGTCACGCACGTCCAGCTGGGGGTAAAGTTTACCCTCCGTAGCTGCCTCCAACAGGTTCGGAGCGCGGTGACAGCTCGACAGCTCGCCCTTGCGAGTGGTTCGAGTGGAAAAGAAGTTTTCTGAGGGGAGGAAAAAAAAGAAAAAAGAAAACTTCGAATCCTTGGCATTTCGGGATTCTGGATTCACCTAGCTCACTAGCTGGCTAGCTGGTTGGTGCTTCCAGGTTACCAGGTTGGATTATGAAAGATAATTTGACGACTCCTGGGCTCCTTTTCCTTTGTCCTGTTGCCGTGCTAGCCATTCACCCAGAGGAGCCGTCGTGCCCGTAGGCGCCCTCGGAATGGCCTGTCACACTAATCTGTTTTCTTCCTGGCGCGCAACTCCCGCTCCCGGTCCCCCCTCCCAGCCACGATTGTTTACAAAGCCATTTCCAGCCATTTCACCCTCCTCTCGGTTCCGAATTGCGCAGAACTTTTGGCAATTCTCGTCCCCCGTTCTAATCGAAGAGGAGGATGTAAGACAGTTACATTGTACGATGTTGCTGTTGCGAGAGGGAGGGGGGGATTTCGGGCATGGGGAAATGTTGTTCCCCGCAGCACGACGATAGTGGGTGCTAATGGGTTTTACAACTTTTTCGGCGTTTGCTAACGCTTGTGGCAGAATACAGGCCAACCTGTTTCAGGATTCGCTTCAAGATTTCCGTATCAATATTTGTTGCTACAACTTTTTGTACAAGAATTACCCTGAGAAGCAGCAGCTAGCCACTAAACTATACATTTGGGCCACGTTGTGTTCTACATTGAATTGTTCCGTTGTTCTACATTAACGTTCGAAGTGTATTTCAATTTGGAACCATGGCATTTCGGTCGGAATCGATATTCGCGCGTAGACGAACATCCTTGGTACGTTCATTTACCTAAATCGAACCAAATCGTAGTCATTTCTTAGCCAGACCTTTCTTCTTCTGCGCATTTTGTTTCTACGGATTTCTTCTTCGTCCACGATGTCCAAGCTGCCGACGGGGACTCGTTTGCTTGGTTGAGGATATTTTTACCACAGACAAATAAATTTATGATTATGGTCCCATGGAGGTCCACATAACTTTATCGCAACCAACGATCGGCGGGCTCCACTATGGGCGCACACAGACACACGCCAATGTCAGCG
>NC_064878.1:49221048-49231048 GCF_943734665.1 Anopheles aquasalis | reverse complement strand
CTGCCCGGTAGCGGCTGCGATGTGAGCAGCTCTTGAATCGATTCGAAATTTTCCTTTCCCAGGGGACATACTCCGGATAGGAATATGCCGGTGGTTGGTGGCCGGATTATGGTTTTACTGCTGGTTAGTAAGGAAAAAGGGAGCTCGAGACCTAGGCCGCCGCTTTGAATGATAGGTTCGGTTTCTTCAAATTCAATTCCCGTATCTGTCGCAAAAGACAAAGCACAAGCGCTCGCTGGTCGACGGTTTCTGCATTCTCGACTTGTACCTGTGTGTATTGCTGAAATTCGAGGAAGGCGCGCGCGATGTATGTTTCGGTGTCTGTGCAGAGGAATCCTTTTTTCCCCCCACCGAAATCGTGAATTTTCTTCCCCCTCGATGGAATTCCCCCATGGATTCGGTAGTGCCAGCGAGAGGATCTTCCAAAAACAAACCAACCCTCCCCCCGGACTAACTTTCGCTGGGGAACGCCAGGCCACGCTCGGCGGGTTTGGGGTTACTCCCAGCGGAATCGATCACTCAATTGAATTGATTTTGGGTTTTCGATTGCTGCTACTGCACCACCCGGCACCACGGGTATATGTCAGTGTCGTGTGCTCCTCTTCGCTCACTCCTCGTGCAAGGGGAGAGTGGATTGTGTGTGGCGCTGTATTAGTTGAACATAATCTAATCAGTGAAATGTGTTCGCTTTCATCCTGCTCCTGCTCCTGTTCCTGTTTCTAATCAAACAGAACCTCAGAGGAAAACTGAGCACACGGAAGAGAGAAGGTGTAGTGTCTAGCCAGGGATAGCGGAAAGTATTCCCCAGATAGTTGGGATTGGCTTGAAGGTGGATAAGAAATGTGTCAAGCAACACCTCAGTACCGGATCAAGGGTCTCTACATAGCAACACAAGCATCGGTGGTTTTTATGTAGAAAAATTTCGCATCTCATCGAACCGTTTCTCAATTGTCGATTGGTTTTGAACTGAAATCTAAAAACAGTAATTTTATCTGTGAGTTTTGAGTGTTTGCCACACCATTTTTGTGTGTCAAACAGCTTTGGAGTGAAGGAAATTCACCACCAAAAGCATCAAATGATGTTGTATATTTAATGCTATTCATAATGTTTCAAAAACCCCCAAAGGTTCTATCAATATTTCGGTGAGGTAACCAAATGGTCGCTTCATTATTATTCCCTCTACCCGTTGCAGATGCAGCTCTTCTTACAGAAACGATGCAGCGTACCCATAACATCGTGTTCACTCGTTAACCAAGCGCTCGCTCGACGGATCATTGCCCGATATTAGAGCGTAATAATGTCGGGCTTTGGCGTCTGAACTGGGCGCCACCGTTGGGATTTCAGCAGCGTTATGATGATGATGTCTCCATCAATCCATGCCGGCGAGACGTGACCATGGTTCACCGAGCGATAATAACACCATCGTTAGTTAGGATGCTATTTGTACGCTACCGGGGGTACGGGCTTCGTTCTTCCTGCTACACTCGTCCAACCCCCCACCGAGAAACCCTGAACCCAACCTCGAACGGGGCACGATCCCGCCGGAAGCACGAAAGTCTCTTGAGACACTAGTGGCCCTCGAAGGTTGCAAAAGAGGAGGATGGCCCGGTCCTCGGTCGTGTATGGGAAGAGCCAATAATGGGACGAGATGTAGACATGGGGCGCGCGCTTATGAATTACAATAATATAAATTTTCATTCCTTTCAAATTACTCGTTCGGCCGTGCCCTTCGCCGGGCAGCTAGATCGAAAGCGAACGATATCCATTGGCCGCGAATGGTCTCGCCATCGCCCCCCGCACCCCGATAAAGCCAAGGATGTCGTCCCAGGATCAGGATATCGCCATCATTCGTGACTGTGTGCACGAGTGCCAGTCGAATCGATTTTCGTGTAACTCTCGTCTCGCCATACCCTTAACGAGGTGCCTCTCCAATCGTGCCTGAGACGGGCGCACGGAGTCCATCGGGGTGACCTCCACCTTAAGGGCTGGTGGTTGTTAAGTTTTATGGTGACCGGTTGTGCCCGTGGAACTGCCCTGGGTGCGACACATATTTTGGCGAAATGTTGTCGTTCTCGGCTCGCCAATCGCGCGCCTCATTTGGAGTGAAGAAGTAGCTATTCGTGTTCGATAAAGAAGTATTTATTACACCAAGCAGCGAGCACTACACTACAGCAGCGTCTGCTACTGTTACGCTGCTCGTACTCTGCTGTTGATGACGGCGACCGGTATCGTGGAGATTTCTTGTGGCAAGATATGCATGCAAATGAGAACACTACTCGAGCGGAAGCGGAACAGCTTCGGGGTGTAGGTTTTAATACGTGAGGCGATAAAGAAGTAATCCTCATCGAGCGTCGGTCGAGTATGTTGTGCTTGGCGTGTTGTTTGTGGACCGAGAATGCGAGTGTGTATGTAGTGCTTGTTATCGTTGAGTTGTAAACATTTCTTCGCTCTAACGATGATCAAGATTGGTTTGCACTGGCGAGAGTTAGGCAGGAGAATGTTTTAATTATGTTGAGCTAAAGGTAGCGGAAGGTCACACACACAGCACTAGAAACGTTTAAGTATACCGCGATAACCAGGGTCCAGGTGTGACATTTTAAGCTGGCAAATTAATTGCTGCATTAACCCTAGTCTGCCTCCTTAGTTAAACCACCCAAAAGAGCGTTTATTTCGTTGGATGTTGGATGGAGCATAAATCATTCTAGATATGAGCCCTTCTAAAACGAAATGTCAATTCCAGGACTCCATTACAACGATCATACGAAAGTTACGAGTTCATCAAATCTTTTGTCCTCAGTTATAGCATTTAGTGGTCGCCAACTACGTTCTGTAACTCCCGTGCTGAGCAAATGCAGTTTTTTTCGGTTTTGCGGATTCACTACACCGCCAAATAAACGACCGAAGTAAAGCTACTCGCCACAACTCTGGCTACAGCGCGCCTTTTTTGGGCGATTGCTAAAGTGTCGTATATCAAGCTACTTTACGAGCCGCCGTATCTGCGAATCACGGAGGCCACCTCCGTTGCCATGGAATATTAAAACCGGCGCGAACATTCCCGGACCGGATTGTTTTTTTTTCGTCCTCCGTCCCCTGAGCGCGGTATCCTGCATGATGGTGCTGGGCTCAATGCAGTTGCACTAGCAGCTCGCTGCGTGACATGAAAAGCATCCGGTAGAGCTTAAACGGATGCCACGATAACTTTTTTGGTGGATTTTTCAATGGTTTTGAACAATTAAAAAAAATGAGAAACTTCAATTTTACGACATCGAATTTTGTTTCCATTTTTATGCAAAGTTTGCCATATCTAAAATCCCTAGCAATCGTGTATGTAGCTTCTAAGAACGTATCAAATGCTCACACAATCGCGCAGTGCTACCTTTCCGACCCAACTTTAGCGACATCGCCCATATCTTGTTCGGTGCAGTAAAACAATTCTTTTATTATCCGCGCGCCACATACCGTGTACTCATGGCGTACACATGGCGCGACGAAAGCCAAACGCCAGGGCTCGCCAAGCAGCACCCAGTCACTAAATCGCAACACGGACCCAGGACGACTGTTCGCCCCGGATTCTCCCAACCTTCGTGGGGACCGGATAACTCGGCTCGGTCCTTAAGGGCGAATGCACCGCAGGACACGGTCCTGGCCAATGCATTTGCATAAGCGCGAGCGCAATCTCATCCTCCAGGCGAGCGCATTCAGCTGAGCGCGTAATGAAAAAGGATAACAGCCGGCCCCAGACCGCTGCTACTGGCAGGCTGCACGCTGGTGGCACTCTGGCAGGCGAGACATTTCCGTCACTTCCGCACTTCCGGAAAAGGGGGGGGTCGAGCATGTAGTAGGGAGGGCACTTTATACTCTACCGCTTCTCTATTCCACTATCTGTGTCACGACGGCTGTTGTGCGCCATAAAGTGTCGTAACTTTCCGCGTTTGAGTCGGTGGAAAAAGTCGGTGGAAAACCAACGCAAACCGCGGTTCCGGCCTGCGACGTACTCTCGAACCATTGTTACGCAAACCGTCGCTGTGTCTGTGTGTGTTTTAGTGCTTTTGTTCGAGTGGCAAGGAGAGAGAGCTTGTAGCAGAATGACTCACTGTGAAGGATGGGGGTGGAATTTGAGGTGGTGGTTGGAAGCATTCTGTGCCCTCGTTTGAGAGACACTCGCGAATCCGGGAGCACCACATTAGTGACCCAATTTTTCATCGACCTCACACATCGCGCCGGGAAGAGATTCATCCCTTGGCGTGTCTTTTGATGCTCCAGTTTCCCACGCTCCTTGCAAACGCGGGGGCTTTGCTGGTAATGAATTTTTTATGCAAATTAGCTAGCACCAGAAAGGGAGAGAGGGAAGGTGATGGTGATGGTGTGCGTGCGTAATACTAAAATTAAATAAATCATGATACTACGCCCCCGCACCGCAAGTGCTGGGTACTTTTTTTGCGCGAAAGAATCCTGCTCGAGCTACTACGTCACAGATTCGCAAACTCACACATGCGCCCCCTACACTGTTCCGTTCTATTCCGTTGTTCACATTGTTCACATTCTCTGTTTTGCCGTTCATTCGAAAAGCTGTGAAAGTGTCTTCGGTGCTTTAGTGGAAAGCGAAAAGGCCACCATGATGCTTCCGGTAGGAGAACTGGCAAAAAGAGGGGGTGCAAAACAATTTGTATGAATAAATCATACTCATTTCTGTATGATGAACCCCCGGTTCGGCTTTTAGTAGTAAAGCTCCTCCCCCGGCACCCGCCGATCCCGGGAATCTTTCAGCCTCCCGCAAAGTGGTGGTGGAACCATATGCTATACATGTATGCGCCATAACAAGTCATCGCGGCATTATTAAGTTTTAAAAAGAAACATTTTATGTGCATCAGCGAGTGAGCGCGCAGTGCCACGTATTCCCACCCCTCCCGGAGGGGTAAAACCAGGGCCACAACGTAACCGTAACGTGAAGCTTTATGTGTGGAAAGGGATTTAATCTCGTTTCGGGGGTTTCCCTGTTTTTTGTAGCAACATTTTTAGCTAAAAATGAATCCCTGGCATCATCAGCAGTCGCGTGCGCCACCGCTGCTGCTGCTGTGGTGCTGGCACTCACGCCTTAAAAGGGTTTCGCTCTTCATCGTCGTCGCCGGCTCTGATGGTTGATGGGAGAAAATTCAACCATAGTCAGTCGAGGTGTGCTCCTGAGGGGTCGGTGGTTTATGTTCATTTTTTGGGAAAGTTTTCTGCGAAAATATTCCCAAACCGCCGTCCTATGCTACTGCTGGTGCGGTGCAGATGATGTGGTCGGTTCCAGTGTTTTATCATAGCGACAGTCTTGCGATGGCGCAACACCGTTGTTGATGCTGCTGCCCATTCCTGGCTGTTACCGAATCACGAGTTGGTTCGGTTGTTTTTATTAAATGAAAGAGCGGCTCTACCTTGCTCCGGTTAAGGCGTCTCCTACCCATCCCCAGGAATCCTTCATTATCAAGCACAATCTTGTTTTGAGTGAGATAGGCCATTTCGCCGGTGGCGGTGGTAGTGTGTGGTTGTTCTTTGGGAAATTTTCAAAATCAACAACCCTTTTCCGTCCGGCGCTAGAGGGAAAGAGGAATGTGAGAGGAGAGGGGTGAGGAGCAAAGTTCTACTCTTCCCATAAAGCGAGTCCAGCTACACCGACCTTTTTGAAAGGGGCCCGGTAAAGATTTCACTCAAAAGTCATCGAAAAGCATAACAAAAGGTAAGAAAACCGAGGCACAATCGATTTATTATTCACGACCTCAAAATGAGACTTTGCCGTGACCTTTGGATGGTGGTTGGTTAAGAATTTTCCTACTTTTTATCGGAAAGCTATGCTAGGCTCTTTCTCTGGAGCACAATTCATTTCCAACTGTCTATTTAGCTGGTCTCGTCTTAGAATGATTGAGATGTTTCGCTGCGAATCTAATAGCTAAATTTAACGGAAAAGGTAGTCGCCCACAATATGCTACGTTGTAAACGAAAAACAAGAGCTACAGCCATGAATACCGTACCGGTTCTGGTTACTCCAGGCAACCACACCAAACCCGTAGCCTTCTGCAGAGCTCGTGATTCCAGGAATCGTGTCCACTGTCGCCCTAAAGCAATTGTGGCGAAACGGTGGTGTAAATGGAGGCGCATACGGCGTTACCAAACGATTCTCGGATACGCATGATGGACTCTCCCGTCTGTGAACCCCGGCGGTGAACTGGAATAACGTCGACAAATTATCGTCTTTCGCTAGTCCAGTTCAGTGTTCCGTGTGTACTCCATTGCCTACCGGAGACGGACAGAGGACAACATACCGAAAATTGTTGACATTTTATCCAAAATGGCAACAAACAGAGAAATTGTGCCGGGCAGAATCAACAGAGTGTTTGCGTCCGTTTGCTACCCTGTTATGCGGGCTTTTCTTTAGCGTGACGCGGAGAAGATTGCTTCGTCGCTCAAATCCATTCGCTGATGGGGTAGAGAAAGTGTTTTCCCTAGCTCATCTTTCGCTCATCCTGCTGCTGCTGCTGCTGCTGCTGGTGGTTGAAAGGGACCAACAGAGTGAAATGAATGTCAAAGGCGCAACGATCCTGTTCTATGAGCGGCGCCCCGCATGTCGCAACGCAATGGGTCGATGGTGGCCAATGGTGGCCATTGAAAATGATGTGTGAAGATGATAGCCAACGACACCAGGCCGGTGACTGTTTGGCCTGGGAGGCACAAAACACATTGCCACAACGGCCACCGTCAGGAAAGAACCACATAACTGTCCCAAAACCACCGGGTGCTGCTGCTGTTTCGTCCGATCGACGGCAGAGACTTGTTGGAGTGTGGTTTCTCACAGCCAACCGGTCCCCGGGAACGTGGGAAGGCTTCATCCTTTTGCGCTTGACCATTATTTTTTACAGCCTTTCCCACCACAAACCGTTTTCGCTAGGTTTCGCTGCGGATGGAATGGAGACCGAACGATGAGCAATGGTGTGTGAGGGCGTGTTCCACCCCCTATACACCCGTGACGGAATGATTTGGTTCGCGTTGCCGATGGTATCACCCAATCCTCCCTTTCTTCCTATCATTAAGGGTCAGGCGAATGACCGAGCGACCGTCACCATCGATGTGGACGCTAAAATTGCAACAAAAAAAACCCACAGGACCCTTGGAAAGGTTGAACGAAGTTCTTTCAAATTTTGTTTTTCCCCTTCTGGCACTTCTTTTTTGGTTTTTTTATCCAGAAAAATCACCAGCAGTGTTAGGACATTGGAGGTTGTGGTCGTGTTGAGTCGTAGTTCGTTCCTTCATTTGGCAGCAGGTGCAATCTGAGATGGATTTGATTGGTTTCCCATCCACCGGTAAATCGATAAACAACACAAAATGGAGCGGGCCTGGCAATCTGCTGCTACGATGTGCGATGCAATTTAACCGTTTTTTGTGGATTTGTATCGAGGAAAGATAAATATTGGCTTGCATTCAAAAATTACTTTACAGCATCCAGACAGGACAGAAAAAACGTAAAAAAACGTGTAAAAATCCTTCTTCAAAATCGCTCAACAATGGCTGACCACAGTGCGTCCCAATAAAGTAATGGTAAAACATCAACTGTTTAACGATGATGTTGAAGTGCAGCTCGACCCCTCAGTTTGAACAATCTAACGATCAGAATTAACTTTTTTACCATTTTTGAAATATTTGTAAAACATTTTAATTTAGTATTTCATCGTAAAGCTGTTTCAATCTGCGAAATTATATGTTCGCCATATGTTCTTTTAGAAACATTGCCAGGCAATTTACAAACGATGTATTGTTGTTTTTGCATAACGAGTCTGGGTTGTTGTTATCAAAAAGCTCAATTACTCGCGGAATTTAACCATCTTTGTGGCACCGAAAGATGTTGTTTCCTATTTAACGTTTGACCCTATACTGCAAACCCTCCGGCATTTTACAAAACCATCAAATAGGGAATGTTATTAGCGTTTCAACAGTATTTTTAATATTCAAAAGCACCCTATTCGAATTCATTTTTTCAAAATCCAACCACCGTAAAAAACCGAGAGCTCTCGAAAGAACCTTGGTAAAACTCTGAATGCGCTTCTGCATCTGTAGGACTTTAAGATGTTCTGCAAAAAAACGGATAAAAAAGCAAAATAAAGCTCGACATTCAGCCATTTATTAGCTGCTATTCAGCTGTTTTATTGATACAATTCCAAGGATCATTTCCCTCCCACAAAAACTGGGTTGACCGGAGGCTATCCATCCACCAATAAAACAAAGTTTGCGATGACGAAAGCCAATGCCTGGGGAAGAGAGTGTGCAAATAGCTAATTTCTTTGCCCACTCCCCGGCGGAAAATTGTGTTTCCACAAAGGGTCACACCCTAATGCGACTCTCCCTTCTCTCATGCTCTCTCTTCGACCATCGAAGCGACAAACAGAAATGGACATTTGACCCAGTTTGACAGATGGACGTAACGCACGCCAACAAACCATCATTCTGGCGGCGGCGGCGGCGGGCGGCGGGATGATGTGTCAGAGAGAGAGAACAACACGACGATGGTTTCTCCAGATCATTTCCGTTTCGTTAATTTGTTCCCAACAACTCGTAAAAGTGTGTGCGTGCGAGTGTATATTTATTTTTATACTCCACTTCTCACCTGATGCTCGCCCCCCCCCCCCCCCCACCCCGCACTTGGATGTATCCGGGAGTAAGCACCGAGCGCCAGAACGCGGCGTAACGGTTCCATTTTATTTGCCATCCAAGGGGCCCCGCTATTAGGAGCTCCTAATGGATGGGATCATAATTTAATGTAGCAAGCATATTCGAGAACCTCCGAGCGCGACTCGCGCGCGCCCGCTCTCTCTCTCTTATCGCTCGATCATCATTTCGTTGGTGACAGCGAGTGCTATTTGCATTTCCATTTTACGTCCCTTCCCCGCTCCCCCTTAGATTGTCCACCTTCCACCGTCCACCAGTTGGTTGTAATATCGATAAAATTATCTCACCCTGCTGCTATTTGCCACCGCGGGCGACAAATGATTGCTGTCCAAGTTTCTTAAAAGCAAAAATTGGTTCCCCGTCCCACATGCTTCCCGATTGACCACTAGCCCCTCACCACTTGGACGTGCACGTTCTGTTCTCTCTCCCTTTCCATCACTCTCTCCCTCCTGTACACTGCACCGCGCTGAAATGAATTGAAAAGTGGAAAACCGTACCGTGGTTCTCGGTCCATTAGCAGCAGCAGCAGCAGTAGCATCATCACATGCTCTCCAGCGCCGTTCTCTCGATCTTCCGCGTTTGCATCCAGTGCCAGCAGCAGCACCATCGCGGCGGGTGTCTCGGACACGGGAAAGTCCACACCAAAGGCCACACAATGCCACTGCTGTCACGTTGCGGTGGCCAGGGTGGTCGAGGGGAAGCATTAAAAATTAATCAATAATCCACGGTAATGGAAATTTATTGAGGATGCACGACCACACCACCTCTACCTCAACCGACCTAGCGACATCACTGGGGAGCATTTGAGCAACTAAATGGCCAGTGAAATTGATTTCTGAGAAACTTTTTTTCCCCATCCCCAAAAAGCCGGTTCGCTCGCGATCACGCGCATCGGTCTGGGGTTTGCGGTTCGTGCGCCCGCTTAACCGTGATTTATGCGGCTACACGGTCCATGGTGTCCATGGACGTTCCATAGCGGTGTGACAACACACTACAATGGAACCATGGACTCGCGCCCTCTCTATAGCCTAGCGTTGTTCTCGTAAAGCCCTTCAGAAAGTTAAATGGAAATTCGATTTTGGATTTTATATTTTCTCTCGCGACTTTTGTGAGTAACACAACGAGTAGCAGCAGTAGCACAGCAATTACTAACTTCCCTCAACTCAACTGTGCTCTCCGCCACTGAAAACAGGCTTCCTTTAATTTCAGGCATCATTAGAAATTCAATTTAGCGCCATTAGCGATTAAAAATCGATAAACTCCTCTACTCCTCGTCATCCGGTGGTGGCCGATGGCCCCGGTA
>NC_064878.1:49213548-49216048 GCF_943734665.1 Anopheles aquasalis | reverse complement strand
CCTTTGGCCACTGGGGCTTGATATTACCATATTTATTGCCACTTTCATTTTGTTGCTAATAGTCGGCCATTATTAGCACCCTTAAAA
The DNA here is from genome assembly GCF_943734665.1 of Anopheles aquasalis. Taxonomy (NCBI): domain Eukaryota; kingdom Metazoa; phylum Arthropoda; class Insecta; order Diptera; family Culicidae; genus Anopheles; species Anopheles aquasalis. The sequence goes on along the minus strand of NC_064878.1, from coordinate 49,215,961 downwards.
ACTCTCTCTGAAGCACAACACCAGCCAGCTGAAGAGAGCATGCGGAGGACATGAAAATGCAAAAATCATTTTCGGACAATGAAGCACACCGCCAGTGGACTCCAACGCCCGTGGGTTGGGAAAAGTTTGACCAGCGTGCGAAAACCGGTAGCAACGAGTGAGCGAACAGTGTAGTGATTCCATTCCGGTACGGGAGCGACAATGGGTAGCATCCTGCCAATTTGAGCTGCCTCTAGCTACGTGTCGTGTCCTGCGCCGGGAATAATTGTGATGCACGAAAATAGAGCCCGAAACTGTGTAATACCGTTTGGCATTAAAAGTTGGCGGAAAAGAGTGCTTTGTGCTGGGTGTTCTCGTGGTTACTCGAGCGTACGCGCATCCCGAGGGAGCATAGAAGCGGAAACAGTAATGCGCAAGGGCAATGAGTGGGAAGCATACCGTGCCGATGGACAACCGGTGCGCGCTCTTTATTGCGAAACATATCCTGTCATTGACTTTTTGTTTGAATTTGGAGTGTCCGTTGGTGCCCTCCGGTTGATAGTGATGAGTACGAAAAATCCAATTAGTCTCGCATATCCTGTTTTGTACGTGAAACTGATTAAAATAGTTGCATATGCGGCAAATGAACTTTTTTTTAGCAGAAAAATGGTATTGACAAAATCTAATGCCCATTAAGAAATAGTTTAATATTATTTTAAATCATTTTGCTACAAAATATTGAAACTGTTTATGATCGGATCGTTATACCACCAAAAAACAAACCGACGATGGTTGATGTGTTGTGGTTTCGCGTGAGCATTTTGTGTCGACATAACTCTTACAACGTGTGGCTCTAGCATCGTGTTATCAGTCCACATCGCACCACAATGATCGCAAGAACCAATCTCACAATATGGTGCCCACTAGCAAACTCCTAAATCTCCGAAGAGCAAAAAACAGCGAAAAGAATACGCGAATACAGTATCCAACTGTTAAGCTCGTGCTTTTATAGCTCTTGCCAAGGATTTTGCCAGCGTTGCAATTTTGTAACCACTCTCCACTCTCTCTCTCTCTCTCTCTCTCAGACACTGCTGTGCACTGCATTTTGCAGCGCACCATCATCTTGTTGAAAGTAAGCTGTTTTCGTTTGCTGCTGGTGCAGCAGCAACCATTTCGTTCGAAAACAGCATCGTAGGTGCTTCGCAAACGGCCAAGGGGTGCGGTGGAAGTTATGTTGTTTGTGTAGCTTACTCATTGCATGAAATAAGTTCAATATTAACCCCAAAACAATGGCAGGACACCACCGGGCGATTGTCGAGCTATCGGTAACCGTCAGCTCGGGGTGTGTGGTATGTTATTGCAACCGACGACATAAGCGGCAACAAGAACGTTGTTGTTTCTCGCGCTATGGTTGGTGAAGTTGTGATATAGTGACACCTTGTAGGGCTGGTGCAAACACTATCATCGTACATCCCTCCAAACACGAGATAGAGATGTACGAAAGCCGGTCAAGCGAGAAGCATCACAGCAGCCGTCGTGGTGCTAAAGGTTACGATTGCCGCCGCTTTGATGTTTGCTTTACATCGTCTCATCCCATAGTCCCACCGAGTACCCGATTCCATTCCGAGTTTATTTTTCCTTCCAATTTTACAATTCTTGTCCCCTTTCTGTAGCGTCGCGGATTGCGGCGACAGGGTTATGTGTCGGTTACCCTCGCTAAAGTGTCCGCTTATAGGACGCTGAATAGAATGTTGCTTTTAGTGAAAGCGACGCTCGAAAGGAATTCTTTTCTTCGCCTAGAAATGGGTTTGCGGAGGGAAGAGCAGAAGAGTTTCCCGTTTCCAACTGCTCTCCAGCAGCAAAGGTATTGTGTGGTGCGGCGTTAGCTCAGCTCGGCTACTCGGAAACGGAAGTAATTCCGATGCAACAAAGTAACTGCAGAGAAGGGTAGCAGCACGGCAAGGAAACTTGCAAAAGCAAACAGTGTAGTATTACTGGCAAACATGTACGTAACTGTAGTGAGTGTAACGTGCCGTACACGGCAGGGAAAAGCTTAAGAAAAGCAGTTTCGACTGCAACGGCAGGCTGCTGGTGCACTTTTCAGAACGCGCAGCAGCGGAGGTGTTCTTCTTGGCAGCAGGTTAATGGTTCCCAATGTGAAATGGAATTTATGGGAGTGCTGATGTTGCTTTAGTCTCGAGTGCTTCGCTACACAAGTTTATGTTGGGAACCAAAAAAGCAATGCTTCTGATTTGGACGTTGTCAGGAAGTGAGCCAGTTTGGAAAAGTAGACCAACTACAATCATGCTTTAAGTTATTTCATTAAATGAAACTATTTTAAAATGCTGTGTTCTTATACTAGACATGATGACAGCAGGTAGAGCTTATTGATGCGATGAAATAAAGTCAAACAGCTTCTGTATTAATCACAATC
>NC_064878.1:49206048-49211048 GCF_943734665.1 Anopheles aquasalis | reverse complement strand
TCCGGTGACGTGCGTCCAATTTTATGGACGAACTTAAACGTCGCCTTGTGCTTGGCCGTGCCGTGCCGTCTTCGCTCCTCGCTGACTGCACTACTGACCTTTGACATCTTTTCGCATCACGTAACTCGTAAGCCAGCGTCTGAGAACGTGATCAGGCGGGGGCCAGAGGGAAAACCGGGTGGGCAGTTCTTTTCTCCGTCGTTTTAGCTTATCAATCGCCAGCAATCGACGGTGGTGTAGCTGGTGGCCCCTGCTGGTCCTTGTGGGTTCCCCTTCCGTCGAGAAGGTCACACAGCAACCCGACCGCTAAACCTATTCCGATCGGATGGCAGCACAACTTTCCGGCCGCCACAACAAGCCGCAGCATAATGGTGGAGAATTGGCTTTGGTTGGATCGTTCCTGCCCACCCATCTTTCTTTTTCGGACGATAAAGTTTACTTTGCGCTTTTGCTGGGCGGCGGGTAGATTGAAAAGTGAAAGACGACAGCGAATGTTATGCTGGACATTTTTCCATCCAGATGCTGGAGAGATGAAGCGTTGTGTAGCGCTAGATTGGTTGGATCTTTCCATGGTTTGTTTGTCGTGTTTTGATCATCTTTTTGGTGGAATGAGTTCCTCTTTGCTCAACAATTCGTCACTTTTGCGTTCTAGCAGCTCAGCAAATGTATTCTAGAAGAAACTATATCTAGCACGGACCCCAGCAATGACGAGATTACATTAACCAGTTCACTGATACGCTTCGCTTCTTAGCGTAGCATAAGAAACATCCGGGTAGTCTTCCGATTTGGCAGCGTTTCAGAAGATTTATCCGTCTAATATACGACGATAAACAGTCTGCTACGCGTCGCTATTTCCCGCAGGAGACGATTCGCAAAAGTGTAAATCATTAAACCATGATCCTCTAGCTTTAGGCATCCATTTTTGGATACAGGACTTATGCGCTCGAGAATGAGAGAAACACGCAAGTAGTGCTGAAGCCAGTCCAGGATTCAATTCCATTTCTGTCACACCATAAAAGAGAAATGGATGCTGGTCCACGTTTGCGATTTCTCCTCCCTTCTCTGCTCTGTCTTTTGTCACGCATCGTTGTCTCACAAAAGCTGGTGGTGGTGGTGATGGCGCTAGATAAAATCTCCCCAAAAAGCTGCCGATCAGCTAACGCATTCCGTCGGCTCGTGGAGATTAATGACAGTGTCTCTCGTTCCATAAAGGAGACAGCACACTCACACACTCACTCACGTCCGAAACGACTTCTCATTGGTGGACGGAAGTTGGAGGGCTTTTGTTTTTCCGTTGGCCTCCTATCTCGCACGATGAACGGCATTAAATGGATGCCATTTAGGGTGAGAAAGGAAGCAAGCGAGCGAGCGAACGGGCGAACGAGCATCATCATAACATCCGTCGGTTTCCGGTTGAGCGAATTGATAAATTACTCACCATCAATCCGGCCAGAGTGACCGCCCCCCCCCCCCCCGTCGACAGACTTCCGATGGACAGACGAGAGACATCATCATTAAGGTCTTTTCGACCGTTAATTAAGTATTTAAACAATAGGCACCTGGCAGGCCAGACCAGAACCCAGGTTTACTGGGTAAAAAGGAATTGTTTTTTCCCCGTTTCGGATGCAATTTTCATCCTCTCCCTAATTTCTGTAACTATCGAATGTCCTGCAGCCTGGTGTTGAGATTGTGATATCGGATTACTGTACGTATCTGATAGAAACCAAGCCATCCAACACACCTGAATACAATAAACAATAGGTGTATTGTCCAGTAAATGAGAGTTCTCCCCTCCCCTCCACCGGTATAACGAGCCGACAGTGAGTGGCCCCGAAATGGCTCCAATTATGAACTCAGTTTCCTCCGGTTACCTTGACCATTCGGCCAGAGGCCTGCAGTGTTCCAAGCGGCCTCTTCCTGGACGACTTCCAGGTAGGCCAGATTGAGAGTATTCCATTTGTTCCAGTTCCGGGTCGATAATGGCTTTGTTGACTCCTCGGATACGGACAGTTGCCCCCGCCATTCATCCCTGTTGATTACGAGAGCTGTCCGTGCGGCCTACCAGGGACGAAACCACCGACGTCGATCGACAAGCTCTTAATCCTCTCCAGTGAAGCCCCGGGTGTCGTCATAAACCCGCCCTTGCCTGTGCACGATACGATCCCGGACAGCGAGACAGAGAGAAATTAATTCACCATAATCCCAATCGACATTCCAATTCCGAAACTCATTCCCCGATCCTTCGAAAACAATCGGAAGGAACTACTCCTTCGACAAAGATTGGTTGGTTGTCTCGTGGAAAAGCTTCTTCATCCCTCTCTGGAGCGAAGAAGTCGTTGAGTGAGGGAAAGGAGTTGTTTTCGCATCATCCTGATACCATGCCTTCGGTCTTGGCGGTTGTGATTATCGGATGATCGAAGCCAGGAATCTGACTGGTTTGTTGTTGGCTGGCTGCGTCTAAAAGTCATAATGTTGTTGTTGCTGTTGCTTCCCGAAGGTAGCCGGATGAAGTAGCCAAAGTAATAGAAGCAGGAGATTATGAGATTAGGACAGTAAATGAGATACAAGCGGAAGCCCGGGGGTAGCCAAATCGAAAAACCAAACTTCCTCCCTCCGCCCATTGGCGGCACACCTGTTGGGGAAGGATAAAGCCGTGGTGGTGTGTGTTGGTTCAGTTCAAGTGGCTGAAATGACGACGAGAAAATCAGAAAGCAGAAGCATAAAAGGCAATATTCCCAATCAATTCTAACTGAAATAACCCCGGAGGTATTGGTTGCACATCGGGCAGAGCAAATCAATTAGCTCACAATGAACCTGTTTCGATCGTCCGCAATATCTCCTGCGCAATCACACCAATGGTGCCCCATGCCACACAGAGCCTGAGGACTTCATTACAATAATTGCGCCACAAAAGCCATTTCTTTTCGATTAACTTTCCATCCGTCGTCCATGATGATATGCTGGCCTGGCCTGGCTTGGCCTCCTTTGTGAGTCTGTGAAGGTGCCTGGTTTAAATCTGATTGAACCGCCACCACTCCTTTCACCTGCACTACCAATCCAGCGCCAGCAAGATGTTCGCTCAATGGTTCTCCTTTCCGATTTTCCGGATCTTCTTATATTTTCCGTCTGTTCCGTATCCTCATTTTGTGATTGTCATCGACATATTTTGCCGCCTGACCTACTTTTACGCCGGGTATAATGCTATTGGTCGACACTCTACCATACTACCCAAGACATCGCCGTTAAGTCAAAAAGTTTCATATTTTCGTCGACATCCAACATCCAGCCAACCGTGTGGCACCGTTGTCAGAGGCGGTACATGCGTGACGAGAACTGGAGGCTGGACAAAACTTTTCTCAAACCTCACGACGGTACACTGGCGATTGTGTGCGACAAATGTCGAAACACAGCGCAGAACATCCCAGCTTTCGTTGGCCAAATGCTCTATGGAAGGTCGTCGTGCCTCCTCACGCAGTCGGTGCATGGCTATGTGTTGGTGGAAATCGATAACATTTTTCCATTCTACACACCTCCTCCTTCCCCTAAGGGGTTTGGGTGGTCTCTCCGCTACGTCCGTGGCATGATTTGACGCTTTCTATCGTCGCAGCTTCTTCGCTCTTTCGCGGCGGGGTCGATTGCAGCATCCCTTTATTTATTTCACTTTTTTTTCTAGCTGAATGACTTTTGTCTTGTCGTGGCTTTTGGGTCCTGTTTTCTTGGGGAAATGTTTTTTTTTCTTCTGAATGGTAAACTTGGTTCTGCATAACGTGAAGCATATAAGACTTGGCAGTGAACAATAGAATGGCCGGAGTGGCTGGTTTTGGCATGGCTTTTGCACGGAATGGTTTTTGCGGAGAAAAAGGTTAGCCCAAAAGTATCGTAGAAAGTTTTCAAACAGATCACTCCCTTCCCTTTGTGGTTGGTCTCCCGAAAACATTTCCAGTCAGCTCATTCTCTCCCTCGTTCTGGTCCATTTTCCACGCAAGACGATATTATTAAAGATTCAGCGACACGAACAACTCTTTTTCTTCCCGCGCAATTGATTGAGCTAGCTGGCTTCCCCCTTTGCCGCCGCCGTGGTCGGGGTCTGGTCGGTGGCCCCCTGGTGGTGGGAGTGTTGTGTCATCATTAATCTCTCGGGCAGCCGCTATCAATCTCAAAACGTTCTAATCGAATCAGAATGGAAGGGCAGATCAAGCGGGCGCGGCGCGTTGTCCGAAAAAGAAAAGAAAAGGATAACACAGAGCAACAGCTTATCACACACCAAAACCCCTGCATCCGGACCAGACCATAACTTATTGTCGGATCCACTAATTCATCTCCTCTCGTCTCATCTCTCTCACCGACCCCGCGTTTTCTCGTTCTCGTTTCAGTTTAACGAATCAAGTGGTGGCACTCAAGGAAATCAGGTTACAGGAGGAGGAAGGCGCACCGTTCACGGCGATCCGCGAGGCGTCACTGCTGAAGGAGCTGAAGCACTCGAACATCGTGACGCTGCACGACATCGTGCACACGCGCGAAACGCTTACGTTCGTCTTCGAGTTTGTGGTAAGTTCTGCGGGATGTGTTTCCTGTGTTGGCGTTGGCGTGCTAAACTTTAATCCTCGGTGTTCCCACCGCGCCAGAGTGGTGGATGGTGGCCACCGTACGCGTGCCCGCCAGTTAGTGTTTATTTATTGCTTTTTATTAGTTGTTGAAGTCATTCGTGAGCATCAATTCTGGAGGGCCAACGTTCGACCGTGCCTCTGTTGCTTTGGCTCCCGTTTTGCGGGGGGGGCCGCCGTCTCGATCGATCGGGGCAACATTTTATTTATCACCTAACGCTCAGCCAGCCTAGACCACCTACAGTGTGGGTTGAGTGGGGTTTGCTAACCGGCAATGGGCACCGGTACCCGGCAAAAGGAATTCGTCATGAATTTCTAAGCACATTTCGAGAAAAGAAAGAAGAGGAAGAGAAGAAACCCCGAGCCGTAAGGAAAGGAAACCCATTTCCCGGATCC
>NC_064878.1:49178548-49196048 GCF_943734665.1 Anopheles aquasalis | reverse complement strand
CCGACCGCCGGGAGACAGACAGGCAGACACCGTTATGTTGCGGGTCGCTTCCCACGTGCCAAACCGATCGCGGAAGGCCAAAGGGGGTTTGCGAAACAATTTAAATTATCTTGTTGTAGGCTTGGAAACATCAGCTGAGAGGGCGGTGGGGGGGCTGAAAAGGCCAACGTACATATCGGTATTTTGTTGCACCGCGCAGCCTAATGGTGGTGGTGGTCATCATCATCGCTTATGCAAAGTTGCATCCCTTCGTGTGCACCTGGAACGGAACGGTACTAAGCATGGTTCACTGTTGGGACTGCATGATGGACAGTATTTGGCGTTCCGCGTCCGATACACAGCGCTTTATCGATTCCAAAACATTCACATGAGGATCATTGTCGCATGTTACCAGTTGTGAGGCATATTATGCCCGCACACCACATCTCCCAGTGTGCAGCAAAACAAACAAAACGCCACGGCGACGCGAAAGCTGATCCCACAGCGCCGTATCGAGCGCCGCAAAAAGTGAGGATCGCGCTGATGTGATCGCGAAAAACGTGGCCAACCAACGGTACATTATGCCGCCCGGGGTTTGGTAAATAAAACAACCTAACGGTACCGGTGCGGCGAATCGATAGCGGTGTGTGCGTGCATGCACGTGTGGAAGGCCGAGAAGGGAGGTGTTGCCAGGGGCAACATTAGCATAGCTATAACACAGATGTATGCTGTGAGTGCAGTGTGCCAGCAGGCGGTCGAGTATGCAAAAGGGTTCTTAAAATGGGGGAAACGCGGAAAGGGTTCCACCAAACCAACACAGCCACAAACTACCGTGCGCCAGTCGGCGGGTGTCACTCAAATCGAACGACGGTGGCCGCATGGTAGCACGATCGCGATTGAAGCGGCCCTCCCTGCCGGTGACAGTTGAGCGACATTTCCACAGCCGTTATGTTGCTGTTGTGCAAACGGCAGTTTCGCGTGTGAGCCACGCCAGTATTGTCGCCCGGTCTGTTTTATGTTTTTCGCCATTCGTCAACAGAGAACTGCATAGAGGGGGGAACCGGAGGATTAGGGAGGGTTCACTAGTCACATCGCATTCTAATGTCACTCTATCACGGGGCTACATGCTTGATTGCCTGGTGGGAATGGGGAACGCAGACTCGCTGACCCCGCTTTGCCAACAAGTCAGCTGTTCTGGTGTGGTGTTACTGGAACCAGGAAATTGTAGTTACGATAAACGTGCCACGTACTACGAGGCTATTTAAGTTTTATTTAGCTTGTGGTATAACATATGTAAAGCATGAGTTGATCGCGATTGCAGCTGAAAAACAGCAATACCCGGTCACTCTCTCAAACCGAAGCGCGAAGTTTGTCACAGCCCGTGCCCTTTCGATGTGTCCTAGCTAATCCATGCAATCGGTTCGCCGCGATCGGTTCGGATCGGTGAGCGATAGTGCTTGGAGCGCCTAGCGATTCGGTTGCCGCAATCGTACTTTTGGAAAGTCAAACGATCAAAACGTCACTCCGTTCGCCAACTACACACCCCGACCTCGATGGGACTCAATGGGTGCGCCACACGTAGGTTTACTCTACTGGTTAGCGAATGATCGCGTGGGACTGTGTACGGTTTGTTTAATGTAACTTTTTGGACAAACAGAATGATTTAACTTTTTAGACAGCAGTAGAAAAAAATCGATCCCTTTTTTCCAACTTAAAGCCGTGGAAAATATGAATATTTTTTTAAAAACAATCATCAATCGATTTTTTTACAATCGATTTTTATTTTTTTTGGCCGTGGAAAATATGAATATTAAAAAAAAAACAATCATCAATCGATTTTTTTACATAATTTTATTTTAGTTGTTCGCATTTATTGCTAGCCCAATAGCAACAATACAATAAAACGCAACCCCTTCCCCCTGTTACTGCCACCGGTTTTGAAGATTCATGACGGCAAATTTAGCAAACGCCAATCCGCAATCCCACTGATCGCTATAGTGTCACTATATCTGCCATATCCTCCTCCAATCATTAACCAGAACCTTACGAGGGGGGACACACCAACGCAACAACCGGCGACTCATTTCCATACTCCAACGCTGAGCGCGTTACGCTCTCCCTCCTCAAATCGACTGGCGCACTGGCTGGCTGGTGATCGGCATGGGAACCAACCTTTTAGAACCGTCGTGTCGTGCGAAACGCGACAAAGAAAACGTGTTCCCCAACCGGGCAGAAACCAACCCTCTCCTCTCCACAATCCAGCTACCGACCGGTGTGCTCCAGTGGCGCCTGGTGGTAGGCCGGTTCCAAAACAATTAGCAACGTAGATCACTTCCGGGGGACAGCCAGATTCTTTGCGAATGCCCCAGCGACCCACAGGCGTAATCACCGAGCCCGATCTCGCTGTTTCGTGGAAGAGAAATGGGCCCGCTCCTCCGGGGTCCCTCTGTGTTCCGCGGAACATAGTTTTTCATTGTTGACCACGTGGGGGGCGGAAAGAAGGTGTGCGACGAAGAGCCTCTGTCCGCTGTGTTCGTCGATCGTGTGTGGGAGGAATGTGAATGTAAAAATGGGATTTCGCTACTCGAGAATAGCGTGCAGGAGTCCCCACAGGCCCCACGAAGAGACCGACGGTTAATTGATGAGATGTGATGGTGAGAAGAGAGAGATGGTGATGCTCGTTCTCCTTCCTGTGTGCCCTGTGCCCTACCCTCATTAGCTTCATGCAAATTGGCAGCTCGTTGGCCGACAGATTTCTTGGATCAAAGATAATCATCTGTTCTGTTCTTCCCTTCCCTTAAGGATCCTAATCATATATAGACAAACGAAGCGCTCGAAACGAAATGGTCCTCCGAGGATCGCTCTTCCGTTGGATCATCATTAAGAATGGAGAAGATGAGCGTTTGCTGTGTTGCTGTGGCTGTGTTTGCTGTTGAAAGTAGGAACTTTTACTTCTGCCGCAGCCGCATATCGGAGTGTCGCAATTAGGAGGACGGGCCTGACGGGATTGCATCCCCGGTTAAAAGAGAATGTTGTGGTCTCGTCGCTCGACTCGACGAACGATGTCAGCAGATCTCGCGCGATAGCGAATCGTGCGAGAGATCGTGCACCAGGCATGCGGATTTGCACTGTATGCAAGATTGTTGCATTGATCTATTCTTCTCCGTGAGAGACAGGAAAGACACCCATCCCACTGTTGGCCAACTGCAAATTGGCCTTTGGCGGATCGAGTCGTAGCCTCGACTCGGTGAGTAACGGATTTCTCAGAGTTCCTCAGAGTCGAACACCGTTACCGAGCCTTTCCTTTCTAATGGTTCTTTCACTTTCACCTTCTGCCGGCAACATCGTGCTGGAGCGCGGTTTGAATCAAGCTTACGTGACGGTAGGGAGGTTGTAGTAACGGAAAGCGGGTCTGCGTCTCTCCTCGAACGACGCCTCGAACCAAACAACCCTTTGGAATAGCGCCACACGTTGATCATAAATCGCGTAAAATATGCTGCCGCCCACTCTTTCTTCCCCTTTTTTCTCTCGCTTCGATGCTGGCGGCGTTTTTATGCGGCGCACCTCGCACCAACGTGTTTATGGCGGTCTAACGGCTGTTTGTCGCGAATGCCAAGCGATCGTGAGAAAACAAGCGTTTTGGGTTGATTTCGCATCGCTTTGCTTTGGATTTGCTATTCTTTAATATTTTCGCGCAATTTGAATCGATGGAGCGAGTTTGCTCGTCGCATCGCTCGCGATTTACTTTAAATGTCTTGCAGTAGAATGTTTAAAGGGGTTGCTAAAAGAGTTTTTACTATAAACACCTTGAAACAGATCTTGCGATCGTCTTATAAACGAACTACTATGTAATAAAAACACGTTTTAGAGTAGTGTTTCTCCTTTTTTAAGGAGTAACAGATGCCACCACAGAATGATCATGAGTTATTCTTTCCTGGAGGCTGAAAGGATACCAGAGTATAACGTAAATGTACCATTCAGACTCCATATCAAGCATTCTAAACCATGAATGAAGCGGACAGAGAACCAAATGGCGGGAAGATGGAGCTAAGAAGACTGAAATTATTCGATTCCCGCGCCCGAATCAGGAGCCGGGAGAGAACCGAAATAACTTTGGACTAAAAAACAGGTTTCAAAGGCGTTTTCGGCGACACTGGCTCGAAATTTGGCCGTCGCCTACTTCACCACATCGTCCCGCGCTCTCGGTCGGTCGATGGTGCGCGACGGAATTACGCCGATTCATGGTAACATCGAAACACAACGGCTAGTGGAGCAAATGTTAAGACAAAAAAAAAATGGTCAAAAAAGGCAGGTTGCACACAGTCACCGCTAAAAACGGCGGCAAACCGCGGCGTTTTACTGGTTGGACCACTGAAGACAATTTAGCAAACCGAGAAAGAATAAGAAATCGAGGCGTAGAGCGCACTGTCTGTTGCTTGAGGAGCCATGAATGAAACGAAAGCAAAAGTATGCTATGCGTGTATCAAGCTCCTCTTGTTGCTCGGCAACATCTGCGTGGCGGGTTGGCTCATTCGCTTTTCGTTGCGTCCATCTAGCCGGCGTTTTAGATGGAGCGAAAACGCTTCGACAGTATACCACGTTCGGGGTAATATTTTAATCTCCATCTCCTTACAAACAGTACATTGTTATTTCCCTATTTTTTCGGCAAAAAGGGACCTTTTAGTGATGCAAATTTTTGCGATCCTGTAGATGAACGATCTCTTGGGCGTAACTGCATCCAATTTTGCGATGTGCCGCGCCATCACGTGCGAGATAAATAAAAATCTCACAAACGATGGAAACGAACCCTTTTGTTGCCAGACGCAACGATATTTTAAAAATATGTTATTGACCGTTTAAGTGTGTGGCTTCAGCAAAAAAAAAGCATTTTTTTGTTCCCATGTTACTCTACATAATGTCCTCCAAATATGCGAAAAACAATGTTCACAAAATAGTTCCCACAGAGTCTCTTCAGGGTTGAAAGTTTTTTCGCTCGCCTGACAATGAATGTTTTCTGCCCACAGAAAACACAGAAACCCCAATTTTGCCGCCTTGTATTATTTGCCTAAATTTCGTTGTTTGCATGTAGTTGGACATAATTTACTAGAGGTGATGGTCATGTGAAATGTGAAAACGCTGCTCTTGTTGGCAAAGAGTCTACGAGGAGTAAAGTAAGAAATGAAAAGAAATAATGGTCACATACCGAATAACCAGTAGAAACTCTAGTGCCTAGCTGAGGATTCTGTACTTTCGAGTTCTTAATGGGATTTATTTCGCAATTTTCTGGTTTTACTTTGAACACTCACACTGCACTTGCTCTCTTGTGAGATGCCACTATTTTACTGCCACAATTTTCCATGCTTTTCATGTCCATACGTTACTTTGATTTACGGCTCTGGTGGTATCGTTACCAACACGCTAAAACCAGGTTGCTTTTGGTAAAGCGTTCCTAGCCACTGATTCTCTCCTTGCTTTTTATTTAAATTGGTATTTCATTGTTATGCCCATCAATATTGTGATATAGCAATATACTTTTATGAAAATAAAATTGAACTAACCGTTCCCTGTATCCTTCCTCTATTGTAGGTAAACACTGCGACGGATCGCATCACACTGAACGCGTTGGATCTGAAGATCCTCAAGTCCTCGGTTACGTTCGATGGTGCTTCCGGCCCGCAAACGCTCGAATCCAAGGAGGTACAGTTCGATGCGGACCAGGAAACGGCCAGCTTTATCTTCGCAACCGAAATTCCGGCCGGAACGGCTGCCCTGGCGGTGGAGTTCACGGGCGAGCTGAATGACAAGATGAAGGGCTTCTATCGCAGCAAATACTTTACGGCCAGTGGCGAAGAGCGGTACGCGGGCGTAACGCAGTTCGAGGCCACCGATGCTCGCCGTTGCTTCCCGTGCTGGGATGAACCGGCCATTAAGGCCACCTTCGACATCACGCTGACCGTGCCGCAGGATCGTGTGGCTCTGTCGAACATGCCACTCCAGTCGGAAGCGAGCTCGGACGATGGAAGCCTACGGGTGCTGCGCTTCGATCGTACACCGATCATGTCCACCTATCTAGTGGCGGTCGTGGTTGGTGAGTACGATTACGTCGAAGATACATCGGCCGATGGTGTGCTGGTACGCGTGTACACGCCGGTCGGTAAGAAGGAGCAGGGCCGCTTCGCTCTCGATGTCGCCACGAAGGTGCTCCCGTACTACAAGGATTACTTTAACATCGCTTATCCACTGCCGAAGATGGATCTGATCGCCATTTCGGACTTTTCGGCGGGCGCCATGGAAAACTGGGGTCTGATCACGTACCGGGAAACGTTTGTGCTGGTCGATCCAGAGAACACGTCGCTCATTCGGAAGCAATCGATCGCTCTGACCGTTGGGCACGAGATCGCGCACCAGTGGTTCGGCAATCTCGTCACGATGGAATGGTGGACGCACCTGTGGCTGAACGAAGGGTACGCCTCGTTCGTGGAGTTCCTGTGCGTGGACCATCTGTTCCCGGGGTACGACATCTGGACGCAGTTTGTCACCGATATGTACACGCGGGCGCTCGAGCTTGACTGTCTCCGTAACTCGCACCCGATCGAGGTACCGGTCGGTCATCCGTCGGAGATCGATGAGATTTTTGACGAAATCAGCTACAACAAGGGTGCAAGCGTGATCCGAATGCTGCACCATTACATCGGTGATGAGGACTTTAAGCGCGGTATGCACATCTACCTGACGCGCCACCAGTACAGGAACACCAGAACCGAGGATCTGTGGAATGCGCTGCAGGAAGCGAGCAGCAAACCGGTCGGGGAGGTTATGTCAACGTGGATCAAGCAGATGGGATTCCCAGTGGTGCGTGTCCTTTCATCCAGCCCGCTCGATGGTAACCGGCGTTTGCTGAAGATTGCCCAGGAGAAGTTCTGCGCCGATGGCTGTCAGCCGAAGGAACCGTTCCGTTGGATGATTCCAATCAACGTGTCCACGCCGAAATCGGGCAACGCTGTATCGACCGTGCTGGAGAGTGATACGGCGGACATCACAGTAGAGGGCGTCGGTCCGGACGATTGGGTCAAGATTAACCCAGGAACGGTCGGCTATTATCGGACGCAGTATCCGGCTGACATGCTGGAGCAGTTCATTCCGGCCATTAAGGACGGTTCGCTTCCGCCACTCGATCGTCTCGGGCTGATCGATGATCTGTTCGCCTTGGTACAGGCCGGCAAAAGCTCGACCGTTGATGTAAGTGTGTGGTTTGGCCTTCACGATGAGATGAGATACTCTTTCCATTGCTCTTCATGCTATTGTTCTGTCTTGCTTTGCTTTTAGGCTCTTAAAGTGATCGATGCGTATCGAAATGAGGGCAACTATACGGTGTGGTCTTCGATTACCAACTGCCTGGCAAAGTTGCAGCTCCTGCTGGCTCACACGCCGATCGAGGATCAGTTTAATGCGTACGGTGTTCGGCTCTACCAGCCCGTGGCCGAAAGTCTAGGATGGGACGTGAAGCCTGGTGAAAGCCATCTCGATACACTGCTGCGATCGCTTGTGCTTAGCCGTCTGGTCTCATTCCGGTGTCCTAAAACGGTTGCAGAGGCGAAGCGAAGGTAAATTCAACAGCTTCCAGGAGTTTTTATATTTTTTTTTTTATTTCTAATCCACCACTTGTTCACTTGCTTATCTCCAGATTCCAGGAGCATGCGGAGAACAAGAGCGTACTGCCTGCCGACCTGCGCAGCACGTGCTACAAGGCGGTTCTGCAGAACGGTGATCTCGACACTTACAACGAGATGCTGCGCCTGTACCGGGCCACCGATCTGCACGAGGAAAAGGATCGCATTTCTCGCGCCCTCGGATCTATCGGAAACGTCGACATCCTGCGCAAGGTGATCGAGTTTGCAATGTCGGATGAGGTGCGTGCCCAGGATTCCGTGTTCGTGATCGTCTCGGTGGCAATGAATCCACGTGGTCGCGACATGACTTGGGATTACTTCCGGGAGCGCTGGCAAGTACTGCTGAACCAATACGAGGGTGGTTTCCTGCTCGCCCGGCTGATCAAGTATCTGACGGAGAACTTCTCGACGGAGGAACGGGCACTCGAGGTCGAGCAGTTCTTCCGAGAGCACGAGTTCCCCGGTACCGAGCGTACCGTGTCACAGTCGATCGAGACGATTCGCCTGAACGCGGACTGGTTGAAGCGCGATCTGGACGCTATCACGGAATACCTAAAGCAACAACAGCAACAGTAGTGAGTTCGAGCGGCACAGCCTCGATAGAGGTCAATCGACCAATGCGAACACTGGAGCAGCGACACTCACTCCCTCCCCATCATTCATCATCATTATCGACATCATTCGTGTGCCATCATCTAAAGGAGGAAAGGGAGGGACTATGTTGCTGCAAAATGCTGAGCCACAAATGACTGGAGACCAACTAGGCCTTGCACACGAACCGCGAATCGGACAGAGAAGGGTCAACAACACTAGCGTTTATCTCGTCTGCATCCCGAGAGAATGTGTGTATGCGTGTATCGGAAAAATCTGTTATGTTTTTTTTTGCTTTTTTGTTAAGTAACTATTTTTCGTGCGTATGCGCGTCTGCGGTCGATCGAGCTAGCCATCAGCAGTGCTGGACAAATCCTCCATAAGCCGAGTGTGTGTTTGCTGCCCCCTTTTTTGTTTTGTTCTGTAAGTTGTTTTTTCGTTATTTTGCTCGTGTCACACTGATAGAAAATCGGCAGTTCCCGATTTTCCGATTTCTACGTACGTTTGCTCTGTAGTAAGCCAAAGTTTGCACGATTGCATGCCCGGCCTAGCAAGAATAAAAGCCGGTAGAATAAAAACAGGAATGGCCAGTTTAGATGCTTTGTTAATGATGGACCAACTCTCCGAAACTGGACGAAAGGAAAGAAATAAACCCAATTATGAGTAACCGTTGTGTAAAATATTTTTCCACGTTTCCGCAAAACATAAAAGACGTTAATGATTTTTTGAGTTTGAATTTGTAAACACAAAAGCAACCCTGCCAATTCGAGTGGCAGCTGCCGTCGAGCAGTTTCATCTTCTCGTCCTTCTCCTCTCTTCCTTATCTGTTTTCGTTCTATTTGTTGTTGTCCCAAAGTTCTTCCTCGTCTAGATCTATAAAATGATAATTAGTAGCCTAGTACCTTATCATCATTAACCTGTGCAAGGGTAGAATGTGGACGGCGAAATGATGCACAAACTGTTCAAACTCGTTACGCACCAGAAAACCTTCAGCAGTAAGTATGATCAGCAGGAGAGTCCAAAGTACGAGGCCGCCACCAATTGTTATTAACCCCCCGCTACACAGCCGAAGATCTGGTGCTGAACCCCAAGGAACATCCCGAGCTGAAGCTGCACGACATCGTGGAGATCTACTTGCCGGAGAATGAGGGTTGCCGGTTGCTGCTGCAGGTTACCAGCCTCAACAAGGACTTCAACTCACGCGAAACGATCAGCGTGGAGGTGAACGTGGCCAACACCTTCAACCTGAAGGCGTACAGCGATGTTTACATGCGTGTGGTGGCTGATCCGGCCGAGGTGGCCCTCGATTCGGTCGAGATAACGTTCAAGGATCAGTACATCGGCCGGTCGGAGATGTGGCGGCTGAAGACGCGGCTCACCAACACCTGCGTCTATCTGCACAAGAAGATCGAGTATTGTGAGGGCTGTATACGGTGCCAGGTGTACGAAATGTGGTCCCAGGGAGAACGGGTGGCCTGCGGTGTTATCACCGATGATACGAAGGTCGTTTTCCGCAGCAACACCTCGATGGTTTACCTGTTCCTACAGATGTCCTCCGAGATGTGGGATTTTGACATCTACGGTGATCTGTACTTCGAGAAGGCGGTCAACGGTTTCCTGGCCGATCTCTACAAAAAATGGCAAAAGCTGGGCAGCAACCACGAGGTCACGATCGTGCTCTTCTCCCGCACCTTTTACGCGGCACGCAGTCTTGACGAGTTTCCGGCGCATATGCGCGACTGTCTGCAAATCGACTATCGCGGTCGGTTCTACGAGGATTTCTATCGCGTAGCGATACAGAACGAGCGGTGCGATGATTGGAGCACCACCCTGGTACAACTTCGGCGTCTCTTCACCGGTTACCGGGATGTGGTGTTGCGATATCACGTGCGAAAGGATCAACCGGAAGTGCGCATACCACCGGCCACCAATTCGACTGCGGCCCAGGGCAACTTTCTCGAGGTGCTCAATATCTCACTGAACGTGTTTGAAAAGCACTACCTTGATCGAAGTTTCGACCGTACCGGGCAGCTATCGGTGGTCATAACACCCGGTGTCGGTGTGTTCGAGGTAGACCGGGAGCTGACCAACATCACGAAGCAACGGATCATCGATAATGGTGTGGGCAGTGATCTGGTTTGCGTCGGTGAACAGCCGCTGCATGCCGTTCCGTTACTCAAATTCCACAACAAGGACACGCTAACGTCGATCGATGACTACTCGATGCCACACTGGATCAATCTCAGCTTCTACTCGACCAACAAAAAGATCGCCTGCTCGACGTTCGTTCCTCGCATCAAACCACCACCGGCGATCGGTGGCAGTTCAACGGAACCAGGGCAGCAACCACTGACGAACGGTGGTGGTGTTGGTGGTACTAGTGCCGATACGGCCACCACCGCGAATCGATTGCGCCTTCCGAAGAAGAAACCGACGGACAAGAAGAACGAATACATCCACAACTGCCTGTTCGACTACGATGCGTACGATGATCAGATCTTCCAACTGCCAGCCGTTCACGGTACTAGCGGATCGCTGCAGCGAATGGCACGCACGAAGAAAACGTCCGTCCCGAGCTTGGATGGGTTCGGTACGTACGCACGAACTTGTGAATGGGAACAAGACACACTCAGTCCATCAATGTTGCGGCGGAAAATGTCCGATCCGGACATTCATCATACATCGAGCAGCTTGCTGAACGTGAGTGCTGCCTCGCACGGCAGCTCGCCCAACACGAGCGATATTCTCGGGCTGCCCAAACCGAGCACGGTGTCGACGGTGATCGTGGAGGGGCGCACCGGTGCATTCGGTTCATCGAGCGGGCCCGTCGTCCGGACGGGGCGAGCCCTGATCAACCCGTTCGATCCATCGCACGTCACAATCAAGCTCACCTCGAACCGGCGACGTTGGACACACATTTTCCCTAAAGTAAGGACACGCTAACGTCGACATTTTATTGTACCTATGGGTTCTTTGATGCATCGTTTGCACTTTTAAATTCCAGGGACCGCAAGGTGTACTGATCCAGCAGCACCACTATCAGGCTGTGCCGGCTGCCACACAACCAGCCAATTATTTCGTTGATTTGGATTCAAGCAGCGAGTATGCGCACACTTCCTCGTGTACTTGGGGCCGAGTACGCCACGGAAGTACCGCTTCCTTCGATAGCCGCCTCAACGAGGAGGATGTAAGGTGGATAACGGAAAATGGAGGTAAGGGTTCAATCGTAATACTTTGCCATTTGCTTTCATCTCTTCTAACGGCTCGCTTTTGTCCGTTCGACCGTAGGAAATCGCAAAAAGTCCATGCTACACTCGCCGGCTGGTCCGCACGTACCGGTGACGCCTTCAAAAAGCCTCACGCTCTTGTGGGGTGCGACCGGAGAGCAGGAGTGGACGCCGGCCCTCACCACAGGTACTGGTGGCAACTGGGTGGCTAGCTTTCATGTACCCCCCACCATACACATGCCACCGAGCTGTTGTTCGCTCCGTGTATCCGTCGCGTTGTTTTCCAACGTTTACTCCTCATTATCTTTTATTGTTTTCAGCATATTCATCTGAAAAAGCTGTATTTTTCCTACATCCCTTATGAAATCAACGATCAATTCAAGATTTATCCGATCGATAGTCACTCTTGAGTCTTGCATTTGCGAGATAATTGCTCTACCTTAGATTTCCACATTGGTCTTCCTATTTCCCTTCTTATTCAACACGCCAGGTGGTGAACCTTTGAATCGCGTGCTCGACGAGGGCGCGTAATCAACGGTTCAACATCTGACCATCATCTAACCGTAACTTCATTCGAGTTGCTAATCATGAACGATAAAATTTTGTTTTGTATTTATTTCCACTATTTTCCCCATAATTTAACTCCCTTTGTCATTGGCGATCCTCATTTGTTGGTCCGATCAACCAATATTTCGGTTTCGTTCGATCGCGGATCAAAATTGTGTTTTTCTTTCAAATTCCATTGCCAATAACCGAATGTGTTACGTTATCATAACACTTCATTTGATTTTGTTTCTTCTAACATTCATGTTATGTTTTTTTTTCCCCTAATCCAATTTACATGTTTGCGCTTCCGTAAAAATACCGCGTCATCGTTACCGTCACCATCATTCTCATCTTAATCGCGTCATCCCCGCATGCAAAATTGCACCGCAAAATTCGCAAATCCCGGAATCGATTGCACACTGGAATCGGATGATCGGTTTGGATATCGACGCCGCACCATCAACACACACTGCCGCTACCGGCTGCTGTTTGGTCAACGTGCTAATGTAACCGATCCTTGCGTCTCCGGTTTGGTGGATGGTGTGTTCGATTTGCTGTGTTCCTCGGTGTTGTGACGGCGGATGGCGTTGGTGACTCCTTTCCACGATGATTTTGTCTTCCTTTCCTTTTATTTTTTCATCTCTATCACTGGCGCGCTTGAATTGCGCGAACGCTGTATACCGCCACCCGACTTCGATGTAAACTGTGCTTTCGATTTAATTTGTGGCGCCACCTTTGATTCCTTCTGAATTGGTTGCTATTGTCAATCGTCTTCCCATCCCATCACTCTACTGCTCGTTCCATCGTTCATTCTATCACTATTTTTTCTTTTTACCTTTTTATCTTTACCTCCCTCTCTGTCTCTCTATCTCTTTACCTCTCTTTTTCTATTTCTCCCCTTCCGTGTTCGTGTTCTCTTCTCCGCCTCATCAAACATACCGTCTGTTCCCGGTGGTGATGATGCGGTGCTGCTGATTGACCGAACTCCTATGAACTGTGTACAACGCTATCCGTGACCGTGTTTATCGTGCTTCTACGTTGCTTACCGTGTTTCACACATGACTCGGAAATGCAAATTTGAAACAAAAAATGAAATGACCCATGTGTACATCCACCACCACCCTTCGCCCCCTCAAATAATGGATCCCGGGGGCATTCCAGTCGGAAGAGTGATCATAGGTTTGCTTATCTATCTTATTTTCTTATCGTCACCTACTTTTGCCATACACACAGACACAGACACAACCACATACACACAGATGCACATCCTTTCTTTCTTTTCTCCTTTCTCCACGTTTCTTCTGCACCCAAAAGTGGGCTTTTGCACACCTTACTACACAATCAATCGCCTTGCCGGTAGCTTTCCTGTTCTTTCGTCGTCTCGTATTGCGTTTCGAAGTATCTAGCTGGCAGTTGCTTCTCATTTGGATGTGCCCTAAACGTAGTAGCCTATCACCAGTCGTCAAGTTGTATCGTAGGATCCTGTTTCCTTCTTTTGGATGCTGTACAAATGCACACTCCTGCACTGCAAGCGACAGAGTCTTTTGGTTTGGTTTTCTCTGCTGTTGGTAGCACGATAATAGAATTCCACACACTCCTATTACCACAGAGCGCAGTTGTTTGCTTGTTCGTAATTCCAGATGTTCTATTTTAATACCAAATGATATGGTCTTTGTTTCATCCTTTCCAATGTAAATCCTCCTGCTGATATTTATGTATTTATCCCTTCTCCAGTTGGATGTAAATTGTTCTTTATGTTTCTTTGTTTTGTGATAACTTTCAATTCTTCTGTTTTTTCCTATTAATTCGTCTTGTTTCTCCATTGCTGTCCATAGCTTTCTACCTTACCTTGCTGTTGTAACCGGTATTGAGTTTTCTTACTTTCGTTGTATCTTATCGACCGATTTGTGGTTCAAGTGTTGTTTCGGATGCACCATTGCTAGGTTTCCCTTTAAATTGGTTGGATTTTTTGTTCCCTTTTGCTATTTCTTTCAAACGGTTCTGTAAGTATCGCCCGGTTCGTGCGCATTCTATGTTGTTGTAAATTTATAGATTCCTTCCGTTTGCGAAATTTTGCTGTTTTGCGTACGTTTAATTTTACACATTAGAACCAGCATGACGACGCAACTATCATGTCGCATGCAGCATGAATACAGCATGCGTCAACATCCCTTTTCAAAGATCTACAGTAAGAAAACAGACGAAAAATGCTTTGCATGTGAATGTTATGGTCTTGTTTAGTCTAACACAACGGGTATTTAATTAGTTGATGGACAGAGTCCCATGCCTCTTGTTATGCTTAGGGTGCTATGGCAAGGTTGTGGTTACTTTCCGTTTCCTGTCTGTGTGGTGTGCTTAAAAAGTTGCTTTAATTTCGAGTAACCCCGACCAGCCGTTTGTGTTTGATCACAGAACGAAGGGGCCGTTCGAAGAGTCCCTTGTCCCTAATTGTGTTTCTCGTTTCGATCTCGATTCGTGCCATCTACCGGATGCTAGGGGTGGACTGGAAGTCACTCACGATTCCGGCATGTCTGCCCATTACGACGGACTATTTCCCGGACAAGCGCTCGCTGCACAATGATTACGTTGTATCGGACTATACACTGCTGCCGGAAGACTTCAATGCCGACTACGCCGCTAACCGAGCCGTCTACAAAAAGCCCTTATCAACGGACGAGGTGTTTAAGGAGCTGGTGTCGCAACGGCTTGCCCAGGTATTTGACCAGATTCGGCGAAGAAGCTATTCAGCTGGAACATACCACTCACGTTCACTTCGTTGCAGGGATTTCAATTGATCGTGCTGCCGGACAAAAGTGTCACGAATCCACCGCAGGCACCGTGTTGTGGTGGCCACCTGCAGCTCAGTTTCTCAAACTCTAGTACCCCATCTAGCGTGCTGCGCAGGCAGCCACCCCAGGAAGCGACCAAAGAGTATTTGCTATCGATCGGTCGCATCTTTCACCGTATCTCACTCAGTGGATACGCCATCACAGTCACGCGCTACCGACCACGGTATTTAATCGATGTACGTGCTGCCTTAGCACCGATTATTAAAACGTTTTTAATACATTCTAGTCATCCGTATCCGCCGATCAACGTCGACTATCGGTACCGATTTCAAGCACCACAGCACGATACATATGAAGTGAGCGGTGTGAATTTCACAACCGAGAAGCTGGAAAACTTCAACTGGAACTACATGGATCAGTACATCTGCACACGGGGCGACACTGATTATCCGCTGCACGAGGTAACCTTCCTGTACTATAACACCAAATTATCCTCTTTTAATACACTGCATGTGTACTACTTCCCATTGCAGAACATGAAATACTGGCGCTACCGGATGTACCTACTGCCGAAAGATGATGTTGCCATGAAGAAGATCATGGATGGTACGGTACGACGGTGCGACATTTTCCACGAGGATAGCCCATTCCCACCGGAGAAGCAGATCTGTAATGATTTTGTTCGCTTCGTGGAAGCGCATCTCAACAAGATCAAGAAGGTTCAGCCAGCCAAGAAATCTCGGGTAAGTGAGGAATGAGGGCGAAGTAACGAGCCCGTTCAGCGTACGTAGAGCCTGCCAAGGAGAGTTTGGGCATTACGGAACGCGATTGGCGCGATGCCTTCATTAAGCATCTTCCGACGAAGAAGGTGGCCCTGGAATTTATGCTGCCTGTGCTTATGTTTTGTTAGATGATCTGCAGATAGGCTACAAAGTGCTGACCGAAGGTTCGGGGTCACATTAAGCCGTCAAACTTCGCCATGTTTTAACCGAAGATTATGTTACGAACTGTTGTGTTTAGTGACTAATGTGTATCTCGCTAGTATACTCATCCTCTACAGCTCTTTAGTATTTTTCGCAATAGTACGATCATTGAAATGTTTAGCTTGATAGTTTCGAATTAATGTCGAGTGTGTTGTATGATCTAACTATACTTGTGTCAGTTCTACAATCAACCCCCTAGCTAGCGACGTGAATGAGGCGACGCAATAATGACATGTAAGCGGGGTTTGTCAGCCATGCAAACGTGATCGACAAATTCCGTTTTCCCCTTTTTCAGCTATTATTTTGGACGCCTCCCATACAGCTGCCCCGCGTGGTTATTTCTATTTTTCCCCATTAACACGACGAAGTGAACACTTTGCCACAAACGCTTCTCTTGCAGGAAGGGCCACGCCAAACGCACCTCACCAGACGACGCCACAGTACGAGCATCCTGTCCCGGCCACCACCCAGCCAGGTGTGCAGAAACATTCAAAATCTTTCCCCTTCTAAAATGCCACTCCTGTTCGACAATTTCTTTCTAAAGCATGTCCTCCCGATACGTTCGTACGGTGTGCTTACGTTCCTTTTGATTGTGTGAGAAGCTTTTATGATACAATTGACGTACCAATTGATAATCAAGAAAGGCAGGCCCAAGTTCAACAGTGGCGTTCTTTTCATGTTTTTTTTTGTGTCATCTGTTCGGGATCATTGGGTTTGGAGTATACTTTGTCGTCTTTTAATCGTTTCGTCTTTTGCTTTCCTTTCTGATACTTTCTGTGCCATAAGGTGAAAGGTTACTCTTCGTTATATCTTTTCTATTTTCTGTTTCATTATCCTGTTGTATCATATTGTATTCTTTTATGAGGTGTTGTTTTCAAGCTCTCATAATCTGTTTTGTTTCTTAACATAAATTCATAAAAGCTTCTGAATCTGTCCCACACTAAGGGCTCACATGTATAAATTCAAGGTTTTTGTTTTTGTTACCTCACCCCCTTATCCATACTATGGATTATGTTGATTGTTTGTTTCCAATTTGATATCCTTTTAAAATCCTAGACATGGTCTGCTCAGTACCAACCTCAGTATTCAACAACAGTAACGGATTTCTGTCTTTTCTTCTCTTCTCGCCTTCGTCCAATTGGTGTAATTCTGTCTTCGTTTTCCCAATAATATAATGGCACAAAAATATATGACACCTACTAGGTTACAGCGCCCCAGCCGTTCCGGGAACGGGTCTTCAGCAACCGTCTGCCGGAGAAATCGAGATTCAGGTTAATTTTATGATTCGTTGTACATGCTATTCCAAGCACTGTATTATCCGAAGTTGCTTTTTTGCTCGTTATGTGCTTCCTTACCTGTGTGTGTGTCTGTGTTTGGCTAGAATGTAAGAGGTTTTCCGCTACTGCTTATATTGCTTTTATATTGTGTTACGCATCCTCCAACACTTTACCCGCTATGGTGATTTTGGTTATGACACGTGCTGCCTTCAGTATACTACCGCTCGCACAATCGACTGACTGATGGACGGTAGTGACCTTTTCATGGTGGTGGCCATAGTGCTTAAGTAGCCGTTTGGTCATGCCGTTTAGTCAAAATGTAATTAATGTTTTCTACTGCGCAAACACTTTCTCAAAAGGTCATCATTACTTCTGTCATTGCTATTCGATCCAACTGTTTTATTCGAGGATTTTTAGGCATTATTTCCGGTCGTTTGT
>NC_064878.1:49171048-49176048 GCF_943734665.1 Anopheles aquasalis | reverse complement strand
GTGAACAAGATGCACAGATCATAGAAGGCTTGAGGTAAGTAACTGTGCATCAAGTAATCCTCGATTAAATTATGCCAGACGGCTTAGCTCATTTCATAGAGCTGTATCATAGCTTTAGTCCGGATAACAAGTTTTTTTGAGTTCTGTTGCAGTATGAAGAAAGTTGGAATTTTAAATTTGTTCTATTTTTTACCTACCATTGTGCAAGTGCTGTGAAAATACTAGAACCAGTAGAGACGTGAATATAGTTTAGCGTTAAATGAAGATTAGGTGGACTGGATCACACTTACCTCTCTCTGTAAGTTTTTTCTCATACATCCTTAGTTACGTAACGGATACGTATCCTTAGTTTGCGTACGTACAAATACCTTACCTTCTAATCGCTTGCCAGGCCTACAAATTCAATCACATGAAAACGTTAGAAGATTTCGGTTGTTAGCTTGGTTAACCATCGCACCAACTCCATCATCCTTCTATCGATTATTCATGCACGCACGGTAAGTCGCTTTTATTTCGTAGTTCAGCAATCAGCCTATCAAACCGCATAGTGCATGTATCTCCGCTTGTGCGCACCACAACGGGTATCCGGTCACAGTGTAAGTCAGTTTAGCTATCCTAGGACATTCGCGATTCTAAGTATAGGGATGTTAAAACATTACAAAAAAAAGTCCTCCTCATCCTACCTTACGGGAAGACACGGGGACAGGCTTTAGTCCCAAGTGTTCACGCACACTGCACACACACTCTAGTGCTCGTCCTCGTAGATATTAAAACACAAAAGTTTCATAAACTTTGGCATAATTCAAGATCTTTCTTACCACTGTTACCATCCCGCTTTTGCTTATTGTAAGATCATTACTCTATTATCTCGAGCCTTCCGCGCACACACAAATCAAACTTTGGACGGAGATAAACTCTACTTCAACTGTCCGCCCCGCACCGCCGCCACTTTTGCACCGAAGGCAATGGACAGGCAGACAGAAGTCGCAAAAGGCTAAAAGACTCACGCTCAATCGCTTTCTCTAATCTTAAAGCTATACGCGTCCGCACCTGTTAGCTATTTGTACACTTTTTGGTTCCTCCACGACCACTCCAACGGTCAGCACCACCTCGGATCGTTCCCATCACGGTGGTACGGGCTCATCACATGGTCGTCTCGGAGTCGGGCGGTGTGTGATAGTTAAGATTGTACGCCGGTGGACCACTGTTGAGGAACTGCATCGCCCGCAGGCTCTCCCGCGACACGGATCGCCGGTTCGGTAGCTGCGGTATCGCCATCGGATCGCTCGATACGGCACCACCGACACCGCCACTGGCACCAGCAGCCACCGCCACGTTGCTGGCCGTTAAGCTGGCAAACACATTCTCCACTGGGGCCGGTGCCGTTGAGGGGGACACGTTATAGCCACGGTTTGTGATCCCGCCACCGGCACCTGCCCCGGCTAGACCCCCACCTGCGCCTGTTCCCCCACCAAGGTACGAGCTGAGGGGTCGCGTGCCATGAAAGTTCGAGTAGCTGGACCGCACGGACGGTGGCCGATTCGGATTCCCGTTCGTACCGTAGTACTCCTCGTTCAGTTCCGGGCTGTGGTTGGCAAGATTGGCGTTCGAGTGCTGATAGACCGGATTCGAGAGACCACCGAGTCCCCCCGGGAACTGGTGCTGATGCTGCTGCTGCTGCTGCTGCTGCTGCTGGTTACCTTGCGGTGTTGCCGTGGCCCAGGACGTTTGCTGCTGGAGCAACGGGGACGATGAGTTCATGTTGTAGTAGATCGGATCGATTGGACTGCCACCGTCGAGGGGTAGCGTTGGTGTGTGGACCTGATGCCGATGTGGTGGTAGCGGTGGAACTTGCTGATATTGTTGCTGCTGCTGCTGGTGCTGTTGATGATCACCGAAGGTGTTGAGATTGTTAGTGCCACCCACGAGACCACCACTGATCGAACCGGCAGTAGCAGCACCACCACCAGTCACAACATTATTGCCAAAGTTGTTCATCTGCCCCAGGATGTAGTCGTTGTTGAGGGATTTGAGGTTCGATTCCGTCAGGTCCGGGTTTTTGTTGTGCACGAAAGGTGGAAAGGTTTTGGTGAGGGTCATTGTACCGGCATCATCCTGGTATTCCGGGGTTGCGGCCACATGCGAGTCCCGGTGATGATGGTGATGATGATGCTGGCCGTAATGTTGCTGCGCCAGCTGTTGCTGCTGGTTCAGCAGCTTCGTCACCGGGTTCTGGTGCATCATCTTACGTCGCGACGCTCGCATGCTGCTCCTGTTGTGATGATGATGATGACCGGTTCCGGCCGCTGCCGCTGCTGCTGCTGCGGCCGCCGCTGCCGCTGCTGATGAGTGTCCTCGGCGGCTGGAGGTACTGTGCCGGGTGCTACCCATCGTTCCCGTAGTGCCACGTTGCATCACCGAACGGCGTTTGACTCGCCGCGGTGTCATCGGTTTGGGGCTCAGTGAGGACGGTCCGCCACCGGCCGCCACGCCCGCTCCTATCAGATCATCATCGTCGTACGCCTCGTTCGGGTGTGCACCGCGGATCGTGTCGACCGGCCGGCTGAACTCGATCGAGTACAGTGATTGCCGGTGTTTGGCCGCTTTCTTACTATTTCTGTTGGCTGCGGATTTGTACATGGAGGTTTTTGGGAGGCCACAAATCACCCCAAATGGAAATCAGAATGGAAAATAGGGGTGGGCCGCCGTGTCGATCGTTATTGGTGAGAAGGACCCCCCCCCCAAAAAGGACACCGGAAAGAAACCAACGATCCGGGGAGGGCGTGCGCGCAGGACAGAGAATACATTGGGCCAAGGAAAAAAAGAAAGGAAGATAGAGAGAAAGAGAGAACAGAAGAAAAAAAACGTGAAAAAAATTAACAAAATGAATTAGTGGAACGTACTATGCGCACGCGTGTTTGTGGTGGTTGGATAGGGAAGATCCTCGATCACCTCACGATCATCGGAGGACATTTTGCTAGTCGGGAGGGTCTGTGCTTTGCTGCCGTTGCTCATCTCTGTAATGCTTGGTAGCTACCAGGTTCATAAACCTGTTGAATGCATTTTTTTAAGCCAAAATAGTATTTAATGGAACAAATGCATCGTTTGATGAGTGATCGTGTGATCCTTTTCCTTTGCTTACAAATGTGTGCGATCGTTTTTAGATTCAAAGTCAGGTTTGCAGTATTAGCACACATTTAGACAATTGAAATCATTGTACGGTGCTAGCATAATCTTGCTAGAAAAATAACAAAATCCGAAGCGTAACATATGGCTTGTCCCCTTTCGATGTATTGGCATAGGTATTCTTTTTATATCGCATGCAGCTCGTAACAATCGATCGATCCATTCTGTTCACTAGCATCGAGCTGCAGTCGCGTGAAACTAGCAATCAAATTGACCTTATGTCAGTTATACTTTATCACATTAAACATGCACTTGGCTGAAGGCTAGGTGCCACTTTATAGAACAACTCTGTGCGTGTCGATATCTGGCAAACATTCAGTCACTTTGTCCCGTAGACAGACTCATCAGTGTACCAAGCATTGTCGAGCTTGTAGCAACTAGCACTTACCCGCAAGAGTGTAAGGAAATAATGATAGGGAAGGCAGGAGCATTGTGATGCATGATTTAGTAACGTGCACATATCGGCCAGGTGCAAGCGGTAAACGGTGGGTAGAGATGGGTGAGAAGTGTACTTGATTTATGATTAATAAAAGAAAGCAACCGCAGATGGAACTGTTCCATCCTTTCCGGACCCTATAAATTGATGACTGTGAAAGGCGTTAAGAAGCTTGGGACGCTACTCACTATACAGCGCGCTTACAGTTGTTAGGAAGGGAAGCAAAGCGAAAACGAGAGAGAAAACGGAACCAAACAGGGTTGTAGGATCTAGGATATTTTTCTAAGAAAGAGAGATAAGGAAAATAGTAAAAAAAACATGAGAAAATCTATTAAACAGATTAGCAAAAAAACAAAACCACCTAAGAAGTAGCTACCCGAGTGCTCAGATGGTTGATTTTGGTTAGTTGTGTGCGGGTAACACAGTCCGTACCCAGTCGGTGACTGCATTGCTGGGCATTAATGCAATGGTGGTGATGGTGATGATGTCTAAAAAAATCAACGAAACACTACTCTAATGCGACACTACTACACTAGCTTACACTACAGCCCCTGTGACCCAGAGCACCCGATTTCTAATCAGGAAAGCTGGAATGAAACACAAACAGAATCCGGTAAGCGGACAATAACACCACAGAACGCGACTGGAGATAATCTGCTGCATTGCTCGTGTTCTGCTCTTCACAAGGTGGTCCTTTTATGACTTTCGTCTTCTTCGATGACGATTGCCCGTCGCTCTGATTCGTCTTTTCGCAGAAAAGTAAAACTCAACTCTATCCATCCCCAAAACGGGCGATTTTCTCCTTGTTTTCTGGACATTTCTGCCAAAAAAATTGCTTTGTCTTTATTCTTGCCACCGGTACATAATGTCCAGCATATACGAGCACATGGTTCAAATTTACAGGCTTCTTTTTTTTCTTGCTCTCATAAAAACCAATCATAAAACAATTTCAACGTTTAAAAAACAAAGTCAAAGGAGAAGAAAAAAAAACTCAACCACAGTGTTTGATCGTTTTGTTTCGTTGAATAAATCACATAGTTCGTAGGAAAGTGGTCTACTAATGCTTAAAACTGCTGGTTTGCTTAAACACAACGCGTTCCCATTCGCGCGTGGGAATTTTTACTACACTACACGATAGCTATTTCCACAGTCTGCTATAATTGTTTACTTGCACTAGCTTTCGCCGTCCTACCTCGATACTTTTGTTAAACGAAACACAAAAAAAACGTATTGTTTTCCGCTCAACATAATAAAATCGCGTTAGAACATTGATCTATCATCACTGGTCCGCTGCTGGTCTACAATAAACTACCATTTATGCTTCCTTTACCGCATTACCGGAAGCGGTGCAATCATGCGCAGTGGGCAACGAGTGTCC
>NC_064878.1:49158548-49166048 GCF_943734665.1 Anopheles aquasalis | reverse complement strand
TATCCCATCGTGATCAACGAAACATATTCATCACACCGTGACCAAAGCTCTCTCTCTCTCTGACACGATGGGCGAGAGGTAAATTAGAATATTTGCATGCATCGCATGTACGTACGGGACAGGACGACAACCCCTCAACATGAACCCCCTTATCGCTTTTCCCAGGCCAGTGTTCTCACCTTCGTGGCAGGAGGTCAAGTGCAAGTGATGTCATGCACGTAAATGAGGCCAGCGAGCCCACCAACCACCAGCTGGCAGAGCGCAGAACGCTGCGCCTGAATTGTTTCGCTTCTGTGCATGAAATTTTGAACACATTCTACACCACCTCTGCCACCAGCAATCAACATTCCCCGGGCCCGATTTCTCTCCACTCTGGAGCATACCAGGTAAATGCGATTTCCAAGCGATGATGCTGCGATGTTCCACACTCCAGCACCGATTATGGTGCTGTGGTGGCCTTCAATTATCAATCGCTATTGGCGTCGATTTGCCCGGACTCTGGCGACCTTCAGTCAACCCTTTCACACGCGCACAGGCACAAGCACGGCACGGTACGGCCACACGGAATTGATCAATTTTTTGGGGGAGGCTCGAAATTGATTTCTCGTTGGTTTCGGTCGGTCGGTTGGTTCGGTCTTATCCTCCATCTTTTCTCCACGGCTTCACTTGAGCTACAGAGGCCGGAAACAGGGGAAGAAGATCAAAAGCTTTAGTAAAAATGAAGGAGCAGAACCGAGTGGATACAGAAGAAACAAACGCATCCCGGATGGCGCACTCTTCTCTTTTAGAACGATGGTCTTAAGAGAGCGCACAAAGCCTTTCGTATTACTGCTCTCCTGTTGTTGCCCGCCCCCTGCCCGTTGTCGTTGGCGAACATGCAAATCATTCACTTTAATCTGCCAGGCATTTCGGGAGTTTCCGGGAAGGCACGAGTGTAGCCCTGGTGCTGGATGAAGCTAGACCGGCAGCCTACGCACAGTCGAGCACTCTGTCCCTAAACGCTAAGCTGAGTGAGATGAGCTTTTCCTAGGATGAAGACGTTACCGTTCCACCAGAAAGAGAGAGAGAGAGAGCGGGAGCAACCGAGAACATGAGAAGCAGCAAACAGAGGAGCAAGTGTTACTATTCTGGGCCCTTCCTTTTCTCGCTTTTTTTCCTCTTTGGTGTGGTAAGCCACCAATAAAACCGGAGAACCACCGGGGGAACACAACAAAACCGGAAGTAACGGGGTCGCTCCAATAAAGAGCGCGCCAGCATGCAGAACGCACGACGGGGGGATCGATAAACGGATTCGGCGTCGAGAAGCGTTTATCTCGGTGGCCCGAACGCCTATAAATCCACTCAAAATCCTTGATCCCTTTTTAAGGGGAGTGGAGTGCGTTTTGCCACACAATCCATCAACAGATTCGGTAGCCATCGTTGAGCCACCGCTTGAAAGAGCCTGGTGAACCGCTCTGGCATATGCCTTGGGTTGTTTCTATTATTTAGAATTCGATTTAATCGATGAAACTAAATTATGGTTAACTATTTAAACAATTAAATTCCATTCCAACAATTAAATTCCATTAACAAACTGCATATTTTCCCGTCGACTTCGCAATGTTTAGTGGAAAATGTAGGGAAAAAGTTCCAGCAACAGCAAGATAACTGTCACTTCAAGTCCCTAATCCAGTTCCTGAAAAAAGACTATCAACGGAAATGTATTTCTGTGAGACATTGCGAAATGTGCACGCGCTGTTACGAGGGATCATGTTCTGGGATCTGGCTCCTTCGAAACTCCTAAAAACTGCCGAGTAATCTCGCGGTGCACACTCCTCGGTACGGAAAAGGCAAGCGTCATTGCGATAGCAGCTCAACAGTCCAGCGACAGCTCTGCCCGTGGCCCGAGGCACCGCAAGAATCCGCAAAATTGAAACCAAAACTCGGGTTTCTTGTTGTCCTCGGACTCGGAGCACTGGCAGGCGGTGGCAGGTTGCAAGACTTTTGTTTCTTGCTCCCGCTCCCATCGCTACGTGCTATTTTTCGTAAAATGTCACGTTTTCGTTGCAAAACACTCCCAATGAGTTCGCTGCGCTGCGGAACATTTGCGGAAGGGGGGGAAATATGTTTATGAGCGTGCTGAGGCAATACTAACGCGTTCTTTAACCTCCTCTGTGTTTGTGTGGGTTGAGTATCTTTCGGACCACAGAGGTCAAGTATGCTTCCAATTAGTTGTGCAGTTCCCGAAAACATTATCCCGATGCTTAAGCTCTCGTAGCGCTCATAGTTCTTATCGGAAATGAAATAAGGCAGGGTAGAAAACCGTAAAATAAATATCTAAAGCGTGCCCTAATCGTGTTATCTTTGGTTTTCCAGCACGAAGGGCAGACAGGCGACTGGACATTTGATTGTAAATGAATATCCTAGAGATCGTGAGTCCTAGATTTGACTAGTCTGACGTCCAAGATACTGTCCACAGCAGACTTCGGCCCCCTGACACTCTTTTCCATCGGACAAAAGTTTTTGGAATGTCAAAACCAAAAGCTCAAAAACCGATCCACATGTTACACTGTGTCTTTCTCCTCCGATATGCTTCACACTCTAGCCAACGCTGCCCCCAAGCGTAACTGCAGTTTGTTGCTCCAGCGCTGCTCCAGCAGTACGCAGTGGCTAACGGCATTCTTTCCGGCCCCTCCGGGTGCACCAACTCCCATTACGCGTGTCCCCGTGTCACGGTTGCCTTCCCATCGGAGGTACCCCAAGATGCATTCTCGTTGGACTGGGTTGGGCTCGGTGCGCGATCGCTGACCTCGCAGAACGCAGGAGTTATGCAGCAGCAGCAGAGCGCACCGGGAGAACGTGAAGCATCCGAGCAATTTCCTTTTGCATTGTGCCGACGACGACCAGACCATACCAGCGTTCGGCTCTCGGCAGACCGTTGCCGCTACCGATCGAAGGTCTCTCGGAGAAAGTACACGGCCGTAGGCGTGTCGGTGTGTCGGTGTGTGCGTCATGGCGAAAAATTTAATCTACATTTATGATGCCGCATCGACCTGGCCACGGCCCCCTGTGCTGGGTGCGTACACGTTGGCGTCATTGTCGTCATCGATGGGCACACTGCCAAAGCGATGCAACTGCGTTCTCGACGGAATGGAGCCCAGTTCCGGAACTACCTTTAGCGGTAGTGTATATGCTGTTGTAATACACTGGGAATGGAAAGTGTGCACTGTTTGCTGATAAGAGGACTACAGAGATTGTTAAGTTTGAGGGAAATGAGTCAGAGTTGTTGAGAGAGTTGTTCGAGAGTTCTTTGATTACAAAGAGTATACAATATCCTTTACAATTGAGATGTTCTATGTAGAATGACATTTAAATAATACTTTTACACACAGTTCTTGATGGAACAAAACAGTGCTTTATGTGCCGTATATTTTGTATTTTATTAAAAAAAACGCATTAAAACATGAAACATAGAGCTCCATGCATCGATTTGAATAGCATCAGCATTAATTTTAGAAACATGTTAAATAAAAACATGATTTCGAAAGATGTCAAATATTTTGGCTAAGAAAAGCTGCTAACATCTTCTATTTTTACAACAATGATCCTTTGTATATGCCAATCAGAACCAGAGAACTACGTTTTTTATAATGAAAGAAATTTGATAGCTTTTCAATACTCCAATTAGGCAGGATTCAGTTGAAATTTAGTTTAGATTGTCGATCCAACTAATCTCTTCATAAATCATTTCCAAAAGGAAAGCCCCCAAAAAAATGTTACAGTTACTCCAGTCCTACTGGCTGCATTTATAAATCGCTTCATTCACACCAAAAAACCGACATTTGCCAGAAATGAAAACGGCGCCTCGCTCTCACTATTTCATGTATTCGTGCGAACCACGGGCACCGGCGTGGCGTAAATAAATCTCATCATTGCCAGCCGCCACGCGCTTCACGAACGACGCCAGATGCGTCATCGACATCGGATGCAGTATTGTTGCACCGTTTCCCTCGAGCTCGACAAAACAATAGTTCAGCGACACGACGATAACGAGCGCGTAACTAGTAGATCGCTCGTCCAACTTCCGCGCATCCCACAGCAGCTAGGCCTAGGACGGGCGGGGATGCGAGAGGTCGACTACACAAGGTCCAATGCGGCGGGGGGACGGCGATCTTGAACATCACAACCGTCGGACATGGGGCCGCGTGCCGCCGCGTTTATGGTTGATTTTGTAATTTATTTCCTACTTCCTCGACGCGTTCATTGTTTTGATCGGCGGCTCTGGATGAGGAAGAAGCTAACTGTGGTGTCGTGGTTATGCAGCCGCGTACGCCCCGAGTTGTGTGAGAATGGTGACCAAGTGGCCATCAAGTATCAGGGTCGGAACAAAGGGAACATTCAATCAGCATCTTAAGTACCACTAGCGCGCCACCGAAGGTTGACAGAAACCTCTATTCAGGGGTGATTCACTGAGCCAATGAGATGGAAAAGCAGCGCTTCAATCTCTCTGCTCGAGGCAGTACACTTTAGATTACGGTTCTTTTTTTTATGGAAATACATATTTTAATCTTAAAATATACGCAACCAACAAACCTGAAATAAAGCCATACATTTTGCATTTATAATGCCCTTCGAGATGCCACAATAGGCCAAGGAGTGGGAGTCGATATAGTCGAGTGCGATATCGATAATCCTCTCTCCGGTGATGTATGAATGGCCGTATATTAATGCAGCAATGGAGACCCACAGTCCGTTCGTGCTTACGGACGATCCACAAGTTCACCTTTCGCTCATAGTGGCGAATCACGAAACGGTGGCCCACTGCAGACTAACAAATGTCAGACGCGTACCACCAACAGGAGTTGCAGTAGATGTCCTTGGCCTCTCTCCATGTAGCGCTATTGTACCGCTTATCGACATCACAATGCGCCAAGGGAGTTAACACACCCGCAACATTAATCTCTTTTACCTCTACCCTGCTGTCTACTATCTAGAGTTTAGGCTATCTCATTGTTTTCCTTTCGATACACTTTATACTAGAACATTAGAACATTAATTAGCCCTCAACAACCCCCCACAGGAAACTATTCGTAACATTAAATTCAATCCAAAACCATCCATCATAAGACGGGCTACCCGGTAAACTAGCGAGTGAGAAATTACTTTCCAAACTGATTGCGAGATTAGAACATCGAGGGCTCATAAGCGCGCTTCGGTTAGTGAGAGTGATTAAGGTCAGTCGCTACGATCGTTAGATGGGGTTCCATCTCCGATGGACGATGAACTACTACTGTCCTTTCGTTAGATTAGAGAGAATGAGTGAGCGATGAATGGATGATTCAAAATGTTAAGGCCGTGGGGGTTAGTAAGGGGGGCCCGTTGCGCTGATTAACTAACTTGATTACAACAAAAACTAATTAGCTCTCGCTTTCGAGAACGACAAAAAAGGATTAACAGAACAGAAGAAGAAGAAGGATAGGAGCGCACGGAGGGGGAAGGTTTGCTGCCGGGCGTGAAGGCGGAAGAGCTACTTACAGCTGTCATCCTCATCGAGGAACGTGTGTCCCAAACAGATGGCACCAAAGATTCCCAAAAACTGTACCGCAGTTTGAATGAAAAGAAAGAAAAGAGAGAGAAAAAAGAAAAGTCAGTTAAAAACCCTCGCGCCAGATGAGTCCTTGCGCCTTTCGGCTACTTACCGCCAGCGCTGCATGGAGGCCCGAGTGCGCCACCTCCACGATGTGGTACTCCAGCAAACATCCTTCGACCCGATCGGGCCGGGGAGGCCGGAACGGATCCAGCGTGGTGGAGTTGGGTGAAAAGATTGCCCGGCAACCGTAGCCATTCTCCTCGAACCACGACACGCTGCCCGTGCCCAGGTTCAGTATATCGCTATCCTGCAACAAGGGAAGACGAGACACAGTCATCATCAGCATCAGCATCAGCACATCAAATGATCATTTTCGGGTGGGTGGATGTTTTAAGATTTTGTTGGAAGAAAAAGCGAAAGGAAACTGCAGATACTTTGCAGCCGCTAAATCACTCTCCGAGGCTGAGTGGCCCTCGCGTAGACCCCGCGGAAGGTCGCATTTTTCCGCCAGAAAATCCGTCGTTTCCGGCCGAACGTCGAACGAAACGAATCGAGACGGGCGAACTGCTTGATTCACGATGGCAGAGGGTGTCGTAAAGTTAGACCTCAAAAGTTCTCGTCCGTGAGCGTGCGTTACTGCATAGCCATGTTCCGGAATGTGGAATGTGATCGTGTCGATGGAAAGCAGAATGTTTTTTTTTTCAATTTTCCAAAAACCGCAGAGAAACATTTGGAAGAACAGTACATACAGTAACGGATCAAACAGTAAGATCCCTTTTGGACTAGTCGCGATGATTTTATTTCTAAAAGTTAAATGGTTCATTTTTACAAAAAGGAAACGGAGAAGTCATATTACAGCTCAGTTACGTTTTCAAAATGATTTTGAATACATCAAAAAGATCGCAAAATGTTAACTGTTGAGCTGTTAGCCAGGACATTCTGTTTAGTCCGTCAATATAAATTAAATAGAAGGATTTAGGGCATATATTTTAAAGCACCAGGCGAAGACACTACATTTAAACAAGTTTCCATAAAATCCAATAAAATATAAACTTTATAGCCAGTAATTCAAGTGACAAGGAAATTGGTTCGCGCAAATGATAAAATTCACTAACATCCTTCACTGAATGAGCCACGGTTGGTTGAGTGGCCAGAACGCACAATCGCATCACTCGCAAGAGACGCAGATGGTACTCGTTTTTCAAACCACCTCACCCACCCGGTCGCTCCTCCCTGCATGCACGCAATATTAATCAAAAGTGAATAAAATCGTTGGAAAATCAAATCCATTTCCCTTTGCACGCTCGGAAAACTCTCGGTTCCCACGCGAGCCTGCGACACTCAACGCGAGACAACACGTCTCCATCGTCATCGTTCGCCATCATTCCCCATCATCATCATTGTCACCATCACTCCTCCGTCTCCGTCATTTGTCTGCAGCGCGCCGAATTGGACCGAAAGGACCTTCAAACGACCGACCGACGGACAGACGAACGCTTGCTCTTCTGTGACGTAACGAGGACTGTACTCCAGCAGCTCAGCTGTGGAGCTTCCACTCGCCTCGAATCGAATCCAATCGGTCCGCTGGGAGTGGTCCGCCCGGTTCGGTCCGTTCGTTGCCTTGGGTTCTGGTTTGTCTGCCACTGGAAAGTGCGAGCATCCACCACCCTGTGACGCTGACGTAGCTTTCCTTCGCTTTTGGCTCACCGACGACCGTCGTCTGGTGGCCTGTTGTCGTCGTTGGCGACTACATAGCCGACCGGGTCAAGGTCGTCGGAATTCCGCAGCGAGGCGTCACCTTCTCGCATTCTCTCTCTCTCTCTCGAGCTTTTTTGGAATTCTTTGGTGCCAACGGACGTCTCATTCTGTCGGCCAGCGCTAGCCCCCCTTATATACCTGCGCATCATGCAGACATGCAGCCAGCAGAGAAA